>NC_045170.1:10692943-10832943 GCF_900700415.2 Clupea harengus
CAGCACCAGACTCCTAGCCCTTTATTCAGAAGCACTCACCACACACACACACCCAGATGTAGCCAAGGAAAGAGAGGTGGGCTGGGCTCCACCTGAAATAACTGGCCTCAGGCTCCAAAGCACGATCGCTACGAGACTTCAAAATCCCAGCTTCACAATCTACCTGTCCAGTTTCTGCTCCTTTTAACCACTCTTACTCCAAGGACCAAGAAAAAAAAAATAACGGTACCCCTATTTATTTATATTTTTTGTATTTCCTTAATTGCCCACGTTTCCTTATTACAATATTGAATAGGCAAAAAAGAAGAATTACATCTTCAATCAGGGTGAAAGCCTTTTTCCGGAAAAATCCTAAAAATAATCTCATGCAGGCCCCCGCTGGCTCTGCGATCTGACATCAATTGCACAAAGTGCTGACGCCAGCCTTGTTATATTTACAACGCGGCTCTATTGGATTTGGAGAAGTTGTTTTGTTGTGCCGAGGCCTGACAGCAACATGCTCAGGCAGAGAGACATATGGATTGACTGCGATGGGCTACTGCGCTAAACTCGTTTCTCCCAATAACATCGGAACGGCACAGGCTAAACATGACCGTAAACTCGCGCAAGGCGAACTTGCGGTAATTGATAGCTTATGCCGAGGTAATGTATTACAATTCCTGACTTCAGTGGCTGAATTTATTACACAGTTAAGTTGAGGACTATTTTATTTTCCATAAACACACGCACAACCGCATGCAAAAACACAGCCACCCCCTCAACTACCCACACAAACACACACCACACACCTGGTCTAACAGTCGATTTTAAATTATAAACAAATGTGGAGCGTTTCAGATTACCTGACGTGAAACGTTTCACAACGTATTCCAAAAATGCTCCACAACTTCAGGCCTCATGTAACAAAAAGCCAAAACCTGTGGCCCATTACGGGCTAAACTGCATTTACTCTTGTACATCACAACAGTGTTTCAGAGTAATCACATGCTGAATGACTGAATTTCCCAAAATGTAAACAACGTCATCAGAGTCCGGACAGCACACACTTCCGACCACACGCAGAAATTACTCTGCCAGTTTCAATGTCATGGCGATTAATGACAAAGAGTGACTCACCACCTGGATTTAGTCTGTGTTGCAAAAACACATCCCGTCCTGATGGTTAAGAATGAATGTGATCATGAGTTCAACAATGAATGCTGGGTTTATTTTCTCTTTAAAATCAACCAATAGTAAAAAAGCCCCCACCCCACAACCAAGGCAAACCACAAAATCAGAGTAAATATTTATGACATTTAACCTGCTTTATGAAAGCTCCCTGCGTGTTACTACAGGTCATTCTCCTAGAGTGCTTGTTTGAATCCTCACCTGTAGTGGCGGAAGATCTCCTCCTCCACCTCGGTGAAGAAGTGGCACTTGGTGCAGGAGTGCTCGGCCAGTGCCGGCCCTTTGACCCCTCGCTCACCGCCCTCCTCCTCGGGTTTCACCTCCGGCATGGCGTGGGGCGTGTGCGCGCTATCGTAGTGCATGAGCAGCAGGTCGATGTCGGTGGTGGCAAACGGGCACTGGTCGCACAGGTGCGTGACGGACGGGCGGGGGGTCGGCGGTGGCGGAGTGGCCCCCCCGCTGGGGGAGAGCTGGAGCAGGAGGAGGGCGCAGTGCGAGCAGGAGCTCTTGCGACACGCGAAGGGGTAGGAGATCTCGCCCAGGTGCTTCTCGGGGCTGCAGAGGCCGCGCGGGCAGAAGGGGCAGTGCTTGATGGTGCACTTGTGGATGCTGTGCGACTGCTGGTAGTGGCGCAACAGCGGCGCCACCACGATCACGTCCGGCCCGTGGTTCATGGAGTAGCGGAAATCGCAGAACTGGCAGTTGTAGCTGGTCACCACCGCCTCGGGCTCCGCGCCACCCCCAGCCCCCTTGTCCTTTCTGCGGGCGTGGAGGACGGAGGAGGCCAGGTCTCCTCCCGCTCCCTCCCTGGGGGGCTTGCGCTCCCGCTCGGCCGGGCTGCCCTCTCTGGTGGGCTGGCCGTGCCTCTTCTCGTAGTGCTCCAGCAGCCGACTGCGACTGGAGGCCTCGCAGCTGAAGCTGCAGTACTTGCACCAGTAGTACGCCATGCCGCCCGCTGCCTCCAGCTGCCCTGCGCCCGTCCTGCCCGGCGAGGAAGGGTCGGCGGGCTGGATGGGCACCGAGTAACCCGCCACCGAGTCGTCCTCGGCGCGCACCGCCACGCGGTCCGCCCACTTGCCGTGCTCCTCCAGCCCCACCAGGCCGCCGCCGCGTACCACCACGCAGTTGCTCTTGCGCTCGAGCGCCGGCTTGTCGTCGACGCTGTGGCCCGCCGGGGGGGGCGGGGGGCTCTTCATCTTGTTGGGGTGGGTGGCCAGGAAATGCTGCTCCAGCTCCACCGGCGAGTTCCCCATGTAGGTGAAGTTACAGAACTTGCAGCGGAAGTACTTGGTGTTACCCTGGCAATCGGGCGTCTTCCTACCGATACCGATGAAGGTGCCCCCAAGTGTCACCTACAGAGAAAAGAAAAGACAAAAAAACTTTTTTTTACAACAAAAATAAAGCAAGAGTTACTCTTGGTGTCTCATGGAAGAAGAAGAAAAAAAGGAATCCCCAGCTGACATGAGAAAATAAACTACTGAAGGATTGCTTTCAATAACAGAGCCTATAGCATAGGGGAAGCAGCAGTCGTCTACAAAAAGGCAAATCACAGTTCAATTCATGCCTTTATTACATTTCAACTCAAAGGGCTCGCTGTTAGACGATGTGAAGACTACCCAGCTGGAACATATCCTCGGGATAAGGCAATAATACATTCGGCGGAGGGAAAAAAGTGTATGGTGATACGTTTTATTTCACAAATTCGTTGAAAAACTAGAATTAGGAATTGATGGGCAGGCAGACAGCTGAAATTGCTTCACAGTGAAAAAAAGCAGATTTCCAGAAAATGCATCTAAAGTGTGCCTTTCTGGGGACAAAAGCTGGAGCAATTCAAAAAGAAAAGAAAAATAAAACAAATTAAAAAAAAAAAACACCTGTTTGCTGTCCAAATTAAACAGATAAACTGTGTTTGAAGGCCTGGAGATTTTTTTTTGGTTTTTAGTTTTTGTTTGGTTGATGCACCAGGAGCACCCTTGCTTAACAGCTCTGAAAGGCCTTCATGTTATGGAGCAGTTAAACGTTTGTTAAAAGCCTGCTGGAATGAGGCGTAAAATAATAATAAAAAAAAGACGACAAGCATAAAGCCAGGCACGGCGGCGGTAATGACAGCTAATATGGATGCGCTGAGAGCGGGTGGGAGGTCCCTGATCCTCCTCGGCCTGCATGAGTTTGCAGAGAGGAGAGGAGCGAAGCGGAGTGGTGCGTCGAGTCGAGGAGGGGAAGCCAGACGCGGGGAGCGTCATGTAATGGCTGCAGCAGACCGAGTTTCTGAGCGCTCTCTGGGGGCCGTATATACCAGAGATGATGGAAGGCCTTCTGAACCGTGCTCGTGAAAAAGAAAAAGAAAGAAGAAAAAAAATGGTCGACCGAAAAGACAGCATTAGAGCATATATAGACGGGGGCACGGGCAAATGTAGTCATGTGTTTTTGTTAGTTTTAGTCATGTTAATACACTTTCTGAGATGGATTGCCGTTTCAGTCGAAAATTTAGTGCAGTTTGCGGGGACTGGATAGTTTATAGGAAAGCTTTAAAATAAACCTGATCCATCTTTTTGCATTTTTTTGACACACTCAGTATTTTTATATCACTGGAATCAGGGCTTTCTTGCCCAACTTTAATAACATTAGACAAAGATCAGCAGAGGGAGTGTGAATAAGTGTGTGTGCGTGTGTGTGTGTATTTGCGTAAGGGGAGTTACTACATCTCACCACTTCCCGTGAGACACCGGAGTGCCATCGCCCGCAGACTGCGTCAGGAAGATTATGATCGAATTTTAAAAGCTTAAGTGATATCCACAGCCTCTCCCTGCGCATAGCCACTTACAAAATGGCAAGACAGTAAAAGAAAAAACTCGCAAAAAGAACTAAACCTAAAACAGAGGGCAACAAGGAGTAAATATGGTCTCTGGATCTGACAAAAAACTAAAACTGTAACAGAAATAATGGGAGCTATATATTTAGCAGAGAATAATATGTATGTTCATTACAATTAACCAACATTGCAAAATAGGTTCAAATCAACAAAGTGAAGATAGACTAAGTATAGAAGTCCTTGCTTTGAGAAGGGCAGGGCTAAATTACTTTGCGCTTTTGTGGTGAGCTGGGACCAGATCATCTTAGCCTGGCATGGGACGGGAGTGAGTGGGTGTGTGGGGGGCTCCAGAAAGCACACACCTCATTTCCAAAGGAGCGCTGGAGGTAATGCGGCAGGCGGATTGTAAACACGACATCACTGAAGTGGAGAGTGAAACCGCACCGAGCCCAGTGCAGAAAACTGCAACTGACACATGCTCATTACTGCTCATTTGAAATAAATCGAGTTCCCCGTTTTCACTGGCTCTCTTCTCGACCCCCCCCCCCCCCATTTTAGATCCCTCCTCCCTAACCCCTCCCTCACATTCTCATTGGGTAATGAGAAATCACAGTCTTGAATATTACCACATGGAAAATTCCACTAGGAATGAATACTGAATGTTTTTTTTTTTAACTTATTTCCTTCTTTCTCTCTTTCATCACATTTTGTTTTTTTTTAGTTTCATAATGACAAAATGGAAACCCCGGGCACTTTCAATTGATATACTTTGCAGGGGCGGTTATGTACCACATGCTTAAATTTGATCAAATCTAGAGGAGGGTAATTGCGACAGGTAATTCTATTTCTGTTCTTGGTGGGAATTGTTAGACAGTACCTTTCACTTCCCTTGATAGAGCTCCATGTGTGCAATATAAGTTTTGGCAAGGACTTCCACTTTGTCTTAATACAAGAAACTTTCGCTTTTTAGTGCTTTAATAAATCTCTTAAGTGATCGCGCCACTTTAAAAAAAATAACTTGCAGCTTGTCTGAGCGGACCAGACACCCACCTGTGGACCGGGCCTGTAAGCTGGAATATTACTGAGCTTGCTTGAAAAAAAAAAAAGCAAAAGAAAATAAATTGCGTGATGGAAAAACTGACTTTGGCATTCAGTATGACTAATCTAGCCATTTCTGACTTGACTGATAATTACAGTGAAAAATGGTTCACTGTTACTTTAACAAATGGCTTTTTTTTGTCACACTCATTTTGTCTAAATGCCGTCCAGTCATCTGCATTTTCCACTGCATTAATGTACCAAACTAAAATGTCACACGGATGTTATAAGGATCAGACGAGGCCCTGGAAATCATATATAATAACACATGTACCACGTTATACTTACTACAGACAACCTTTACTATAAATGTCATGTTGTATTATAAATTGTATAAATATAATTTTATAAGTATCAAATCTGTACGTAGACATTTCCATCTTTTAAGCTGCATTTATTTGATCCTTTAATGTATATTTTAAATGTTACAAGAAGGCAATTATATATAATTGTACTTCCGTCCGGATTTTGAGATATTTCCTGCCAACCAATCCTAGTATCCACTTACTCATCTACCTACCTATATGCAACTGTAATTCATTTCTGTGAGTATGTACTTGTGAGATATCACTGGGACCAATGGGAAAATATGTTTGTGCTTTGCACACATCCTACAACCTAACCAGTGAGGAGACAGTGTGGTGGTTACCTGCACATCATAGGTGCCATTGAGCAGCGAGGGTCTTGGGGAGCTTGGGTCTGGTAAACTCCCACTGAGCCCAGCCTGTCCCAGCATCCTCCCACCCCCCTCCTTGCCCTGGTTCTGGGCCGAGAATTGCACCATGTTGTGGAGCGCCAGGATCTTGGTGTCCAGCTCGGCGTCCTGCCGCGTCCGGTTGTGCAGTCCCAGGTGGTACTTGCGAAAGTGTTTAATCAGGTCGGTGGGGTCGTTGCCGTAGTAACCGTAGCCGCAGATGTTGCACTTGAAATCCTGCAGCTTGGGGGAGGAGGAGGAAGGGGGGATGCCCGTTTCAGGGCCCGGGGGGCTGGCAGTGCCCTCTGTCCCCAGCATGGCGGGAGTGCCTTCGCTGTTTCTGCGCCGGTGGAGAGATGGGCGGAGGGGGGGCATCTCCTCGTCGTGGCTCATCTCGGGGCTGTGGGTGGCGGAGTCACTCTCCTGCCCGTTGCTGGTGCAGCCCTGCACAATGACCCCACCGCCAGTCCGCTGCCACCCCTCCAGCCTACAGCCACCGGCCTCCCGGCCCTCCCCCGCCTCCCCCTGCTCTCTCTCCTCAAACCGGGAGGGAGACACCGACTCGTCCCGTCCTTCCGCGTCACCGTCGGCGGCACGAGACGTGAGAATCAGCAGCCTGGTGTCTGACACCGCATCCTCTCCTCCGCCCTTCTTGTGTCCCCCAGCATAATGAAAGCCAGGCTTGTCTCTTGGCGCTCCTGCCTCTCCTCCTCCTCCTCCTCCTCCTCCTCCTGCTCCGCCGCCTCCTCCTCCTCCTCCTCTCCAAGCACGTTTGACGGGGGCGGCCTGCGGCTCCTCGGGCTCGTCCCCTGCCACAGGCACGTCGGCGCGGCGGCCCTGGTCTCCATCAGCGCTGCTGGGCTCAGCCGGTCGGCCGCCGCCGTCTGCGTCCTCGCTTTCAGGCCCGCTGGCCTCGGCAGCCAGTGCCTCACCCTCCTCCTCACCGCCGAAGCTCCTCAAAGGGGGGTTCTTTTTCCGCACCATATCTGCAAGACACAACAACAGAAGAAGGGGGGGGGGGGGGGGGGGGGAGAAGGCGCCTCTTAGTGGTGAAGAGCAAACACCGTGATAAAACACTTGGACAAGTAAAAAGGGAACCTTATGACTGAGGACTGTGGAGCCTGTTTTCTAACCCATCTACAAGTCGTAAAAAAACAACAACTGCATCTTCCAATTGTTCTGGTATGTTCCAGAAGGGGGGGGGGGGGGGGGCACTGTGTTGTGGTGAACAAGTCTTTTGTGAACAAGTTATGCCCCCTTTTCCCAGCTTGGTCCATAAACTGTTCTTTTGAGCCCTAATATCAGCGACGATGTCGGGCGCCGAGCTTTGTTGATGATATTTTAATGAATAAAATCTGTGCACTTGTGTCACTGATGTGGCTTTGCGGACCGGCATTTTCAGCAGCGAACCAAATCAAAGAGCAAAAGGGAGTGGGTTGTTTGAAGGGGGGGTCTGGGGGCGGGGGGGTGGGTGGAGTCTGGTTTTCTAAACTGATTCTTGACATGAAATCACCCTCAGCGCTCCAGGTCACATAAGCATATCTCTTTCAGACAATGATGACAAAGCAGAGTTTGGAAAAAAAAAAATGGCTGGGTTTTGCTTCACCATTAAATCCATTTGTACTAGTGACTGAAGTCAAACACGAGAGGGAGTGAACACCATTTCATGTGTGTTCCTATAAAATAGCTGTGTAGCAATAGACTAGACCACCCCCCACCCCCCGACAACCCCATACTACCCTTCTCATTCGTCAAGACTCTTATTTAGTCAGTGCAAACAATTGAGAGCAATTTCCTAATTTAGATTGTAAAGCAAATGGGTATTAAATCAGGCAATGGGACAACGCCTAAACCATGGCCATGTTAATAGAAGCCTTAGGAAAATCTAATCTGAACCAACGGCACACAAATCTCACCACACCCCGTTCTATCATTACGCCACCGCTGGTTCAGTCCTCCTTTTACAATCCTCACGCTGGGCTTCTGCGACTTAACATGCAGCACCAGTAGTCACTGAGATAATCATTCTGAATACAGATATCTGTTTTTCTTTGTGAGTGTATGTATGTGTGTGTGTGTGTGTGTGTGTGTGTGTGTGTGTGTGTGTGTGTGTGTGTGTGTGTGTGTGTGAGAGGCATAAGTCTTCATTTGTTCTATAATGACAGGAAACAAAGAAAAACTTGATTGCGAGATTGCGTCACACACTAATGCCCGAAGTATGTCTAAACCTCAAAATTCTCTGGCACATCGGTCCCTATTAACAAGGCCATAGGAGATTTGAGATTGGAACGAAACGTTACTGTTAAAACCCTTTGGAGCATTAACCGAACAGGCTCACTATTTTTAAAATTGCATGAGGTCGTCATAAAAATAAAATAAAAAAAACACAGTGCGGACGACTTTGCTGCTATTACATTAAAATGAGAAGTGAAAACAGCTTTTACGTACAGGGCCTCGGAGAAAATGTCAAAATAGCTGTGCATTATGACGGGTGAACAAGATGTTGACACAAAATACCCTCTCTGCCCCCTCGCTCCCTTTCCCCCTGAAAAACCCAGAAAAGGCTGGGATTTCAGTTTCAATAAAGTTTGGATCAATGTAACCCTCCATCAAAACCGGTGTGTACTGCATATTTAATCACATTTCAGAGAGTAATCTTTTCAGGCTCTGTTCATTACCTGCGCTAGCAGCGCTGCCTTGTCTTATTTCTTCAATTATTTATTTATCCTTCTCTCGTTCCGTGGGGCAAGGACAGAGCACTGAGATCCCCCTAAGCACAAAGGCTTCATTAGTGGCGGTAAGTTAACACAAAACATCTACAACACCAGGAAGGGGGGTGGGGGCGTATTTTCTTTCTTTTATGAAGTCTCTGATATGCTATGTTTCTGATATGTAGGACAAGTATATTAAAAACTTCTGAGGGGACCGATATCATTATCACCTGAATGCCCCATCAAGAGACAGAATAATCTGCTTTCATAGCTCTGAGCCATTAACCACATTCCTGTACCAGTCAATTTGAATCACCATTCCCTTTTATTTTCATCTTTTGCCCTCTCTCGTGTTCTTTATTACAGTCCTCCCTGTCCATTATTGTGGCTTTCTCGAGAACTTAATAACGTATAATATGGCTTTTGAAGAGGAGAGGACAATCAATTTCCTTAATTAAAAAAAGGCGGGAGGTGGGGCGCTAGTGGTCTAGGCTTGAATACTGAGCAGAAGCGAGTACCCCTGGTCTCGCTGCTCAAGAGCCCTACAGCGTATGGCTGATGGGAGACCATGGCTCACGTCGTGAGCAATAACACTGTCCAGCCTCCAGCTTCAGCTCAAGTATGTAGACATCCACTTCTTTATTAGAGACTTCCTCCAAAGCTGTACTGCTGCATGATTGCAGATGAGTCTGGTGCGCCAGACATCGCCTGTATATCATGAGCAAGACTTGCAGTTGGAGACAACCCTGGTTCTTTCGTCATGGACATATCACTGTGTGAAATCCATAGTGAGACACATATGGGCAATACTAGTTAGACACACACACACAGACACAGACACAGACACACAGCCCTTGAAGCTCTGCATCTTCTACAGCAGTCTCCTTTTAATACCGTAGAACTTTTCTGACATTCTAGTCTGGTTTCTCACACTACAAGCGAGCCCAGTTTGCCAAGGGCATTGACAAAGACGCCCAGGTATACGCACTCATCCGACGCGATGGCTGACGTGCGCGTGATGAATGGGGCCTACATGTGCTGTGTGAAAGGGCACCTCAGATTTCTAGCTAATGCACATACAATCAGTGGATTTATCAGCCTAAAACAGACCTCACTCACTTTACAAGAACAGGAGGGAGAGGCCCTGGGGAGGATTACTTTGATAAATAAAGGTGTGAGCACCGATCAAACCTGATGACCCAGTCTTCGGATCCTACCAGTTCAAACCAAAAGGGCAAACTTGAAATCTGTCAAGACTTATCAGCACATATGCTTCAGCTCCTCCTATTTATAAACTATGATAGCAAAAGCAAGTCAAGCAGGTCAGTATAGCAGTTGTCATTTAACTTGAATGGTAGATGTAGCAGATGTGGGGGGGGGGGGGGGGGGGGGGGGAAGTGTGGTGTGATATTGCCAGAAAAGCCTTTCAACGTATTACACCTGCCACTACGAAGACAGCTTGTGTGGTTCAGTGAATGGGAGCGATCAATGACTACGACAGAAACACTCAAACACACGGACAACAGGGCAAATGCTGCCGAGTCTCACGTTTCAACCTCTCCAATGACGGCACAATGGGCCAACTACAACGACACACGAGGCGACCCTGCTCAAAATATGTCATCCAAGATGTCAAACTAAATCATGCAACTCTTAACTCTCCCTCTCTCCGATTCCTGTTACCCGCATGAGCAGGAGAAGAAGAAGAAAAAGGAGAAAAAAAAAAGAAAAAAAAACTCCAAACAATAAGAGCTCCACAGCAAATGACGTTGTGTCTAGTCCACATGGACGACCCCTTGTTAAAGGGGTTTGTTTTGACTGGACGAGACGGGGGCTAACAACAATACCGTCTAGAGGTGACCAACCTCGTCTCCTTCCGAGAGGGCAGCCAGGGGATCAGCATCAAATAGGCTTCTCACCACATCCCGGGCCATGCCTGATCACTGTCAGTGCAGGTATTCATCATAGGAGTAGGGAGTAGCACCTTCCCTCAGGGCCTTAAAGGCTGGTGCTGTCATAACACCATCAACATCTCACACTCGGAGTGGGAGTTGGACTGAACAGGTGGATATTACCCAGACACATGCTACTTATGACAAACTGCATGAATGGTGGGTTTTTTATTTACATTTCATCATTTTGCTACCTTTCCTTAAAGAGAATCGCATTGAAATTTGTACCTTTCCTAACTTCACTCAAAATGCTTTCACAATCAGTTGAAGTAAAATTTCAAATGTTGTACCAAATTCTAAAGGTTTCCGCATGAACCTATTAAAACAATGGACAGTATTATAATCGTATACAAGACAATGTCTAACATATTACACCCATGTTCTCCTGCACCCTAGATACTGCTGAACAGATTAATTTAATAGGAATGGAGCCCATTAACTGTATTTGGAGCATTTGCATAACCTACATCCACTCCTGCCCAAAGTCCTCCATCTCCCTTAGTGGAGTCTGAGACAGCCCTAGTAGTGTCTTTCCAGCACTGTGGGCCTCACTCACTCACTCAGTCAATCAACACTGCTACCAGATACAGAGCAGCATACCGTGCCCTGGAGGTGAAATGATCTGCTGTAACGCAATCACTCCGAGCCCTGCTGCCCTTTCCTTACTTCCGAGTGAAGCGTCCGAATACGGACAGGGAAGTGGGGCCTTTTCCTCAGGGGGAGCAAACATGACCGCTAGTCACGGACACAGCTGGTGGGACCCCCGCGGACCGTCACACACTGAGGGAGAGCCCCATAATAATGCTCTTCTCTCTCTCCCCCTTCTCCATTCAGCAGAGGAAGTAGGCTGGGCAGGGGATGTGTGTTTATTAAAACTACATTACCACAATAGCCTCAACTCATATTTAACTGTGTACGTAAGCCCAGTGAGTACGAGTTGAATCCCAGCACACACTTAACACACACACTGTGATCAGGAGTCATGCATAATAGACACATATCCACACACAATCACACACAATCACACATATCTACACACAATCACACACCTACCCTTTCCTCACAGGGGAGCGACAGAGTGGCAAAATACACATCCTGATTGATTTCCCCACCAACAGAAGACTAGGGAGAACCCCCACCCTCTCATGCTGCCCCCCCCCCCCCCCCCCCCAGGAAAGAGACACCAAACAACTTTCAGATGTCTGAAGAGGGTCTGCTTTTCCAATACCATTTAAGGGGGCAATACTAAAAAAGTAGAGTTTTACTGAATGTATCTGTTATTGCTATTGCCACAAAAATAACAACAAAAAAAGGGAGGCAAGTGCTTTTCTTAACGATGCGATATTCACCAGCACGCATGGTCAGTGCCGCGCTTCTTTAGATAGACCAACAACCCCCCCCCCCCCCCCCCCCCCCCCCCATCGCACCTTCTCTCACGTTATGTTTCACACATCAGATGATGTCATCTCACCACAGCTATTTCTGTGTGATGTCTGTGTGTGTTGTGGTGTGGTTTGGTGTTCAATCCAATTTGCTGCATTAGGGGAAATAATACAATCACATTACTGTCCCGAGTCTTCTTACAATGTGGGATATATTTGGAAAAAATATATGTGCAATATGAGATAAGACCCTTAATTAATGAACTATCATAAGACCATATGTCCATCCATCCATCCATACATTCTCAAGCAGGGGTGCATAGTATACATACCACACACACACACACACACACACACACACACACACACACACACTCTTCCCCCTGGCACCCCCCTCGCTCTGAGAAAACTATTATTACCATGAAGCCACGGGGCACATTAATTGAAGCTCCAGAACTAATACACACTTCCATACTTAAAATAATTACCGCTGAAACAAGATAACCATCTCGCATTAACGGTCAGTCTTATTTATTGTACATGTCAATTTTTCTCCCCACTTCCCTCACATTTCAAGCTGCTGCTCCAGTAGAAACTCTTTAGCTCTTTAATCCAATCAAGATAGCAAGCTTTCATTACAGAAATCCAATCCACACAGTCCTAGTTAACTTTCTACAGTGCAGTAAGTCATTTTAATAGAAACATTATGGAAAGAAATAGGTGAACACAGGACAACAGGCTAAAAACGTTTTTCGCTCTTTTTCTCTGTCCTTCAAGTGAAGAAGATTCCAATTTGCACAAACCTGTGCAAGCTTAAGGGGGGAACAGTCATAGCCATGAGAACCTCATAAATGATCTGCCTTCCCCTGGCTGTTCACTTCTGGCTGTTCACTCTTGACGTTTTTCCATGCGAAATGGTGCCGCTTGGCACGGCTTCGCACAGCTTAGCCCGTCGACCAAGCCCAGCCTGGATTTGCATTTCCATACATCAGGGTCTAATCGCTTAAGGGTTTTTAGGAAGGGATAAAGGCTAGTCGAGGGGTCCTGACACACTACAAATATTTGACGAAGTTGAGGCAAAGAACTCCACGACACAAAGCATAATGGGAGTTATTCTGCACATTTTGGACACAGACCCGGTGTGGTTTGGTCCTGCTCAGGACAGGGTCCAAAATGAGCGCATTGCAGCGCCGTTCGACTTGTAATGGAAATGCAAATTAGCTCGGCACAGCCCGGCTCGACAGGGCCAAAAGTGGCAATGGAAAAACCCCATCTATTGCCAAGAAACTCAGCGTGGCGCAAGCTTTTCATTCACCATCAAAGCACACCCTCACTCACTTGCCCTCTGTCACCCCCAAAATCATCACTCACCTTCTGGACATTTATTACCGCATGAGATCGATGGTATTTATTAGGCCATGCGACAAATATACATGGCATGAGCTTAATAAAACTGACATCACAAACTTCCTGCCTTCACTTTTGAATGGCTGTGTATATGTGACACCAAGTAAGTTTAGATGTAAGGGTCTCAATCAGATCCCACGACTAAATGCAGTACAATACAAGTGTCTATTCAGTGCAGTGATTCATCGAAAAGTTTAAATGAGAGCTGAATATTTTATCAAATCATAAAGAAAACAGATGAGGTAACGTAACATCCACAATAACTTTCCTCCGCTCAACCCTTTCACAACCAAACCAAGTCCAATTTCACATGTGTCTACATGAGCCTACGAGACTGTAAGAAACCCTCATATGGAATTCATGCAAGGCAATAAATACAAAGTGCCAATCTGTCGAAAGTTCTACCCCAGGCCATCAATCAAACAATACAGCCTCGCATGTTAGGCCTGGGATGGACAAAGAATTTGTATCTGAAAATAAAGCGTCATCTTTTCCACTAGCCCCCCCTTGATGTACATATGCAGTCAACTAGATATCTCCAGAGGAGAAAATTCCTTTTTGCCCCTTAAAAAACAGTGACAAGAGAAGTCTGTCTTTGGCCTTCAGCGTGTCGCATTTGAAAAGGGGAGAGACTTAAAAATACACTCGGTCCTCTAATGGAGTCTCCACCTTTATAAACAAGTTGGAGAGGCGACATCATTTCAGAGACCCGAAAATAGCCAACGCGTCTACTCGAACGGCATCGCGGCGTAATAAACTTTGTTCGTGGGAGCAAGCGGGGAGGAAAATGGAGCAGAAGGGTGCGGAACAGCATGCTAATCCAACTCTTCTTTAGCAGCAAATAAAAGAGGGATGCCGCTTGCAACACACAGGCCTTTGAAGAGGACACAGATTTTTTACGGAAAAGCATGGGCCTTACAGATGTCGCCTGAAACACAAATCTGCAGTACAGAACATATTCCACAGATTTATGAAGAAAGGAGAGTTAGAGAGAGAGAGAGGGAGGGAGGGAGAGGGGGGGGTACAGGGAGAAGGATAGAGGGAGAGAGAGAAAGAGATTGTGTGCAAAGCCTGCACAGGCATGGAAAATAAGCAGGGGCAAATGGAACACTTGTGGAGAAGTCTTTGTCATGTGCTTTCCCTTTGAATGCCATAAAACTGCAGAGATGACTTTGCTTTATCTGAGGCTCAACTCCCAACAGAGAGGACTCCTCTTGAAAAGCCCTCCCTGCGCAAAGCTCTCCCCGGCCAAAGGGAGAGACGCAACAAAGGCTCCCCCGTGTTTCCAAAAGGTTGGAATACAATCACAGCCATGATCACTACCCAGAGATGGATGGTGGCCTCGGCTTGCTATAAACATGGAAGTAGTTTGGAAATGGACTGCTTGGAGAAGGATTTACGGTCGAAGCTTACAGCAATCGGGAAATTAATGTTGTTGGACCTCTGACAACATGAAGCTCGTACATCTGTCTAACCAATGGCCTACACATTACCTGACTGAATCTGAATCTTCATACATCAAACACTATTCAGTAGAGGCTTGACTAGACTAGTCCACAACAGAGGTTCAAACAGTTCTGTGTGTTTCTCTAGGTGATGTTTCACTTCATAAGCGAATATTGAACATTGTGCAAAAAAATATGAAAGCCTGGATTTTCAAAAGTGGCTAGGCTTAGAGACACAAACAGCAGTAGCAGCAGCAGCAGGAGCAGAAGCAGGCTCTAAATCCACACGGTCACATCATTAATTCCCTGACAGGGTACGGCTCGTCACCTTAAGCCGGTTGCAGTTATGGCTTGCTGGAGGAGGAGGAGGAGGAGGAGGAGGGAAGGGGAGAAAAAAGAATGGGGAATGGCGGAGGAAAGGGGTGGAGGTGAGAACACGTCAAAAATAAAGAGCTTTTCCCATAATTCTTCCCAGCAGTCCGCCCCTTTAGGTGTGTGTGTGTGTGAGAGAGAGAGAGGGCGATGGAGGGAGGGAAGGAGATAGAGAGAGAGAGGGAGAGAAAGAGAGAGAGTGAAAAGATGACACTCTGAATGGGACAGGGCCGTGACTAACTGCCTCTCCATGACTTTCTTCCCCCCCTAAGAGGCACGTTTTCTGGGCACAATACAACAAACACACAACTCTCTTCCTCCCTCTCTTTCTCCTGAGTCACACAACTAAGCCTAAGTCATGTTTATTCATAGGGATACTTCCACATCAAAGCCTGGCTACACTGAGAAAGCAGGGCCGCTGCAGCACTGGCAAGATTACGGCCCTCCTGACGTCTTTGAGGCCGCGATATTCAATAACCCTGCTCCCTCCCTTGTACTTGCGGCTATTACACCCCTTAACTCTTTCCAGCACAATTGCAGGACATGTTTATAAGAAACATTTAATTGTGCAAGACGACGGTAAACCAAAGTCGCCAAAGGCTGGGCTCCCTGGTTGCATTTCTCACACAAGTCATGGCCCACAATACCCAAGCGCCACATTACACACCGTGACTTGCATGTAAACGAAAAAGACAACTTGTCATTACAAGTTTTGTTGTCTACGTTTACGTGGCTACTAATTTATAACTTTTCGTGTCCCAGCTCAATTAAATGTGTCAGCTTTTCGAGAAAGTTGCCAAACTAGTGCCATGATGAGTACAGTTGTTTGGCCAGGCTTCAAAACATGTGTTCACATGCCAAGTAACTCGTCAGGTTGGGTGAGCGGCACCCTAGCACCTTTTAGTGCTTTATCTCATCTGAACAAACCACCTGTCACATCAGGGTTGCCACCCTGCCATTGTTTCAGGCCAATCAAGGGGGCCCTAGGCCTATCGCACAGCGGATTCTCACCAGTGCAAAGTCTGTCAGAACAACTTTTGGTTACTTCCTCCTTCTCCTCTTCCTCCTACTCGTACTCCTCTACTCCTGTGCTCCCCTCCCCCACTTCTCTGACTCTCAAGCTCTCAGGACCCCGAAACGGCCCCCTCCCCCTCCTGTTCTCCCTCCAGTCTAGCAGAGCGAAGGGGGGATGGGTAGGTGGTGGGGGTTATGGGGGGGGGGGGGTGTTGCGAGGGGAGGGGAGGGGGTAGGGTGGCCCCAGCCTGAATGACCTGCCCTCTTTGCACTCAATCAGCGCACACTGGAACCGGAGACAACAGAGAACAACTGCTTCCCCTACACTTCCTGTGATCACAGGCGCGGAGCTGCCAGAGAGGGCCAGGGATCACGCGCTCCAGAGAAGGGCCGCAGATAACAGGCTTCCGCCAACGCATGTGTGTGTGAGTGTATGTGTGAGAGAGAGAGAGAGAGAGAGAGAGAGGGGTGAGAGGAAGAGAAGAAACAGAATAAGAAAATAATATGTGCAAAAGAGAATAAGAAAAGGAGCAGAAAAAAAGAGAAGGAAGGCTCGGAACAAGTTAGCTAAAAGAAACAAATAGCTCCCCCAGGAGTTTGAGATCTTGCGCTTTCGCAAATTCACGCAAATCAAAGGATGTCCCACAACACCTGCAATGGGTTGGAATTTTCTTTATTTCTCACAATATTCCCGCAAACAAAATACAAAATAATCAACAAATTATGAGCGTCTTGCATCATGTGTGATCGCCTTCAGCAATGTTTCAATGTTTGAGCAAGCGTAAACCCATTATAAAATCTACAACAACACCCAATCAAGGTCGAACCTTACCAATCATCATTAAAACACAGCATGACATGCACTGAATCTCCCTGGAACGTCGTGTTTGGGGATGCAGTCTCTTTAGCAAGAGAAAAAAAGAGAAAAAGTTAGGGACAGAACCCTCAGATTCGAAGTGTGTGTGTTTTTTTCTCTGCAAAAGTAAGCCTATTTAAAAAGATTTCAGGCTATATAAGACGAGTTTGATCCATAAGCTCTGCTTGCTGTATAGACACCATTTTGCTCCCACAATATAACCCTCAACCCTCAGATAATCTTCAGTTTTATGTAGGCTATTTCATTATGATCTTGGATTATTTATTCTTGACTAATGTTGCACTTTAGTTCAAAATAAAAAGGTCAAAGTTGACTCAACCAGTTGACAACATTACCCATACCGTTTTTTACTTTTGTTAGAGTAACCAAGACGTATGCTGTGTTTTAATGTGATACGAATGTAAGTACGTACATTAGTAATCTATTGCCTATAAGTCTTAATAGCTGGAAGTCTTTTACAGGTTATCACCACCAGTGATCAGAATTTTAAATAACCTTTAGTGCAAAAACCTGTCACCTGCCGCAATTTTTGACATTTCCCACAGCAAATTCAGTCATTTTTGGCCTCAAGTATCACAACAAACACTTGCAAGATCCTGGTGGCACTGAAGTGAGAAAGAAAGTTCCAGACAGCTCATTTCTGTAGTGCTCTCTGTCGTGTGAGCTCACCATTATAACATTGTGTTTTTTTTTTCTTTTCGTTTTCTCGAAATACATAATGGCCCCTTCATCAGGCTCCATTATGTTCTAGTGATGGTTTATGTGGCCCACTTTACTTTCAACAAACAGTCATGGGTGCTGTGCTACAACACTCAAAATCATTTACAACAAAATCAGCTTTTAGGCCACTGTTTCTCAAACAACTCGACTCTCCTCTAAATGTCCCTCGCCTCTAATGGGTTTCGACGTTTGTTTAAATGCCATGAATTAAACACTATGCCATGATACAGACACTGTCTCTCAATCTCAAAACAACCCAAAAAAACTTCCCATGCCAAATGCAAGGTTGAGTACACACCACCCCCCTGAAATTACACCGCATTTAGCAACAGGAAGGAACACTAGGGCACAGGCGTCATTGCCCAACGGTGTGAGCTGTGAGCTGTGAATCTGAGTGCGGAGGCACTTCTGCTTGTGAACCTCTGTTTCTTCCTAAAGAACTGCAATCACAGTCAACACTAGTGAGTCTCTCTCTCTCTCTCTTTCTTTCTTTCTTTCTTTTTCTTTTTCTTTCTCTCTCTCTCTCTTTCTCTCTTTCCCTCACACTGCCCACCCGTTCTCACCGCTAACGCTTTTTCTCACACATGCGTTTATGGAGCAACAGATGTTCCCGTGCTCTGTGATGTTTTTGAACTTTCCTGTGAAGGACTTTGAGACAGTTTAGAGGGGCCTTAAGGCAGCACAATAGATTTAATTTCCTCTCGCACCCACACCCCCCACCACCCCCTTTCCCCCCTTTCCCCAACTCTACACAATGATTTAAATGGTTATGAGCTTTTTATGACTGCTACCTCCCCAGTGTCCTAGCCAGGAGGATGTTACAAATTGCAACAAACACAGAAAAAGGCACTGGGAGGCCAGCTCATATTAGATAGCACATCACGCGGAGCAGTTGCCATTTCAGATGCCCCACAACAGGCGTGTTTATCTTTCAAAAAGAGGCTAATGACATCAAAATCGAGAAGTGACAGGGAAAACCACGCCGGCGTCCCCCCCCCCCCCCACCCCCCCTCCAGTGGTGCAACCATTTTCCTCCGATTCATAGCGGGCCGTTGCAGCTACAGTGAGAAACCGACAGTAAACCACAGCACTTAAAACACATTTCCTCTCAGGCTACAGTCACACATTGTTGCGACATGACAAAGAAAATCCTCCGGATCGGCTCAAAGAAGAAGCAGAAGAGAAAAAAAAACACATCACCCACCCAACGCAAGAAGCAAAGAAAACAAGTCACCAACCCATTTTGTTCATCTAATGTTTGCTTGCCTGTTTGTTTGCATGCATTTGTTTGTTTCATGCTGAGCAGAAAGGCTTTAAACCGGCTTGTGAGGGACGGCCACAGAGGTCACACAAAGGTGAAGGAGTTAGCACCTTACAATACGGGGCCTGAATGAGGAGGTGACAAAAACAGAAGGATGAGCTGCTTCCGAAAACCAAAAAAAAGCGAAACACCTCCAGATGCAACCTTCCCTGAGAACAGATGGAAGGGGCAGGGCGGCATGGTCCTAAACTGCTTTGTTAGGCTTTCTTTATGACTCTGTTACAGACTTACAAGCTGCTACAGACACATCCATACTCACGCTCATGGCCTTCATGTAGACAGATGCATATGGAATCCAAGACAAAGATACAACACCCCTCCATATTTGTTTACATATACCATTGACAGTAACCGCCTAGTTAGTGAAACTGTGTGGTGAGGGTAGTTTTTAGTTTAAATACTGTCATGACTGGGCTGTGGGTTTGATCATTTTCTTGCCAAAAAGTCCACAGGAAGGTTACCTGTTATTACTCACACTAGGTGATTTCATTTCTAGCCAACCTGGTTAGAAATAATGAAACCATGCCCTACATAAGGAATGCATACATCATTATACAACATATAGGCTAAATCTATGGGGACAAGTTAAATACTATGGATAGTTAGATGCAGACTGAAGAAGGTGAAATCAAAACAGTGGAACATAAATACATTAAGGGCATGTCTCTGTCATTTTTACTCCACAGGAAGTCAAGTGAAAGGGTGATTGTTGGCTAACACAGACAAATGTAGCCTCGAGCCGCCTCATCAACTGAACTCCTACCCTTGGGCGGTCTCTCCAGAAGTTGCCCTGCTGTGCCTGCACCTGGGCCTGAGAGCCAGGCAGTGCTAAAGAAACGAGAGCCTCCGACCAAAACCCGACCACCCAGTCACCCCTTCTGCAGGACATTTTGGGCTTTAAGATCCAGGGGGGGTTGGGATCTGTAATAGTTACTCACTGAACCTTGACACGTCAGTGGCACCCTCACCTTGAAAAACACCAAACCCTCCCCTTGTGGTTTCCTGCCTTTCCCTTCGTTTGCGTGGTCAGTAGGTGGAGGTCTGTGTTCCCGGGCTGAAAAGCAGGGCCTGCTTTTATTTGTGTGGTTTTGCACCGCCCAGCTTAACTGTGGAAAAACGGCACGGCTGTACACCGCAGTTCGCACCAAATCAGCACAATCTAGACAGACGTGGGGCTGGAATATAAACTCCCGTTTTGGGGCTTGGAGGTGGACATGCTCGAACAGCGAACACAATGTCTGGACAAGAGGAGAAAAAAGACGAGGAACAACAAGGCACATGCTATGCACACCTTGGATATGCACACCTTCAAAGGATACACCAGATTCATCGTCAGTGAGCGGTGCGCCCAATTGTCAATTTCCTTTTGTTTGTGAAGGAGGGCTGGTCGCCTACACATGCTTCATTCCCTTTATTTGTCTTTGTCTAAGACACTTTCCTTTTAAATGCCACATTGAATAGCTCTGACTAAACATACCCAAGGCAATCACAGCGCCACACCTCTTGATAAATACCTTTCGTGATGATTTCAACAGCAAAATTACAGGCTTGTCGTGTGATATGGGGAAAGATGGAACATGAATCGGAGATCATTCCACAGCTGCAGCCAAACTTTAGCACAACCCCCCCACCACCCCATATCTCACTAAGCCTTGCTGTGCTGCAAGTGAGCATGGGATTACTGCGACTTAAAGCAAAGTTTCTCCCAAGACTGTTGCGTGTTGAGAACCTACTGACATGATACTGACGTGCAGATTGGGCGAGCCAACATTCTACCAACCCACCCCTTCCTATTATCCCACCCATGCCCAGGAACACACATGGCCGCCGTTCACCATGCTTGGAACAGAACAAGGAAAATGCAGATTTTGCAGATTCTCCTCCTGAACTTGAGTCATACAGTATCTACTGCACAACTGTCAACTGGAGGGGGGGAAAATCAAAAAGAGAAGCAGGCTGATGCCCACCAGAGATAAGGAACAGTACTGAGGTCTGAGATCATGAACAAAACCCTCCATGAGCAAACAGAAACAGCTTTCCACACACATTTCAGAGTTAAGAAAAAAAAATCTTTAAAAATCTCTTCCCTTGACGCTGAGGAGGGTTTTCAAATAAATAACAATACAAAGAGTCCTAGGTATGGGTGTGGCTTGAGTGCTTATTTGTTTGAATTTGCAGCAGCAGTGTGTCTGTGGGTTTTGGGTGCATATATGCATGTGTCTATGTGAGAGAGAGAGAGAGTGAGGGAGAGAGAGAGAGAGAGAGAGAGAGAGAGAGAGAGAGAGAGATCTTCTAAGTGGGTGTGTGTACATACAAACAAATGTGGGGGTATGTGTGTGGGTGTGTGTGTTTGTGTTTGAGTCAACAACAGAGAGAGAGAGAGAGAGAACGAGCAAGAGAGAGATAGAGAGAGAGAACGAGCAAGAGAGAGATAGAGAGAGAGAGATAGATAGATAGAGAGAGAGAGAGCGATAAAGAGTGAGAGAGAGAGAGAGAGAGAGAGAGAGAGAAAGAGTGAGAGAGAGAGAGATACAGTGTGTGTGTCTGTGATCCTCTCATGCGTGAATGAGCCACTCCGGGCACAGGACGTGCACTGACTCATCAGAGTGAGAGCGGCCACGGCATGGGAGCACTGCCCTCCCTCCCCCCCTTCGTCGCCCACACGTGCACTTCTCAAGAGCTGCCTCCCACCCTAGCTCTCTCCACTCGGCCGTTAGCTGAACAACACCAGTCGGAGAGCAAGAGCAAGCACCACCGCGCTGATTTAAAGCATTACCGGAAAGAAAAAAAAACTCAATCGGAGAGTGGCCACGAGTGTTCTTCACCAGGGAGTGGAGGACAGCACACGCTGCATTTGTGTGGAGAAGAGGAGGGTGGAATGGATGGCTTTTTTCATGACAGTGGTCAGCGATGCTATCTTCTTTTCAACAGATAATCACAACAATAGCTAGCCTGCCTGGAAAGTTTGGATACAGAACCTCACACGACATTTAGTGCTGTGCTGGGAAGTTAAACTCTTTCCCGAGATAAAAGCGTGAAGAGTATTAGTGGAACCGGGAGCAAGACAGATAGATGGGGGTGGTTGTTTAATGTCGTATTGTCTCTGCATTCTTTCCAACCTGGTGTCAGTCGCTCCTTCTCGTCTGCAGTCCAACTGTCCACTTAAATCTTCCCTTCAGGCTGCCATTGGCAGGGGCCTGGCTGCGGCACTAAAAGCCGTCAGGCTTAGATTTGGCCAGCCCTAGCGACTTTCGAGTCAGCCCGCGGACGTATAAATAAGAACAATATCAGATAAGTCTCGCAGGAAGTCTATAAACATTTACATTCTCTTTCAAGTGCTGTTTATGGATATTTTATCTCCTATCTGGAAGTTAAGAACATGGTGAAAAGAGGCGCAGGAGGAATCCAGGGCGCGAGCGGTGAATCAAAACGCTGGCGGGGACTGACAGGACCCCGGCCCGTTTACCATAATAGGTGTTGAGCGTGCCGAGCAGAACGCCCGATGGCAGACCCTCGCTCCGCTCCAGCCGCAGGCCTGCCAGAAGAGTTATGATGGCCCGGTGCTGTGGAGATACGGGAGAGAGAGGAGAGTGAATTGGGGGGCGGGGGGGGGGGACCAAGTGAGATGGGGACAAGAAAGGGTAGAGAGAAGAGTTTCCAGAGGAAAGCAGGAGGCAGGTAGGGAGAAAAGGGAGGATAAAGAGATTAAGTGGGAGAGTGAAAGAGAACTGGACAGGAAGAGTGAGAGGGAGGGTGAGAGTAGGAGCGATTGGGGACAGAGCAACAAATTCTATATCTCCTCAGACAGAGACAAACAGCACCTCAAGCTTTGGGTTCAGCCTGGGAGACAAGGAGGAGCTTGTTTTCCCCGGGCCGGGGCTCTCGCACTCTGAGGACCATCTTCTGTCTCGGAGGCACTGCGATCATTATCAGGCATTCTGGACAAATTAGCCCCACCACAGGCGTCTGATCAAGCGTCGGGGGGCCGCCACGTACACGGCATTGCACAAAACTCAAATATTAACTTTGAAGCCTGTTTCCCTTCTAACACCACAGCTTTTCTCAAACGTGATTTGTAACTTAATGAAGCACTCGCTGGAAACGCCAGTCAACACACTTCCTTCAGGCCTGTATTTATAGAGCTCTGTGAAGTTCAACATGAAGTACATGTTTGCACAACATTCTGATACCAAAAACAACAGTGTGTGTGTGTGTGGGGGGGGGGGGACTACCTGCTACTAAACCTTCTAGCACAACCTGAGGATATATCAAAACAACCCTATCCACACCTTTCGCCATCCTTCTCAGACCATAACCTGCTTTCTCAAGTTTAAGTGAATTGAGTCAGAGGGGGAGAGCACCCTGCACCCACCATGCCAGTCAGAGCACATACTCAGCCGTAGTGACGGTACACAGTACACCCTTCGGAAAGCACACCCATGCGCTTCATGCACACAGGCATCCCTCACGCCATCCTCAAACCGTACTTCGGGTGGCCCACACACACACACACACACACACACACACACACACACACACACACACAAGTGCTTCACCCATCTCTGGGGTCCCTCACACAGGGGTCAACCTGAGCCATCCCACTTCTGACACCATATGAAGTGAAGGGAGAGAGCAGTCACCCCACCCAGCCTGGAACCTGGGTCTACGTACCAAATCTGCACCCTGACAGCAATGTTAAAGAGCCAGGCTCGTTGGTATAGCAGTCATTTACATACATAGTTAAAAAAATAAATAAATAATAACATATAGTATCGTTAATAAGCTACAGCACATATGCTAAATGAATTCAAATATCCCACCTTATTATCTAACATACAAGAGCTGAACCAAACAGGCAAAGGGGACAGGATACCCAAAAGCCCGGCAGACACCCATACACACTAGCTATGCATGAAGCAGTCTTGAGGCACACAAGCAGTTCACTACTCCTGCCAATGCTCTCCGTGAGTGAGTGCTCTCTCCTCTCCTCACCTCACCACCACCACAGCACCAGAGTCAAGCCTCTCCGAATGAAGCCCTCAATTAGCAAGACAATGCTGGCCTCATTGGCTTGGCAGGTACAGCACTGTTTAACACCATGCCTGTTGTCCCGCTCAGTGTCACAGCAACACCTACGCTAGTGGATTGTTTTATCTTCAAGATGACAACCAGCCAGAGGGGAAAGATGGGAGTGTGTTGGCAGGGACTGTAGGATTATACAAATGGTGATTTTTCTTAACCCCCAAGAGTCCGTGGGCTAGATTCAGGCACTTTTGTTTTGACATGATGACTTTTGTTGTTATGACATCTGCGATATTTTAGATAATGTAAGCAACTTCAATCAGTGGTTCCAAATATAGAAAAATATCTAAGTAGTAGGCATGTTGTATTTGAACAGGGTTGTCATAGGGCTTAGGTGCTGTTACGGTCTGTGTCTGACAGAGGGGGATTCTCCAGTGATTGAAGGGAGGCGCTCTCCTTTGAGTTCCCACTGCAGCACCACATCGACTGTTTTTTTTTTTTTTTTACACTGTCCTATTGGTGCTGTAACTGAGAGGCGTACTTTTCAAACAGTATGATTATGATTGTGCAAGCACCCTTACAAAACTACCAACATATCATGTGTTACTGCATTGTAATTTAGCTAAGTTAGCTCATATTAGCTCCCTTGCCTATGGTGAGTACCATTACATTACCAGTACATTGCTAACAGTAGCTTCACTAGCTAGGTAAGCAGCTGGCTAGCTACTTTATATCCATGTGGACAAACGAGCTATGGCTTTTGCTAGCCACTTTGATTACCCAATTGCAAGCACTAACATAAGTTTTGTGTAAATATTTGCTCCTATTTCAGCTTTAGGATACAACAGTACACAGTTAATAATTCACCAAAAAATAGTTTTTGAACGAGGAACATGTTTTGTAGGGCTATGTGATTTGTTGTAATTGATCCCTTGCACTGATTTCATTCCCATGTCTGATTACCTGTAATAGCAGTGAGTGATCCTCTACTACTGCTGAACAATCACACTTCACATTTTCCTGTGTAGAGGTAAAATTATACACTTCAAGAGAGCAAAAGGGGAGTGAATTCTGTTTAAAACCGTTTTGAATTTGCAATACTGTTCAATACAGTAATACTAGTCAACTCAATTCAAGTAGCACACCTTTTCCCTGTAACAATATTGGTCTAATTTGTATCCATCTACAAAATACATATATGCGTATACATAGCTTGAGTTTAACAACATCTACAGGAATACACCAATAGATAGCCCTAAAGCATTCACAAAATGCATGTGTTATTAAGATAATATCAGCCGTGCTGTTAAAACAGAAAAGATGAAAATGGTTATTGTATTTAGCAGATGCGTTTGTCCCTAGAAATATAAAAAACAACCAAAACATTGCAACAAAATGCTTATAACACTATCGTATATAAGGCACATTAAAATTAAGTTATTCTGAAGTTCTAAAGTTTTTCTAAAGAGATCTTTAAATGCTTTCCAATACTCTTTGACTGTACGATGGATGTCACTTGATCGAATAGCACTAGGCAGCTCATTCTACCACCGAGGTACCACTAATGAAAATAATCTTGATTGCCATCTCTTGCAGTGGAGAGAAGGCAAAGAAAACAGGGGAATGGAGTAATTGAGTTCCGCCTTGACTAATTTTGCATATTGACAAAATAATATTTTAACAGCGTGGGTCATTGGGTCATTGGTGTTAGAGAAATGCTGCTCTGAGGCTTCTTAGATTATATTTATTGCTCATCCAACATGTGGTAGGAGAGTCAAACCTTTCTTTCATAGGGCGAAATGTTAGCGCCCACTTAATAAAAACTACAAACTGAGTTTGCGAAAACTGAGTTTTGTTGTGCTTTGGCCTTTCATCCACACGACTATGAAGTTTTTGGGGCCATTTCTGAAATTTGGGGTATATTTCTGAAAATTGGGTTTCAGAGTTGAGACATTCGGAAGAGCAGCCCTTACGTGGCCGTGTGGACAGGCGAAAACTGAGCTTTTGAGTGACACTGAAGTGGCTCATCACCTCTCGACCTGAACACAAACGCTCACAGGCCGGAACGTGGCATTCCATCCTGAAGTGGAGACTGGGCTGAGAACCAACGGCTCCATATTGTTCCCTCGGCTGATGCTGAACAGACATCGCTCAATGTGTGAACAACGTGGTCGGGACCGTTTTGTCAAGACTCCCTTCTTTGGATTGGCAATTACGCAAAATTACAAAAAAGAGAAAGGAAGAAAGAAAGACAGAAGAAAAAAAAACACATAACATTATTCAAGCTGCCAGAGGTGATGATGAAGACGTTGATTAATACGGCTTGGCTTTTTAAATAAACAAGTCCTGAGTGTGTGGTGCATTTGACATTACCCTTTAATTTAGGAGGCTTTACCCGAGACATTTTGTTTTCGCAGCTTCACTGCACCGCCCAGCCCCCTTTTCTTTTTACCCCTTTTGAGGCCTTTTTTTCCACCGCCATATGGTGCAGGCCTTGCGGAAACAATCCGCTAAAAACAACAGGCCTGCACTTAACCATTTCTTTTTTAACACCACATGGGACTGAATTGCTCCCTTGTTTTGCATTCTATCAGTGGTCTGAGGATCATTTCTTGTTTGGGGGGTTACTGCAGTAAGATTGCCAAGCAAGGTGATAAAAGATTGACATTAATTACCAGACAAGAAATCGCCTCCACTTATGAGCATGTTTCGCTGGTCTGTCCTCTAGCCTTGCCTGACCAGATATTACTTGTCCTTGCTGGATATGGAGGGAGGGAATCCAGCATATGGGAAGGTCGAGCAGAAATATGCTCGTGCTCGCGCGTAATCCGAAATGTAAAATTCCATCTTGGCATTGGAGGAAACCTGGAACTATTGACACACATCCGGCTGGCCCACGCGTCAGTGTTCCTGGTCTAGTGCCGGTGATGATAATGAATAGGCTTATTATGCTGGAATAAACATACATTTAACTTCAGTCACTCGCAAGGTCAAACCAGCATTGTAGCCTTTGAGCTTTTACAAAGGAAGAGGGAAAAAATGTGGAGAGGGAAGAAAAAAAAAAAAAAAAAAGCAAAGTCAAACTTTAGCAAATTAAATGCCTTGGGAAACCGTGTGGTCTGTGGAGACGAGAGCAGCGCCGATTTGGCTTGTGAGACATACTCGGACAACCGTTCAAAATCCACGAGAATCTAGAGCCACACGATTAGACTTTTAAATGAGCGTTATGGAATCCTTTGGAGCAGCGTGTCCCTCTACACACTGGCACAGCATACATCACACGAGCACCTACAGCAGGACTGTGCTGACTGTTGGACATTCTCTTTTCTATCTCCACTCTAATTCTTGGGGATTATACAAATCAAGGCTGCCTATTGTTAGCCAGTTCCTAAGGCTGAGCTCCAAAAGGCTGTTTAGTCGCCCGAAATAAAAGACCCGCAGAAAAGAAAATGTTGCAGCGACATCTCCTCAGCACTGGATGAGGACATGCTGTCAGCGAAAGTTAACAACAAAATCTGTGTGTAGAACCGAGTCTAATAGGAGTGGAGAAGTTAGGCAAAGGTATTTTGAAGACTTCTGGATATCCTTTATAATGGAAATGAATAACACAGAAAATTCACTTAACAGATCAGTGGTAAGGGCAACTGCACTGGAATGCCTTTATATGACATAGTAGCTGGATGTAACTCCCATACACTAGCACTGTGAGGCCTTAAGCAGAGGCCTTAACAGAGGCTTGAGAGCACTCTAGGAGGGTACAGAAGAGACGCCACTAAAACCTCAAATCAGACGTACAAAGCAACTGGTTTATATACCCTTTAGAGAAATATAAATATTATATTTTCTGATGTGACTTTGTGACTAAGGAAATCAGATTTTTTTTTTAAATCACCTAGTACCCTCTTATTTTCATTTTCTTTTCAAACTTGCATAATAATAATAATGATAATAATAATGATGAATTTACACATATTATCCAAGATACCAATACCATGACCAAAATTACTACTGATCATTCAATAGTACATTACGAGCATAATTGACTGAGGGGAGATTAAATGGATAGAATGATATTAAACCAATGTATCTTTGCCTCTCTTACATGTTGTGAAGATCCCTTCCCATAACAGGCTGCACCGAAAGGGGCCGCGGTAGGTCCAGACCAGGACCCCCTACCCAAATAGTTACTGTCACGCCACCTCTGACCTCAGACGCTGTGTGGGTCTCGAGAACGCATATAGGTTATCTTAGCTGTCGACTGTCCCTCAACTCGCTCACAAGCCAATGCGGGCATCAGTTTAGACATATTAGCCAATCACAAGCCAATGCGGGCATCAGTTTAGGCATATTAGCCAATCACAAGCCAATGCGGGCATCAGTTTAGGCATATTAGCCAATCACAAGCCAATGCGGGCATCAGTTTAGACATATTAGCCAATCTGAAGTAACAGAGGTAATTGTGTGCGTAAGTACAGACAGATTTTCTTCTCCAATGGGAGCCTGGAGAAAAAAAAAAAAGATCGCATGTGTTTGACATTACACAAATCTGCTGAAATGGCAGGGGCAGTTTCAAGGAGCATTCGTTCGTTTCTGCGGCGTTAACAAAGGATAGGTCTTGTAATAGCCAGCTCATTATTAGCACGTTTCATATGCATGCATCCCAATAGAGGAAAGAGAGATTGGTGTGGTCATGGTGGTGGTGAGGGTGGTGTGAGGGGAGAGAGGTTCAACTATGACACACTTTTAAACTCTCAGATCAACTACTGTTCAGTATCCCAAACCACAAAGTATGCGGTCCTTTTCTAAATGTAATGAGATTATTGGATTTCTACGCTCATTGCATTTGTATTATTAGTTCAAGACTAAAGCCAGCGACTCGAGCACAATAGTACGACACAAGGAAAAGACCATAATACCCAAAATGTCGTGTAGGATTTGAACAGCAGCAAATAACCGAAAACCTCTTAGGCTGAGAGAGGAAAGGAAAACGCTCGCATTTCTCAATTGCCTTTGACACTGAAACAATATAAACTTTCATGCAAAGTTTACAATAGCACCTGATGAATTTAAATCGGTGTCTACCAGTTACAAGCACAAAACACAATTGCCAGAGCTATTCAGATATTCCTTTCAAGTTGCTTGCGGCTGTCAGGTTCTGCTGCTTATTATCAATAATTCTGAAAAGAAACAAAGTCTGACTGTCTGGCTCTGCACAAAGACCTCATAAACGCATTGTATGAAAATTATTAGGCTTTGGAGTGCATTACATTTTAATGAAAACTTTATGCTCATCCATATAAGGAATGACACAGGGGCTTATTCTCATCAGTAAGCGCTACTCTGATAGTGCTGCAAAAGGGGAAAAAAAATATGTCTGATGTCTGGACCATTTCAAAGAAAAGGCAACATTAAAAGGAGGTCAGCGAGACGCATGGCTAAAGGGTTTGGTGGACCCACACAGAGCAGAGCGCCTATCAGACCGCAGAGAGTGAATATCTGGAGCAGAGACTCAGGGAAGCATGACTTCTTGTGTGGCCTCCAGACTTTACCTCAGAAAGAAAATTTGCGATGGTCAAGACAGACGGAGAGCCACGAGGGGGGAAAAAAGAGGGGAAAGTCAATAAAGACAACATTCCACATAAAAGGCTCCACGGAGCAGGGAGATGATAGCAGTGCCTCACTCCGGATCAAAGCGCTACATGGCTACCACAGCTGAGCTATCAAGCAGCAGGGCTCGCAACTGCAGGAAAGTTCAGCAACGCTGCGAGAACTTACACTCAGGGAAAAAAAAAAAGTTTCTCTTTTTTTTTTGCTGAGCATCTGATGATCCTGACTTAACCCAACCGAGTCACAAACACAAAGTGCGGATAAGGGCCGCCAAAACAACGATTTTCAAAATAATACTTAAAAAAAAAAAAAAAGCTTTACAATGTGCTGTCACTTAATCCGTATGCTTTGCCTAACCAGCCTTGCCACAAATCAGTTATGCTTTAAAATACGGGCACAAAATGGTAAACACAGTGAATAATCTGTTACGGTTTTCCCTGTCGGAGCTCATAATGCTGTGTACATACCTCTGCTGCGCATTGGGTTAGAGCATTATCAGCGGGGCTTTCAGGGAGGCAGATAGCAGAGTTGGCACAATATCCAAAGCCCTTGCCCTGCGTCTCAGTTATCCTTTTATTTCACTCCCATACTGGATACGTATTTATTCCATTGTTGGATTGTTGGGTTTGTTCTTCTGTATGCTTCCTCTTCTTCTGTTTTTTTCCCCCCTTGAAGGTTTCTTTTTCTTGTCCTCCTTTCCTGTCCCCGTGTTTATTTTTGTTTGGACAGTCGCTTTTCCTCCTATCGTTTCTTCGCAGGCCTTGGCAGGTGAATGTGGTCCCGGGTTCAAGCGGCGTACGCGTCACAGAAAGCTTCCCTCACTGTAAGAACAAACCAGAGAAAAGACGGGGGAAAAAAACTTTTAAAAGTCAGAACAATTACTGTGAGCAATGAACAAAGCAGTCACATAACAGCTTGTGAGTCAATCCGTGATAAATACACAAGTACACAAACACACACACACAGATATATACATAAGGATAAAGACATGCCTGTTAGATTTGCTATAAAGTTTTCGGATACACAGAGATCAAAAGTTCCCCAGTATTCCTTTACTAAGACTGAGTGGACTCCCGGTCCTCTGAGGGCTAACCAGGTGATCCCAAAAAAGAAAAGAGGGAAAAAAGGGAAAACAATTAGTCAGAAGTGTAAACATAGTGAGAGAAAGGAATCCTGTGTCATCTCGCTCGGTGGAGACATGACAGCAGGTTTCATGAATGGGGGCCCTGACGAGACAGGCCCTCTGGCACACCAAATTGGAAACAGGAAAACAAACATTCTCGAGGAAAACTCCTACACCCCCCCATCCCCCCTCCCCACCTTTCACACACAACTGGCCCCCTCCCCACCAACTCCCTGAATCATTCAGTGCAACCTGTCTCAAACAATGTAACAGAGTATTCTACAGCCACTGTACTAGGCCCAGACCACACAGATGGAAAGAGAACACTTCACCACGAGGAAAAAAGGGGAGAGAGGAGAGAGAGGAAAGGGACAAAAAAGTGTGGAGGCAGGAACACACACAAAGACTCCCGACGAGGAGAGAGCTAAAATGACTCATCAAGGCTCAAGAGAAGCTCAAGTCTAGGTAGACACGTCTCCAGCACCATAGACACAGGGAGACAAAGAAATAGACCTACACTGGACTGATAAACCTATGCTGGACTGACTTTACAATAAGACAGTAACTAGTCAAACTGATATGACTGCTTCCCTCTCCAACTGGAGAGAGCACTGGATGGTGAGGGTACTGAACTAGGTCTATCTGCAGAAAGGCTAGGGACTGGCAGTGTCTGAAATTATACGGTGCATCAACACACATTACATGAATTATAATGTGACAGGTGATAATCATGACCCCTACCTCACTACACTGAAGCCCTAATACCTGTATATTATCGTAACTACTGCAAAAACACAGTTGCCTATGAAGATGTCGTTTGTAAACCAGCTTTTAAGAATTTTTGACATTTGTAATTACAAAGTTATGTTATGTATTATGTATTAAAAGTAGGGCATGTATTACAAAAGAAAGGTCTGTCTTATAATTGAAAACACTTTTCTGTTCTGTGGAGGGGAAAAAAAATGTATGCATAGTTTTTATTCACGCATGCTTTTGGCAGTATACACTGCTCAACATATGCGTAACAGCATATAAACACGCTGCGAACAAACAAGCTGAGGCAACAGACGTTACACTGACAGCACAGTATTATACAGTTGTGAGGTTAAAAAAAAAAACTCACATATTTTTTTTGGGGGGGGGACCCACACCAGGAGCAGCTACATTGCTGATGCTACATCTGCCTTTTCTGTTCATATTCTACCTGATCATTTTAAATCAACCGGCACTAATGAGAATTTCCTTATCTGCGGGAATTAAAACACTCGTGTGCTCTCCAAATTTGACTTTGCCAAGACAAAGATAGTTACACTGATCCCAGCCCATGGGCCAGGAAAAAGTAAAAATAATTCTGCGCTCCTGATATTAGAGAAGGGCCAGGGGTACAACTCGGGGTAACGACCACAGCTCTGGCTACCAGAAACACAAGAGAGCAGAGGCTACTGCTAGCCTACCCGCAAGGTCACTCTCTGAACGCCCTGAAACACCTGCAAAAATAATAAAGTGGTGCTTGCATAGCAAGTTTCTTCAGAGCATTGACCCCTATGGCACTCTGAGTGAGATCCATATCTAAATCCTCTGTGATGCCATCTATTCCTAGAAATGTTGTTGGTATAATTATTATTGTTGTCATCATTGCTGTTGCTGTTGTTTTTGTTGTGAATAATAATAATAATAATCAACCATTGAGGTGGTTTTGTCACACTGAAAATAACACTCACTAAAAATCTGTAACACCTTTTCTTTCATTTTCACAAAAACACACAATTAAATAATCAAATGAGTTCGTGAATAGTCCACCAATAACTTTTAATTGTTATGTGGTCGAGTGCGCTACACACATTTGTACATAATTCAATTATTTATATGATGATGAAGTTCTAACAGGGCATGTGTGATTATAAAATATCTGCATATAAATGTGCACAAAATGACAAGTTACTAAAAAGCATTAATGTTCCATCAGGAATATGGTGCGAATGCAGTAACATGTGGAACATGCCGCTGTGTTTACATTTCACCACTGATCATCCCCCCATAGTCATCAAACTTAAAAGCGTTAATTGTTTATGTCTACGGAAGGGCTGTAATGGCATGGGAAGCCTTGACAAATGAACTGCCACATTGGACTGGACAACAGATGATACACTGAAGATAAACACCCAATAAAAATACTTTTTCAATGGGCTGAGTGAAAGCACAAAAGTCTTTTCTCCTCGTGCAATCCAAGGTCTCCCTCATCACTTCCACCAAAATCGGCCGAACCAAACCACTGAAATACCAGCAGGAATCTATGGCATTATCAAAGAGCTAAAGCTACCAATTACAGAAGTCGGGCTTCTCAAAGTAAACTTTGGCATTACGGCAATTTTCCTAAAAGCAAAAGTTTCTTAGGTATCCTGAATGGCTATAACTATTGAAATTGCAAGGTGTCTCGTCAGTTGGTGACTCCGAATAAATAAGTACATAAAATACTTCTACCCAAAAAAACTAATAAGTGAACATATCTGAGCATCACTCCACGGAAATGTATTGGAGACCAAAAAGGCTGTTCCTCAAACACCAACTGCATACAAAAAAATGCTTCGAAGGTGAAGATTAGACACAAACTCATCTATCACTGATAACATTTCTTGTGGTGGAAAATAAAATATCCATATAGAGGCAATACTTATTCCTGAAACACATTTTCTGTGTTTCATTTCAAACAGCACTTAAATGTTTGGCTCATTTAAGAAGGGCCTATGCACCCTTTTCTCAAAAGTTACTTCAATTTAATGGTGCCCTGTTTGACCCTATATTTAATCATACAGTGGCATCTGTTTCATCTCAATCTTTTATAGAGTTAGGTTTTCCTTTATCAGACTGAGTAAAATGTCTTTGGTAGTTTCTGTTAACAGGGCAAGGAGAATATATTTGCGAAACCTTTTTCTCTTACTGGAGGGAGAGAGGAAAAGTTTCCTCCCGTAGTTCTAGTTCAGTGGAAAGGTGAATGCATAATCATAAATCAACTTCGAAGTATACATGGATTAAAATTACATCAGTCATTTGCAAGTCGTCTTCAAAGGAGAAAAGGGAAAGTTTCCTCAGAAGTTAGGAAGCGACCACAAAAATACTTACAGTGAGTGCACTACTTCACAAGATGACAAATTCCCAGGTATTCCCAAAGACCATGGATCGAAGCAGATTCACCAGTAGTAGTATATATGTACTTGTAATACCTTTTCAAACGAAATGTTGTTTTTGTTTCTAACAAAAGTGGGAAAATATTTCAAGACATGTGGCTTGGAGAAAGACAATATTCCACTTGTGTATATAATATGTAGATATGCCTCTTTTGGGAGTCAGCTAGTCTCTCCTTCTCTGCTACATGGATCTTGTAGCAAGCACACATAGTGAGAGGCTGGCCTTGCTTGCGATTAGAAGTTACTCTGCAAAAGAAGTTGTGCAAACTCTAAAGCCATGTATAACAAACGCAAGCCCCCCACTGTTCCTTTCTCCTGCTGCCGAGACCAAATTCATCTGTCAGCCATAAAGTTCCCCGACTATACAGGCCCTGATCTATTGCAACCCTAACCCCCAACCCCCCCCAAAAGAACTCACAGATGTGGGGCCATTTACATTTCAAATATACCTCAAGCTTTTCAATCACTTCAAATGCCTCTTATCACACGACCAAAGCGTATCTTCCTTTTCTTTTGAGAGGAAGTATAGGCTTGCAGTCTATAATAGATAACAGTCAACACTCACAGAGAGCAGTTTTTACCAATACATTAACAAAATTCTTTTTTTATATATCATTAGATTCTTCAGAAACTTTCATGGTTGAATCAAAGCGGTATATAATTTAATGCCAGGCATAGCCTAAGATGTTTTGAGTCATTACTCTGAGTTTTGTTTTTACACTGAGGCCTACACCTTATTTTCAGTTTTATTTTCACCGCAATCATTGTTATTGATCAGGTGCAACTACTTATACATCATTAACCTTTCATAAATTATTTTATTAGGTCACTGTGAACACACAAAAAGCACATAATTAACTGATCTACTGATCCATTATTCGGAAATAAATCGTTGTTATTCACTGACTGCATGTGAGCACCACACCAAATGATGCGCATCGCTTGTTTGCATAGGCCACGTCATTAACAAACTTTCACTGACAAGAAAGAAATCTTTCATAGGTACACAGCGAATCATTTCCAGATACACCGCGTATAGCAAGTCTCACAGTTTACAGGAAATACTGCAACCCATCTACTGGAACCAACATGGGAATTTTGTGTCATAACAATGAGATATAGCCTTGAATAAACGCCAGTGCACTAAGTGGGGCTAAAAGCAAAAGATTTGATCTGATAACCTAGAATAGACTAAACCATAGGCTATTGCCCATCTACCGTCCACGCATAATCCCGTAAATTATACTGTTGCCATGGACGTCTCACGAACTAAGTAGCCTAAACTTTGACAAACTATGAAGACTGAATATTGAAGTAACTTTTACACACCAAAGGTTCTCTGTCCCCACACATCTCAGTAGCCAGGAGACAGCTCGGAAACATTGCAAATACGTCTGACATCAGAGAAAATACTGACCCAGAAAATGAAGTAGCCTTGGTTGTTTGTTTGAAGTATCTTATATGAATAGGCCTCTGATGTAGGATACATATAATGGTACATATACACCATGCAATCTAATTTTCAAATTGTGAAAAGTAGAAAAGTAATTTGTTCTTGCTTAGGCTATTAGTGACAACACTTAAAGAAACTTTCAGAACTATGGGCTACTCTCACTTTGCGCCAAAGTGCGTCTTAATGAATCTGTCAGTGAAACAAATGCCCACAACACTTACTTTTGAATTGGGCTTGACTTTCTTCTTAAACACTCACTTGCTTCTATCCATAATATGAAAGATATTTTGGAAATCTCGTTTCTTGCTAACTTTGAGAAGTAGCCTACTACAAAGATGCGGGCTACACTGCGTTTGTCTGCTGCCCCGAACGTGACTTGTAGACTGATAACAAAGTTTACCACACAAATAATAAACAAAAATATCAGGATATGCTTACAAAAAACACCTGATATATCTCATAAGTTATAACATGTTGGATAAACAAAACAAACAAAAGAAGACATGCAACAACTACTTTGAAGAATCACCATGGGTCTTTGTCGCTTTTCTAAAATATTCTCAAGCTCAGAGCATGTTGCTATGCCTACGCGTTTTCTTATCTTTGAGAAACATCAGTTACGGAAAGTTGAAAAAGTTACGTGGAAAACGTTATCATCATAGCGCTACGGTCGTTACATTTTAAATTCTCCCCACATAGGATACTATTTTAAGTTTTAGGAACTGTAGTTCTGAATATGATACTTTGTATAACCCCCTACCATGCGCTTTCTCACAAACAATGAAAATAAATACACGCGCTGCGGCAAAGAAGACTCCACATCTTGTCACATCTGAAATAGGACCGCGTTAGCACAGACTTCAAATGCTATAGCTTCCACATAGACTACACCATACGTTCGAATTTACAACACCTCAACGCGACTGCATTTCAACAGAATGAAATAAAAGGATTTCAAGAAATGGGAAGGAAAAAGTAAGCCACAAACCTATTGGAACTCATGTTTTTCTTCCTTGTCTGTGAACGTGACCACTCTGGGGCTACTGCTTGTAGCAAGTAGCCAATTTCAATTTCTCATGCGTTTGACCCAACAAAACCTAAATGCCATGTGAAATCCGAGAAGCCCTGCTCTTTTTTCACAGCAAAGTAGCTCACAACTGATTCACGAAATCCCTTAGCTCTTTCAACATTACATAACATTCGCTTCTAAAAAGCGATTCAGCATTCAGGAACTACTGCAAATTCACATCTCATTGTTGTCTGCCATCCTCGTAATGTTCATTGATTCGCTTTCTCCTTACCTGTTGATTAAATTGCAATAGTCTTTGCAGTCTGAAAGATGGTGGAGCTTTGGCGTAAGCCATGAACCGTCTTTGTGTTGTTTGTTTGTTGATCTCGGGGTATTATTTCTTTTTTTGTTGTTGTTAGGGGGGATCTAAGATTTCGAATTTCTCCTGTGCAAGTGGAATCGGGGTGACTGTGTTTGATATTAAAAACGCCTGAGACTGGATGGAAAAAAGGAGGTTAGTTTGCAGTGATCTCAGTTCTTTATCAGAAATGTTATCGCTTGTCAGGACCTCAGACTCCAAGCATTACGTCAGTTTCAAGACACCAACACTATTAATATCAAGAAGCCCTTGCGGAGGAAAGCGCCACCCTAGACCGAGTGTTCTTAAAGGCACAGGGACCTAGTTCGCCGCTCACAGTCAGACCATTGCTTAATTATTCAAACCGATTTCAACAAACTGCAGCGCTTTCAAATACGATCAAATATTTATTTTGATTGACACTAACGCCGCTTCCAATGTTTTCCGATGTAATTCCAGTATTTTAAATCAAGGATGTAACTTCAAATAAAACAATTTGAATTTGTCACAGTTAACAATTCCTTTTAAATTTTAACCTGTTGGCTATCTATAATAACAGAGGCATGTGCTCAAATTCAGGTTTTTGAACGTGGTAGGCCCTTCTCTAACATCTAAACAAGTGGCCAATGAAACATGAAGTGTGGGATTCATCCCTTGTATTCTAAAGTAAAGTTTGGAAGTTAAATCTAACACCCTGGAAATGGATTGTAAATGTGACCACAAGTGTCTGTTGTCACCTGGTTGAAACCACTAATATCTCTCTCTCTCTCTCTCTCTCTCTCTCTCTCTCTCTCTCTCTCTGTGTGTGTGTGTGTGTGTGTCTCTGTCCGTTGTCTGTCATTATTGAACACACCATGTAAATCAAACTTGAGCAACATTTCCATAGTAGGCATGCACGCTTGTCAACGAGTTTTAGCTGTGGAAAGATACAGTGAAGTTTCATGTGAGTTTCATCCACCATTCGCGGTGCTTAGTCATTTGCTCACTTCTCAGAATGCGTGTTTACATGCCAGTATAGTCAATCTGAAAACCAACTCATAAAGGTGTACCAATGCATGTATAAATAACTTTATGAGTGCTGTATGATTGCGCTCAGGATGCCTTTCTTCAGGTTCTCTTTTTGTTGCCTCTTTCGGTGAGTTTCAAAAACCTGCCATGCACATTAAGCATTGTTTACATTCATCTGTTTTCCAGGAGAGAGGAGTGAAGTATAATACTTTAGACGAGTCTGCTAGAAGTTTTTAGAAATACAAGTATTAAACTTTGACATGCTTGAAAACCTATTTGGAATTCTGCAGTCATCCATCTCAAATTCTGCCCAATCATAGAATGACAAGAATTAGGTACACTTCACCAAATATAATTAAACTGTACAACTGTGCATATTGAAACAGTTTATAATTATGTGCAGAAATGGTTCACATGGCACAGTCTTCCTGTTTAGTGTATAATAATAATGATAATAATAATAATAATAATAATAATAATTAACATACCGAAGAATACAGTATTGCAACACTTCATCAACTGTTTATGTTTACCCAAGAGTAAAAACACTAATTTCCCTGTAATGTTAAGGTTGAAATATGCAATTGTCTTATTTATTCATTCATACATTTACTGCAAAACTCATCTCTCCCTTGTAAGCATTCATTGTTTATGAATTTCATGCTGTGCAAAAAAGGGTGTTAAATTAGGTCTTTTGTAAACATTTAATGGCTATGGCACTCACTGTAGAATTCTCCCAAACGTTGTGATTTGATTTTCAATAAATTGCTATTGTAATAGATTGGATCTAGATACTAACATTAGATATATACTTTGCTTAAAGTTGTAATAGTTGTATAACAGTCGCCATAGGAGAGAGATATATCAGGCAATGGATAGTTTAAGGTCATTTTTAAGTACAGTGCATTTTTTTATATTGTGCGATAAACAATTGGGGGGCATTTCAGTGCATCCAGAATGTTTGTGTTTGTGTCTTTTTTTGCGTTTGTTTATGAATCTGTGTTTGTGTTTCACTGTGTGTATATGGTGCTGATCTACTTGTCCGAATTAATTTGTCATGAAAAGTATTCCGTAATGTCAGTATCACTTGAACATGGTATATAACACTGATGATTGTTTAAACTGATTTTAGATGTCCTGAAAGGAAATAATAAACACTGCTTCATAAAATTCTGCTGGTGTCCCATTTGGGAAGAGTCACATGTATGAAATAAAAACCGATGATCACACCCCCACAAGATCATGTGTAGACCAGACAAGTAATGCACTTGCCTTCGAATATTTTTAGTATTCTGTGAGACAGATTACATACTGTCATCCTTGGCTCCATCACAGTATCCCATCTATGTGGTTGATAAAGTTTCAGTATTGCCTTACGTCTGTCCATGCTAACACCCTACGACATCATGTGGTCATATTTAGAACTCGTGATGGGGGAAGGTGACAACAACCCTTCTCTGATTTTTTTTCTCTCGCTGCCTCATGTAAGGCTAGTGGCTAAAAGCTGTGGCCATCCACAGTCCACATTATGGATCCATGTAGTGTTTTCCTGTTAGCCGGTCACACCACAGTCAAAACCAGCATGTCTTTGTGTGTGTGTGTGTGTGTGTGTGTGTGTGTGTGTGTCTATGCGCACGCTTCAGAATGTTTCACCAAACTCTGTACTCATCCTATGATCTAAAAGCCAAGCAAGAAACAACAAAAAAAAATATATATTTTTCCTGTTGTCGGGACCTTCACCGTTTCCTGATATCAGTCACTCTCACTTCCTGTTTGTGTGTGTGTCTGTTTTGCAGTATTCGGCCTGGACAGAAGCCACAGGCGTGGTGCTGTGCTTTTTGCTTGGCATAGATGTCACTCTGTCGTCTGTCACCATCCCTTCCTGCCCTTGGTTTTTTTTCTTGCTTCCCCATTTGATTCAAAATGACTAAAACACCAACAAGAGAGTCCTATTCAACCCACAGACAGTGGATAAATATTAGACCTCTGGTTAAGTACTAGGTACAAAAATAAACCCACGATTCATGACGTCCAGAGACAGACAAAGTTGGCCTTTATGAGTCCTTTGAAAGAGCAGCCTAATCGCCCACCCTTGCACTTTATACAGCACAACAAGTGAACAAAAAGGGAATATAGTATTATAGAGACTTAAGAATTGTAATCCGCAGCCTTGGAAGAAGGAACAATGCAATGAAACGTCATTCGGAAAACCTGGCTGGTTGTGTGGCAATGCTATCCCTCTCTGTCAGTTTATTTACCTTTACAGTTTCAAGAATGTTAATGTAGCCTTGTCATAATATTACCTAGCATAAATGTGAAGGGCTAAATGTGGCCTACAGTTGGTAGCCTAACCTTTTTGAAGAGAGGGATTATAGGATAGGAATGATTCAAATGATTAGACCCTAAAGGTATTATTCTGCCTTCTCTTGGTTACTTTTTGCATTCGATGAGACTGGGTGGAAAACATCTTAACTTCTGAGAAAGTCTGGGCAAACAACAGGATTATAAACAATTATGGCTTTTGTACCCCCCAAAAAAGGGATATCTGTCTCAGGGCTGAATAAAAGGTTCTTCTGTGAGAAACATGAGAACTATTCATGGCCAGGAAAAGCAGATAAGAATGGTAAGCAGGTCAGACTTTATGAAAAAATATAACTAGGTAAGAACTCCAGTGTGCTGGATGGAGAGTGGGGAGGGAAAAAAATGAAAATACTATTGAAGACTGCAGCTGTTTGAGTTGCATTTATTATGGATGTGCCAAGATAGGAAGTTTAATCAGAAATGAAGGGGTAAGAAAGAGCCAATATGCTGTCATTATAGACTGCGGCTTCTCTGCTGTATACAGTGGTATTTTAGCAGTCTAAACGTTGACACAGGATAATCAATATGGTTCACAGAGATGTAGTTTTAGCTGGAAATTTGAATGCTATTTAAAATGCTGGATGTAAACTGGGCATTATTTCGACCAACAGATCCACAGACTCAAAGGCTGGACCTCACAAAGTGTGTGTTTTTGAGCAATATCAGAGTTAGTCCAGTGTCTAAACACTCAAGGAACATTTCCTGAGTGCGGCAGAATTGTATATGCGGAACACAATTTGATTCATAAATGAGCGGTTTTCAATTGTAACATTTGCTTCATCCATGCAATTTTAAAATTAAACTCACAGAGTGGAACTTTGGAACAAAGTGAAAACTTTGAGAACAGTTTAAGGTGATTTTTTTCCACTTCCTTTCTCATTTTGAAGGTAAATTATCTAAAAATTGGTTGGATGAAAAGACAATTTTATACTTCAGTAAAACGTCATTCAAATACAATTCCATAACCAGTATTAAAATAACCATAACTCCTTCCAAACAAAAAATAAATAAATAAATATAAAAGACACTATTAGTTATAGTAAGGTCTTCACCTTCATGGCACCATCAAGAGCAACAGGACTCTGGTAGGAATAGACCTCTAGCCGGTATAGCCCCCCCCCCCCCCCCCCCCCCCCCCCCCCCCCCCCATCTGAGAGGAGTTGCTCGCATGCAAGAGAAGATCAAATGAGTGCAAGGATAAAGTCAGCCATGTGAAGCCCGAGCCAGACAGACAGGATCTGAGCCAGCAGGGCGGACGCAGGACACTGAGCCCTCAATCCATGACTCCATGGACGAGAGAACCGGAGAGAGTGAGAGAGAGAGAGAGAGAGAGAGAGAGAGAGAGAAAGGGACAGAGAGAGATATATATATATATATGGGAGAAAGAGAGACACATAAGGATGAGGAGAAAAAGATAGAGAAAAATACAAAGAGAAACAGAGAGAACAACTGAATGACACATTTAGAAAGAGAAAGAGAGGGACTGAGTGCAGAAAGAGAGAGAGAGATGGAAGGAGATGAAAAGAGGAAGTGCGGAGAGAGAGAGAGAGAGAGAGAGAGAGAGACCGGGACAGGGACAGGGACAAGGACAGTGAGAGAAACAGAGACTGGCCCTTGGGCGTTTTTTTTCTTATTATTATTATTTTTCATTCACTGCCATTTCTCTCGAACTGAAAGAGAGATCTGGGAATGGGGAAAGCTGAGCATGATCCCATGGAACACATCACTTCACAACACAGCACAGCACAGCCCAAGACACCGGCCCCAGTGACAGTGGGATTAAATCACTAAACTACACAGACAGGGACAAGGCTGTTTTCGAGGCACAGAGAGAATCGAGCCCCTTCAAAAAGTAATGGGTCTCGAGGACCAGGTAACACACTCCCCAGGGAACGTGGAATGAGGGTCCTGCGAAGGTCAGGAATATTCCAGATCATCATTAAATTATTCAGCCTCATCCATGGATAAATGGCGCCTTAAAGAGGTGAATATCAGCGATAGACTCCCTTCTCACCTGGCCACCTGACATGTCCTTTTTGAGGAGTTCTGTAGAGGGAACATGAAGAACAGCTGGAGGGCTCCATTAAAGAGATCATAAACCAGAAGTCCACTACATTTGTCCCCTCCTCACTCAGCTAAATGATAGCATCCTACTTCCGTCTTTGGCAAATGACAGAGGGGGAGGTGGAGGATGTTAAAGTGCAATCCGTTATTGTGGTCTCACCTGAAAGGCTGATATCTTTTATATACACATCAGAAACTCTTCACATGATGTCCTCAGGTGAACCGATGTGATTTTGGCCCAGATGTTGGCACCGGTGGCTTTGTGCCCGTGACCACTAACTTCCTGAAACGTATGCCATCTGCCTGCGAGATGCACAATGCACAGACACGAACACACATTTGGCTGCCAACTGAACAGGCAACAGACACCCACGACATTTCAAGAGAGGTACCCAGAGAAAGAGAGAGAGAGAGAGTGAGAGAGAGAGAGATGGAGAGAGAGTAAGAGAGGGCAGAGCAAGACTCTAGTCCACCATTATCAACCATGCACTCTGTCAGAACCTCCAAAAGATAACAAACTTGATGTGCATATACACAAGTCACCAAAGGCCTGAGAAGCAATCTGTCTTGGTGTGCTGATAGCACTGTATCCATGGGGATCATCAAATATTACTGTGAGATGATAAAATGATACCAAGGAAGACCAAGGAAGGAAGGCCAAGATGGGGACCCCTTACTGAGGAGCCACCTAATGGACTCCACAAATAGATCATTCTTCAATATGTGTCACCCCCTGTTCTCCACACTTCCTTCGAAAAAAAACAGCCTTGGAAACTGACATCAAGTAGAAATGTGCAACAAGCAATTTCACAAGATCTTGATAGCTTGAGATGTAGATTTTTATCACAACTACAGGGAATCGTTTCACACTTACTTAAGGTGCGACACATCGTGTGTAATTTACATGTAAATTATAAGCAATCATAAAAAAAGATTGTGATCGCTCCCTCAGCAACTCATGTCTCTTCTTCCTTTCCCATGACATCCAGACATTTCCATAGAATGTTTGATCTACTTTAAGCTATCAGCTAACAGATAATAACTATGGTCCTCTCTCTACTGCTGTCAGCTCTTTTGTGAAGACCAGAAAAATCCGATCAGGTTGTCATATCCCATCTTACACACACACTCACACACACACTGACACACACACACACACACACACACCCACACACAAACACACACACAGTGTCTAATTTTTTAATAGCGCAGGATAGGGAAAAAAGCAGGTTCACATGTCAGATTTTCTTCATGCACTGTCACCCTTTATCGCTGCCCATTTCCCATAAAATCCACCCCTGTCGTTTAAGCACTTCCCTGGCTGCAGCTGTGGAGAAACTGGCCTGCTGCTCGAAGTTGAAGGCACAGCATGTGCCGGTGTGCTCCATGGCATCAGCTATGGGAGGGTTGTTCCCCCCCGACACACACACACACACACACACACATACACACAGTCTTTCTCTCTTTCCCTCTCTTCGTACCTTTCCCCCCACCCACTTTATCAAACCCTTATAGCATTCTCCCCCATGTTCACCCTCTTTTCCTCTCCCTCCCTTCAGGGTACACACAACTCTGTTTGTTTGTTTTGAATACATTATTGTAATTATGAATTAAGAATGAGATCTATGCATGTATATATGTCTGTGTATATAAATATGAATGCTTACAGGGTTGAATAGATTGTTTGTCAAGACCCTCTCTCTGTCTCTCTCATCCCTCTTCTGTGTCCCCATCCAACACACACACACACACACACACACACACACACACACACACACACACACACACACACACACACAACCACACACACAACCACACACACACACACACACAGAGAGTCGTCTCTGTCTTTCTCTCACACACACGGTCCTCTCTGTCTTTCTCACACACACAGGTCTGCATTAGAATGGAAGGAAGGCAGCTTGGTGTTGAGATCAGCGGGTGAGGCCTCATATTTCACTGCTAATGATGTAGGTGTGCAGCTGAGAAATATGGCCTGCCCTGTGTCATACATCGTCCCCTTTCTCTCTCCCTTAATCATGTGTACACCACATTCAAATACAAAAAACAGGTGCAATAAATGATTCCTTCACGCAAAAGAGTTTAGGGTGGGGGGATTTGACTAAAGTCTAAAGACTAAAGTCAAAGTCAAAGTAAGTGTAAGGGATTTTTTTTGCTGACACACAAAGATCCCCACCCTTTAGTCACTGATCTGCGATAAAGAACGTTTAAAGACTCTTGATTGAGAGGGGACAAGGGACCAAAAACAAGGAAAGACACGGGATGATAGAGCACTGTGGGCAGTTCAGTCAAGGACAGTGGCGGCTCCGTCACAATTGGCCCGGACCCAAAGGCAATAAAGCTCCTTGTGTGTGTTTGTTGAACTGTCTTGTGCTCGTGGCCCTGTCTGCAGTGACAACACACACGCTCCCAAAAAGCGGCCGCCTGTGTCATGGTGACTCGACTGAGTCGCTTCCAGACGAAGCTTTGGGTACTTCTGCTTTCCATTTGACTAGCATTCCTTCCTGTCATGCACATCCCCTACAGAAGTACACATGCAGCCCAAAAGAACGGTGCGCTTGCAGTCTCTATCAACACCCGCAGGAGAGTTTTATCGTCTGTCACGTGATTTGTTTAAGTCAAGATTTAAGGGGCCATTGATAGCTCGGGTCCAGGTTCGTTCTGCCTCACGTCAGATGGGCCTCCGAGTCTGGTTCTGGGGAACCGTGGGCCCGGCCAGATGTTGCTGAGAGACAGATGGGAGCAGCGAGAGAGAAAAACGAGAGGGAAAGATAGAAGAAAAGGAAATATCGAAAGGGGAAGAGTTGAAAGAAAAAGTCAAAGAACGGAGAAAGACATGCACAAAGAGAGACAGATATTGATAAAGTGAAGGATATTGAAGTAGAGAGAAAGAGAAGGCCACTACACACACACACACACACACACACACACACACACAGAGACACACACATACACACACAGCCCTCATGCTCAAAAAAGGTAGCGTCATTAGCACAGCAGCTCTGTCCGCACCAAATATTTCCCCGCGTAGGTCATCGCAACAGATGAGCCTGGAGAATCCCGGCTGGTGACTCCGACACACGTCCGTGCTAATACAGAAAATATGCTCCCAGTCGACTGCATGGAATGGAAGGGGCTCGCAAGTAGCTGCCAGGGCCTCTCTCTGCAGGCCCCTCCAGACAGTTGCAGAGTTATGGAGACGTTCCTGGAGAACCGATATTCCCCACGCTCATAGTACACATTACATTCTCCCCAACTCCCCCGCTATCAGACAGACGGCAAGGGAGAGACATGGGCCCCCAATGGAAGCATGAAGTTATAATCCATATTTAATCCCTCATTCATTTCAGCACCTTTTTTGTTAAGAGGAGTAGTTCTGCAGATCTATACGCTACACTATATTGGGTCTCTTTTTTTTTTAAACTTTTTACAAGGAACATCTTTAAAACAAATAAGTGAGAAGTGGGTTATGGCTAACATTAAAATAAAAGTTATTCTCTTTTTCTCTCCTTTTTTCTGCCCCACTCTCTATCAGCAAGCAAGAGTATAAAAGATGTGAATGAAATTTTAATGTGTGATTTAAATTGTTCTGCAGTATTGTGTCCGGGAGTGGTGGGGTGAGAGAGACCGAGAGAAAGAGAGAGAGAGAGAGAGAAAAAGAGAGAGAGTGATGAGTGTACATTGTCGTCGTCTGAGAATAGAAGCTGCTGCCGACTGGCCGTGGTGAAGGATGTCTGCGATAGACAGTGGCATGAGAGAAACGTGAGCGTTGAGGCCCTTTTCTCACAGATTGTAGGCACTGCATCTGTCATTTCCTGTCACCCGCAGGAAGTGAGCATCCATCTAGGCCCCATATCACCGTCTGGGAGGGCTGTGGATGGTGCCTCTCCCTTCCTCCCTTACTCCCTCCCTCCCTCCTTCCCCCAAGCTGCTGGTAAATGGTGATGGCTGTGAAAGTATGAGCAAATCTACTGCACATATTTCTCTCGGACCTGAAGGTTTGGATCGTGCGAAATTGCGTTTCAGCTAATTACATGCTTTTACCTTGTGTCTTTATCGTCTCTGAAGAATGTTGCTCTTAGAGTTGCTTTTAGCGCAGGGGATGTGCCGGTGGTCTCGAGTGATTTATCGGGGCACTTCGCGCCTTCATTTTTTTGGTCCCCCTGTCACCTGTGATTGGCTTAGCCTCATTGCACAAGTGACTGATTGAAATGATAGCCTATCCAGCACACACTTCTGGCATTTAGCTGCCTCTCACTGGCTTGAGATTTCCCCTGGGGGTACTGTTTTACAGTATCTGGCCAGCGCTGGAATATCCCTTATTGCAGTAATTGAAACAGGTTTTCTTGGCCCCTTTCCATTTAATCACGTCCCACTGAATTCCTTTGTTCTCTGATCCACGCAATTAGCTTCAGGACTCTCATCCTGTTGAAGGTGGAAAGAATTCTTTGATATCTTTCTTTGTCTCTCTCTGACTGCCTAGATTTCTCTCCTCTTCTCAAATAAGGTTCTCTCTCTCTCTCTCTGTTGCTCTTGCTCTTGCTCTTGCGTTCTCTCCTTTTCTATTCATTCTGCAGTGTGTCGATTGAACAGTAATTGGAAAGAAAAGAAACAGGCGATTTTCCACTGGGTGCAACAGAGAAAAACATCATCTCTCCACAGTAAGTGCCAGTGACTGAGCATGAAATGGATGCTTTCCAGTATCAATCACAGACCACGTCCAAACGGGAAGAGATTGCCATCGCTGATGTTATATAATGCACCACTAGAACGGCCAGGGCAAGCGATGGAAGTTATCTTTTTCTTGGACACCGTATACTAAAACCAGCCTATTGCAAAGAGCACGGGGATATGTGCAATATATTGACTGGAAGACATCAAAAAGACAATGTAATCTCACAGAGAGAGAGAGAGGGACTGAAAAAAAGAGGTTTAGGAAATGTCTCCTGCACAGCTGGAGCAGACAGGCACGAGGCCAAACGAAATATGCAGACCTGCCAAACAAAATTACACCCGTGAAACAGAGGATTGTCTTTGTGGGTCCTGTTAGCTACTTTGTCAAGTAGTAATTGATTTGGGAAAGACAGCAAAAAAAAAAGAGGTAAGAAAAAAAAATAGTTGAGAGGTATTCAACTACTTCTAACTCCAAGGATGTGTGAGACAAACTCATGTATAGAAATGCCTGCCTGAATCGGCTGTTCACGCCGGCAGTGCCTCATTCCAGAAAACAAACGTGAAACACAAGACAGAGAAATAAGATTGATACCCTCCGTTGTATGAAATCTGACAAGTTGCTTAATTCGAGTTATCTTGACAAATGGGTGCGTGTCAGTTACAGGAACCCAAAAATGTTCAATGCATTTTTAACACATCTGTTTTGATGTATGGGCGTAGCATGCTGAAGTATACGGTCCTGCCAGTCATTCTGTTGGCAAGGCTGGTTGTAGGCAAACGGGCCCCGTCTCCACATGGAAGCGTAGCCTCGTCTGACAGCCTGGTCGACTTATCTTCTCTGTGGCTCTTCCAGAGCCCGTAAAAAAAAAGAAAAACGCTAGAGATGGATTCTCTCTTTTTTAGGAGCTGTGGTATCGGAAAGACGATACTCTCCGACACGCTAACTCTGCAGTCAGTCACGTCCATTGGAGACCCAGCCCATTTTTTTCTTCCTCTCCAACCCCCCCCTCCTTCTTCCCTGATCTTCTGGGGTGCTCTGGAAAAGTTAACAGGGGCTAATTAAATGGAGTGGAAGGGAAGGGAGAGGAAGAAGTGTAACCTCATCAAAAAAAGGGACGTTCAAAGAAGGAAAAAACACACACGCCAAAGAACAAAAACAAGGGAGGTGGGGACGTCAAAGACATGAAACACACAAAAAAACAAAAGCAAAGGGACAACACCACCACCATAAAAAAGCAAATTTTTGGTACCCACAAATGCCACCCTTCGCATGCACCATAGAAAGCAGATGGCCACTGCCGCGGCTATTCCCAGCTAATGTCTTTCGCAGGGGCGATGGCTGCCTTGCCTCTTTGAACCTGCATTGTTTTTCGGGGCCTGGCAGCCAGCAAGCTTCATGAGAAGGCAGGGAAACCCTGAGCCGACTGATGTCTCTGTGGTCAGTCTGTCTGACCGAGAAGTCCCCTTTTTTTAGATTTAGGACCGGGCTGACTCAAACTTGGCGCGGTGCGGGAACCCACAACTTTCCAGCCCCGGGCGACAGAGCTGACCACTACATCGCTTGGTCAGTCACAACAGCGTCGACAGTAGCCATTCTCTGACCGAATGGACTGCTCGCGCTCTGTCTTTCCCTGTAATAATTACAGCTCTGCAGATTTGTTCATGGCCGGAGGAAGATAAAGTTATAAAGGTTACACTGTGAAAATGCAGGGCGCCTCACAATTGCTGTTACTTTGTTGTTTTACATGGGACACATGAACCCAGTCAACTTGGAGTGTCAAGATCACTCACAATGAGACGAGAGAAGAGTCGGAATGAGAGTCCGGCATTCACACTGTGAAAAACCTCTGTAGGGTTTGATAGACTCAGAACAAATTTGATTTCCAAACAGAGTTTCTCTCATCAAAGCTGGTAACTGCCACTCCGTATAATGCACAGTTATTTGGTCCTCCACTGTAATCTCGGCAACCTCAGCTCTCAACAGTCTGTATGATGCTGCCGTTTTCTTTTTTTCTTGTTTTTTTTTCTTTCCTTCAATCCTGCAAGTGTGACGAAAACTGGCTTTGAAACATTATCCCAGGTCACCAGGGTGGAGATGAATTACAACCAATGGCTCTAATCTACATTCATGTATGTAAAGAATGAAGAAAAAAAACACGGGCTCAGTCTTGGGTGAAGAGTAATGATTTGTCCATACGAGAGCATCGGTAGCCCGCTGGTGGGATGTTTACATGGGAGAGATGTGTTGCAGAAATAGACGCTGACAGCGCTTCGCTGGGAAAATACGTTTGTTGATTGCAGAATAATCGAGTGCAGATGAAGCAGCAAATTTGTAACTCCTTTAACATCTATCAAAGGCCTGAGCATCACTCCTCTACCACACCCCCAGCCGCCATGCTGAAAAATCACCTGCCACCAGGAGCTAGCGAAAGAGAGAGAGAGAGAGAAAGAGAGAGAGAGAGAGAGAGAGAAATCACCTGCAGGCTTGCCTCTGAATTAAAGAGTTTCTCTTGGGAATTTCTGGATAAGTTTTTGTCTTTCAAATTAAATAAATGACATCAATTGTAGAACTTGCTAACAATGTAGGAGGTTGTCAGAAGTTCATTCAAGTTTGTCAAGTTTCGAGTTTAACTGGGACTTCATTTAATATTAGGAGCTTAGGAAAGTATTTCTTTACATAAATCTATGACTAGGATGTTGTATTGGGCTATTTCGATTCAATACCCTTTCACCCTTTAGTCATGTGAATGGTAAGATAATCAATAACTAAATAACCTGGGACCAGCTCTTTATTTGTTTGATAACCACCTCATCAATACCATGTCATGCATCATACATACACCTAACTATTGGTGACTGATCCAATTCAAGTGTTTGCTCAAGCAAATTCATATTATTATTCACAGAGAAAATAATTGAATTTACCTCTGAATGATTTGATAGCATGTGCCAGTTAAAACGCTAAAACAGGACATGACAGTGTACACGATAAGCTCAGATGGTTTAATGAATCAGGGCTGAAGCATTCATTGATTTGGCCTGTGTTAAACAACAAATGACTCACTCAACAACAACGGGGCTCTCTTAAGTGACTGGGGAGAGACCAGTCAGTCTTTGGGGCCCGGTCATGAGTCAACTGGAATGATTCAGTACCATTAGTGTACACACTCAACAGATGCATTATCAAACCAAGATGGAAGCAACCTGAGCACGGAGGGGGGACTCAGGAACTCACTAGAGTGAGTAAGTCATCTAGGGAAACATGAACATCTCCCACAAATATCATGCCGATCACATCATGGAAGCTCTATTCCTCGATGTATAGACAGTAAAATGAATCAGGCAGTTGTGTGTCTCTCTCTCTCTCTCTCTCAATGAAAAACTACAAGAAACCAATGATGTCATTTAAAAAGAGGAAGGGAAAATCAGCCCAGCCTCGACACAACTGTTGATAACAAACTCACAGCTTTATTCCATCCTAAATGTGAGTCTATTTTAGATTGGGTGAGGAGGCCAGGGCCTTGGAGATGCCATGTCACCTCAAACCAAAGTTACTGTGGTGTTGAGTGTACGATGATTGGCCGGCGTGCCGATCAAATGACATTATATTCCTGCGTGATTGGTGGGTCTCGGTTCACTGAGATCTGGAATGAAAACACAGGGCGAGAGTGAGCGACAAAGTCTCTGGGGCCAAGCGAGACTACTCCCTACAAAAACCCAGGGTGGATCCCATCTCAGCCCCATCAACATTCTTCCTGCTATCAAGTCAGACCATCATTTATGACCCTGACTGCGACCCTACCATTTCATCTAAGCTGCAAAATGTAAGTCTGAGCTGGAGGTTTCGGATCTGAAGACGCGGTCAGCTTCCACGAATGGAAGACACGGAGGGGGTGATTACAGGGTGCCTATTGGTCAGCGATAAGGCCCATGTTTTTGATGTGTGGAGTGGATGTGATTTCACTGGCTGTGTCTGAGGTTGGCGGAAAACTATCTATCTGGATAGCAACAAAGAGACAGATACAGACCACTGAGTACCAGCAGTGCAGCAGCGTCTCGTGTGTGTGTGTGTGTGTGTGTGTGTGTGTGTGTGTGGCAACCATGCCCTCAAAACACGCCCATAATAATTTAATAGGATCTCCATTTTGACATGATATATGGTTTGCAAGATCTCTTTTTTTTTTTTTGCTCCTCAATACAATCATAGATCTTTTTTTTCACCCCACTTTTTGTCGTTTTGTTCCATTTCGCCTGAAAAGATCCAAAGAGCCCTGTTGCGCTTTTTTTTTCCTTCTTTAACTTTTCGTTTCTCTTCTTCTGGAGCCAGAAAAGTTTTTCAGCCATAAAACTTTCCAACCACTAACACCATGATTGGATTTTATCTGTGGGCACTGCCTTTTTGGAGGGGGAGGTAGCCTGGGACAGACAAAAACAACATGATATTGCAGCCCGGAGAAGATGAGAGACTTCAAGTGATACTCCACTTGCAGTGGGAGAAGGTAGACATATCGAGTGTGACTGGAAAAGTCATCTTCATCTCACAACCGTAAGGGCACACGGGTGATTGGCTGGTGAATCATGGCCGCCGATTGTGATTTCTCCCCCTTGTGATTCATCTGCAGATTCATCCAAGGACAGCATGTTCACTACGGCACAGACTCAGAAAGAATGTCGTACTATTTTCACTGCCCTCCGCACTGGAGGGCCACCGCATTCACTGGCACAGCGTTTCATCGCCCTCTGACTTTAATATAAATGGATAAAGGTTTTGATAGCTGAGAAAAATACACAAATTAAGAAGGGAGGAGGGAGAGAGAAAAAAGAAAGAGAGAGAGAGAAATGGATGTCACAAAACAGATGAAAATAGGCCTGGTGGGATAGAGGCACATCAGTTTTAATTTGGGCAGTTTTAATGAACTGTCATTAGGCACATTCATCTCCACACAATCGCTGTGGCCTGCCATCCCAAACATTCATGACAACAATGCCAGTGTGGCTTCCACATGAAAAGAATGGGGAGAAAGAACGAAGGAACAAAAGAGAAGGGGAAAAAAAACAAAGAAGGTCCTGGGAGCCCTTGAATTACAGTCCTGGGCTAAAACTGATTGTGTGGAGATTCAAAGGGCGACTGGAGCCCAGGCTTCATCTTTAACTTATTATACTTCCATGAGGGAAACCACATTCTGGATGCCAACGTCTGGCTCTCTGACAGTCGCCTCTGTTTTTATTTGCATCGCAGTCACGCTGACGGAATTGTCGTTAGCCAGTTTGTCTGTGGACGTTGCTTAGAAAGCGAACAAATTGAGTTAAAAGCCTACATATACATATAAATATATATAGCCAGTTATATTTCTGGCAGCGGTAGACTGTTTGTCCTTATGTGCTGAGTCGTCACTGTTTGGCCCCTTTTATCAGGAGTCTCGACAGGGGCCACAATAAGAGAAAAACAGCATTTACGCTGAAAGGAACTTTTCAATTTATCCAACGGGCAAAAAATCCGATATCCCTGCGTTGCCCGTTACAGTAGGGGTTAATAAGGCCAGAGCAGGAGTAATTGCTGGAGAGAACGCCCTTTGAGAAGCACTCCGCCGAGATGGAGAGGGAAGAGGTCGGCGAGGAAAAAAAAGGGGCGAGATGGTGAGTGGAGGAAAAAGAGCCTCTGCTACCCCATCTATGATTGCTGCTTTCAAATCCCAATCATGCCCATTTGCAGCGCTTTACAAGGGCTGGGCTGTGCAAATAGGTTGGTGGTCGGTGAAAACTCAAACAACTGCCTCTGGGTTTCCACAACGACCCCATTGATCTATTCATTATGGCACGTGTCTACCCAAGGACATCTCTATCTCCACTTCCCCTTTATCAGGCCAGGGACACACCCAAAAGAAGCCAACGTGCTAATTTCCCCGAAGCGAGTCGAGGCCGTCTTTCCACCGACCGACTCAGCTGAAGTTCTTGTGCCCAGAATTATTACTTCATGAGCAGGTAGTGGTGCTTCAGTCGCTTGTAGCTGTAGCACTATTAAAGTAATCTTTTTTTTTCGTCCGCCATTATAATAACACAAGTGGAATATGACTCCAGGAAATCATAACTCCAGGTAATGAACCACTGCAGCAGCACTATGATTTCAATTCCAAAACCTCGCCTTCTTTGGCTTACTCAGACACTCACACTCACACACACACACACACGCACTCATGTCCGCACGTTTTCACACACACGTAAAGCAAGGCCGAGCAGAGATGAATTTGAGTCGGAGACGGAAAGTGTGAAGTCATTAGGAAATGCCCAGTTTCTCTCTCCCCTCTCACTCTCTCGCACTGTTAAGGGCTGGAGCTGTGTGTTTTTTCTTAAATATGGTGGTTTTGGACAAACACAAGGGCTGACTTTCTCCCCGTCCCACGCCTGCACTGCCAAGCAAAACAACCCAACCAGCCGAGACGCAGGACGCAGAGCAGCCAGCTATTTTCACTGCCGCTAATTTCTTGTGGCAATTCTAATTGTGTAATTTCTCTCTCTCCCTCTCCATCTCTCTCTCTTTTTCTCTTTCTTTCTTTTTTTGCCTCCCATTATGCAAATTGCTGCAGTGAGGTCATTGCATGTCAAAGCCATCTGCCATACTGACCACTGAGGCACTGTGTGGAATACAGTCCCCAAAGCTAATGTCTTTGCATAATTAGCGATTTTTTTTTTGTTCATTCCACTTGCCAAGGTTGAAAGCCTGATTTAACATACATTTTAAAAACAAGTGAGTACTGTATACCACTGAAACTGAAGCTGATCGTGAGCTCTACCAACTGGCTCTGGGGGAAGGAAAGAGTGAGAGAAAAAGAGAGAAAAGACTGCACTTCATCAAGCGCTGGATAGGAGGCGCTGCAGCACTCAGGAAGTGGAGAGAGATTAATTGTGTTTAATTATGATGACATGTCCTGTGTGTCCATGTACAGTGTGTGTGTGTGTGTGTGTGTGTGTGTGTGTGTGTGTGTGTGTGTGAATGTGTGTGCATGTGTGTGTGGGACGAAAGAGTGGGAGGGGAGATGAGTCGACTGGCTCACTCGAGTGGAGTGCATTTAAATGTGGTCTTACAAAGTGTGTGCATGTGTGAATGAGTGTGTGTGTGTGTGTGTGTGTGTGCGTGTGTGTGTATGTGTGTGTGTGTGAAAGAGATAGAGCTCAGCCCAGTGTTTCAGTAATGAGCTTCAGCATGGGCGAATGTTAACTGAAGGAGTTCCACTTCCGGCTGAGGCTCACTTTATCACTTGGCTCTCCATTATTCATGCGCTCCCCAGCCTCCACTACCCTATGCTTGGTTGGATTCCCTATGTGTCTTTAGAACATCAATAAAAGTTTGATATTTGCAAAGCTATGAATTACTTCCAGTTTTTACACCGTATTACACTTGCTTATCAATTTGTTTAATTGATAGTTTAAGCAGAGGTATAGGTTTAAATGAACTGTCACTTTGTGACTGCTTTTAGTACCGTTACACTACATTTGGGCAAAGGACCACTGTGATTTTACAAATCTAAGGCTCAACAGAATGCTGGGATATGCTAGCTTGGCAATGAGAGGTATTGAACTAACGACTATGGCTTTGGCCATAGCAACCATCCATTCAGAACTAGTAATGGAAGAATCCCACAAACTGTAACTGTAACTTCCGTTGCCAGGTTGCAAACACAGCTTCTTTGTTTACAAACTGAAAACCAGTCTATAAGGGGGGAAAATGGACCTCACTGCGTTCGGGTAGCATTACCACCTTGAAGGTGCATTATTTTCAGCTACCTGAATGCAGTGTCGTTCGTATTCCCTTACATATAAAACAGACATGTATACAAATGGACAGTATACACATGTGCACAACACAAACACGCACAAGCACGAAGGAACACTGAGAAAAACTTAGGGTGAATATAGCTGCAAGCAGTGATGGGGGGGCCAAGCAGCCCATAACTGTCACGGCAACTTGATGTCGTCATCAAGGGCATGGTTGTAAGCTGTCCTACCGAGTTTTACAGCTACTTACTAAATATTGGCTAAGATATGGCATCATTTCTTGTGTGAGGGTATATGGGGCGTTAAAATCCCTCAGGACATCGTCTGGTGGCATTTCCCTCAGGACACTCCCTCTCCCTCAGGGCGTTGTCTTGAGGTATTTCAGAACGTTTGGTGTAGATACATAAAAGAATTACTGCAAAATAGCCCCACTTCTCGTTAGGCATCTTTGCCATCGAATACGAACGCAGAACAGGAAATGTCCAGACCTTAGGATCAAAAAGGGCATGACTTCAAATAACAATCAAGATTTTGAACCAACGCTATGAAGAGTGAATTTTTCTTATAGCACTCCCGAATGGTAAAATGGGCCAATGTCTTCGGACTCTAGTTGGACAGGGTCTTGAGTCAATCCACCATGTTTGGTGTAAATACAAAAAAGTGTTGCTGAGATATGAGCTCACTTCCTGTTTAGCCGATTTGCCACCAATTTTGATTGGCTGTTAAGTGCAAATGCTTTCGAAAATAAAAAATCCATGTGACAACATTTTTGAAGCTCCGTCTGAAGATAATCTGTGACAAATTTCACTGCTTGCCCCCCAAAACTAACTGTAAACAAGTCACGTACATGCACAGGCAGATGAATTCAAAGTCTGATGGAATACACACACACACACATAACACAAACACACACACACGCACACACATATGGTTCATTGCACGCATGCACCCTATTTGCATTCTGTAGTACAGCCGATAGGGCAGAGAAGGGTGTTATCACACCAAGGTCAAGGGTTTAATTTGCAGCAATACATAGAAATGTTCTTAACATTCCTAATACATATCATCTTAATGAAACATGCCAAATAAGCAAGGGATAGCACACTATCGTATCGTATCATATCGTATCGGACTATATCATAAAGGTCAGAGCAAATCACTGTGTTGAAAGGGAATAAAAAATGATGTGTGAAATTTAATTTGGCTCCACTGCCACTGGCTGAGGGGTTATGGCTGGGGAGGGGGCATGGGTGCATAACCATGTGGACATTTTGTTCACCAAAGACTCATTTGTGGCATGTAGTGTTGTTTGTATTGCTGTGATTCTATCAAACTTTCATTTTTTGCTAGTGGCAAAGCGAGACCAAGCTGACATAAGGTCCAGGAATGCTTGAATGACCAACTGATGCCCAGAATGGCATAATCTTATTTGCACATTTAACCAGCTCTCTGTCATGGTGCACTTATTTGCCAGAGATAGTCTCCACCCCCCCAAAACACACACACATTTACTTTCCAATTCTCTCATGCACAAACATGGACAGACAGACAGACAGACAGACAGACACAGACACACAGACACACATTTTCCATTTTCTTTCCCTCAAACACACACACACACACGCACACACATGCACTCACTCACACACACACACACCCACACACACTGTCCTTGTCCCTCTGTCTCCCTCTCCCTGCTGTCTGCATATGGAGTGGCGCACACATTAAACAGTCATAACGGCGCTGACATGAAGTATTGATGGGGAAGGAGTGTGGTCACAGGTAGAGGTGGCGGGGGGTCAGGCCGGCCCCTCATTACTCAAACTCCCCTGTCGTCTCCTCTCCTCCTCCTCGTCTCCGGAGAGCTGACTGATTGCTATTGTTCCTGCCACTCTGATCTCCGTGATGAGAATGATGGAGGGGCCTGCAGCCTACTGGTGCCGGGGGGGGGGGGGGCTGAGGAGGCCACTCAGACTGTGCACTCCGTAGGTCGCCTGATCACAGTGTTTTTTTTTCCGCTCTTGATCACGGAAGCACTCAAAGGCACGCAAAGGGCTCGCGATTCCGTGGCCTTGTTCTTCGCCGTCGGTGTCATTTACCTGCTCTTGACCGGCTTCTACTCTCTATCGCTCTCCCTCACTTACTTTCCGTCTCATTCCTATGATTTATGTGCTCTTGATTTTCTGATTCGTTTTACTCTGTGTTTGTGTTCATAGCTCTGGCTTAGCCCTTGGCCTTCTCTAAGTTGTAGGATGCCAGATAAGAGCACTCCACAGGCGGCCTAATGACTGGACCTATCCAGAGTGCAGGGTCCTGTGTGTGTCTGAACGGTAGCAGAACCTGTGCCAAGAGGTTTTTTTTTTTTTTTTCTTCAATATTTTCGAAGTCTGAAAGTTTACTCTTGTTAAATTCTGTGGTCTACTCCCAAAGGACGAGTGGGAAAGCAATCGCTCACTCAGTCATGGTGGGCTAACGAGAAACCGAGGGAGCAAGCGAAAAAAAACAGAAAACATCAATAGTCCCGATCATAGGAGAAATGAAGTTTCCTGGAATCTCTCACTCCAAACTGAATGCTGAAATCCTAATTTTATTTTCCAGCATTCATAGATGTAATCTTATCATGAGGTGGCTGCAGATTCCATCTCTTTAAAAAAAAACGTAGCGTCCAATAGCAAATGTTTCCCAAATGTCTGTTAATCACGAGACTGAAAGATGTCCTCATATCACTGTCTGTGCTTTAGTAGAAAGCATATGTTTTGAAATGCTTGTTAAGCCAGTTTCATTAACATGAGTCACTAAGTATGAATGAAGTTAAGTATAATGTAGTCAGATGATTGATAGGAAATACTGTCTTGGTATTTGAAATGGTTACAGATGTCGTTCAGACTCTTATCGTGAGTGGATTTCATTTGGTCAGAGTTTAAGATTGCTTTAAATGATCTGTACAACAATTTCATTAATAAAATTAATGATACATTTCTGTTAAACTGGATATACTGTACATCATATTGTTCATGGTTTCTGAAGAATCCAAAGGATCAGGTAATTAGACCACATCTGGTGGGTGACTTGCCAAGACGCGAAATAACACACCTCCACTCACGCATCTGAGAGCTCACAAGTTTTGGAGGGTAGAGCCAAATCAATTGCTATACACTTGGAAACACTGTTGCCTAACACAAATAAAGTTGTAAGCTCAATTGTAAAACTCATAACTACGTACAAACGACCCGGAACAATATGCATTATACAACCCGACCTGACCAGCAAACTGCTAACTTCAATCATACCTAACGTGATTGCATATCATATCCATTTCCATATCATCTAGCTGGTTTCACATGCATGCTGGACTTTAAACAATGCATGCTGGTTAGCCGGGGGTTGGGGGTGGGGGTGAGAAAGCGGAAATCTCAGTAGTAGCCCAATGCTGAGTCTATCCTGTTGCACGCAGTTCGGCACAAGGCTGTACGTTTTTTATAACTGTGTGGATGCTACTTTGTAGCTTTTTTGACCCGACCCACCCAAGCCAGCAATATTTTCAGATAAAAAAGTAGGCTACTTCAAAGAGAATCAACAGATTGAGCAGAGGTTCAACCTTTCGACAAATTTGAGGTGATATTAATGTTTGACCAGCAAAATAAATATTATTTATATGTATTACCTTTTTGTGAACACTGCAAAAAGTGAAATCTTTGTAAGATAAAATATCATGTATCAGGAAAACACATTCTTATTTTTTATCTGACAAGATATTTTGTACTGTATTTGTAATACATTTGGATATTTTGTACATATTAATCTTAATAAGATAATGTACCTTGTTACTTAGAATTTATGACTGGTACTTTAATGCATGGAACAAGAATTGACAGAATTATGCAGCTGTTTGTTTAAAACTGTCAAGCACAAATAATATATGAGAACAGATAATGACCAAATGGAAATCACTATTTTATTATCTATTAATCATACATGGTCCAATATGACATTGACATACCTATTTGCCCTGATGAAGACCCACACATGACTAAACCATGTTAAACACCACACCACCCACAACAACTATGAACCATGTTTCCCTCTATTCTCTTCCTCTCTCCTTCACTGCAAGCTGTGTGGGGGTACTGTTGAGATGCACCCATCTGACGGGTACGTCTGCAAGAGGACCCAGGTTTACCCAATAGTCGGGCCAGAGTGTCATTAGGCTAATTGGCTGAGCCAAAATTGAGTCATTTGTTCCCAGACTCAATGTTTCTCTGTGATCGCTGCGTGCCCTTGCCAGAGCGCTCTCTTTCTTCCTCAGGAACATCACCGTGGCTGGGGTGGAGGAGGCCACGGCAAAGAAAAGGTCCTAATGCATTTCTAATCAAGGGCATCGTCTCGAGCTAAGCACAAATGAACTGCAGGCGGTGCACAGTGTATTTCTCCAGGTAGCTGCCTCACAGGTGTGAAATATTGACACGAGGTGTGATACCTGCACTGAAATGTTTTTTCTAATATGGGTTAGATGGCAAGAGAAAAACTCAGTTTGTAATATTTGAAGACATTTTGTTCCATCATTATCATTATCAGTTTATAAAAACTGTCCATAAAAATGTGACAACCCACACATATACTGTCTGTGGTATGTGGGGTGTGTAGGGGGGGATTGCACAATGTTTTTCACGTTGGTTCCCTTTGTGATAAACACATTTTTGCTAATAGTTTTGGCAAAGACAGATGGTCTGGACTGAGATGAAATCTTGCGGACATTATCTTTAACTTAATCAAATGTGTCTAACTAATGTACTGCCTTTTTGTCACAATTTTCATTACGGCGCCACAGGTACAACAAAAAGCTGCCATGGCAAAAGTAGTCTCTCATTAGTCGAGCTGTTATCCTCTTTGGTAAGTACCATGGGATGTCAATTAGAGGCAAAATTTAACATCCATTAGGGAGGAATGTTCATTGCTATCCCTGTCTGTATCCATGCATGCTGCATGTCTGATTAGTTCGTTTTTGTTAAATGGGCCTCTAATGTATTTCATATTTCCACTTTGTTCAACAATGAAGGAAAAAAGGCAGTTGTCGCAAGAAGGCCTCTGTGTTATACTTAAGCGTATGGGTTTCACACATTTTAAGTCATGATTGCTGAGTGAATGTGACACTTGGAAATTTTGCATCGACCACAGCCAGCTAACTGCCAGTGAATGAAAGGTTTGGACGAATTTTCATTTTTTGAGGGTAGATACCGGTGTTCAGAAAATCAACCCTGAGGATACAGGTTTGAAAGATTTGTTACTTAAAGAATTACCATGACAACTCACAAAATAAAACTAGTTTTTGTCCTAATGCTTATTTAGGACACAACTGCTTGCTTGCTTAAGGACACAACTGCACTGCCACAATAACAGCCGACGTCCTCTGTGCAACAGAACAAAATTAATGCTTTGAATACCTCCTGTGAATAAGCCGCTTTAATTAGGGGTGAGTCACAAAAATATGTCACAGAAAAACCGGAGATTTCAGTTGGATGATCACCCTCAAACTCAGAAGGCGCGATTGTAATGGTTCCAGGATTCTATCATCATTGTGTTGTTGCTGCATGGCCTCGAGCCTTTAGTCTCATTCCTTCATTGGTGTGTAGTGCCCTTAACCACCCTCACACTTTGTCATATTGCCCCAGGGTTGCATAAGAGTGCGTGCACAACACCCACATAAGACTACAGTACGCGAGGAGCTTTCAAGCATAATGGAGGAACTAAGAGGAGGGGAGGAAAGAAAAACAAATTCTATACAAATTCAAGTCCCATCAGTGGCACATTAATGGAACAAACATTCCATTAAGCTAGCGATGTGACAGTTCAAGTTCCATCACCAGCTAATTTAAGCAATACAAACTCACCCCACTTACAAACACACACACACACACACAAACACAGGCGCACGCACACATACACACACACACACACAAACACACGCACACACACACACACACACGCGCGCACACACACACACGCGCGCACACACACACACACACATACACACACACAAACACACACACAGATACACACAAACAGAATATAGAGCTCTTTTTGATCACTTGCTTCACTTTTCACATGCAAACAGGAAGAAGGCCTTAAACACAGCTCCATTTTCTCATTACCTAATCACATTAGGCCACACTTTTTTTCCCTCCCTGCACAAAAGCTTGATCTAACACATAATGAGATTACCAACCCCACACCACTTAACTGTATGCGAGGCCCAAAACAATTTCATTAGAAAAGGCTGGGCCCGCGAGTCTGACACGAGCACTGCGGCGGATACGTGATACGGTCACGCAGTTTATGACTCCTCTCTTCCTGTGACATGATTCATAACCACAAACAGATTCATTCGCCATTTACAGATCTGTGGATGGTTAGCGCTACAGCTGGCCGGTGGACCGCAAAATGAAATGTAGATGGACGGCACTATGATGTAAATATGTTCACTGAAATAAATAAATAAATAAATGCATACTAATAAATAAATATATTCATGGTTGAGGTATGGGAAATAGGGGAGCACGGTGAAGGGGAGAGATTAAGAGGAAGTTGAAGACTTCTGATTATGCCCATGTTGCAATTGCCAGAGTAAGGCAGTAGGCAAGCAGAAGGCCATACTATTATGCCTACACAGCCTTGTCCATGTCACACTGTACTTGAGCAATATGTTTAAACCCTCAGACTTGATTTTGAAGTTCATTCCAGCGAAAGGTGTTCATTTTTAGAATGCCAGACGAAATAATATATGATGTTGTCACAGAAACACAGGTTGACCTATAAAAGAACGAATGCGTCAGAATCAGTTTTTTGTTGTTATTTTTGCTGTTGAACAGAGACTACGGAGAGACTGGGTTTTTGCCTGGTAAATGCATGCTTTTGGAAACCCCATCTGTCCACAGCATATCATCTATAAGCCCGGATCAGACAGCAAGCCTACCTCCCAGGCCACAGGAGCGGATGGGTTCAGAGAGGAGAAATCCCTCCCAGTGCTTCCGATTCTCTTTCATCTCCTGCGCACAAAATGAAATATGGAGCTGCTGAATGCCAACTGGAACAGGATGAGTTTGGGAGAGAGGGAGGTGAGATGGGGGGGGGGGTGTGGGAGGCAGGAGAGGGCGAGAGAGAGAAAAGGAGAGAGAGGGAGGTTCAAGGTCCACTGGGTTCTGGCTCTAAAGGCTTCTCATCTCTTCTGTCGCGTACCCCCACTTTGCTCAGGCTGCCCTGCGCGTTTGGAACCGGCGACAAAAGGCAGCGGTGCATCCCGCCGGCCTTGATCTTGCCAGGTAGCGGTGACACCTTTTTGCCATGTCGCCCCAGACCCAGCCACGGCGTGGTGCATTCCCACGAGGGGAAAACGGGGGGGGGGGGGGGGAATGGAAAAGACGAGGGAAAAGATGAGCCCGCCGCCGGCCTTGCCAAATTACCCAACGCTATGCTTCAGTTGCGTCCCCCCCCCCCCCCACAAAAGCCCCATCTCATCACCCCCATTTTTGAGCGGATTAAGGAAAAGCTACCCCCCCCCCCCCCCATCCAAATGCCCCCGCCTCGCCACTTCCTATTGATGACGTAGGCCGACCTCTGCATTGGACCCAAAGCAGCGGGCCCCATCACCACCATGACCGATCCCTGATTGGCCTGAGCTGAGCTGAGCTGCCCAACACCGCCTATATGAGTCCCACCACCCCCACGTCTCATAGGCACTTCAGAAGAGGAGTCGCCGTGGAGACGGAGGTCAGGGGAAGGACAAGCATGAACTTATGATATACTTACTCCACATTCTCCCAGGAACACAAGAGAGAGAGAGAGAGAGAATGAGTGTGTGTGTGTGTGAGAGAGAGAGAGAGAGAGAGAATGAGTGTGTGTGTGTGTGTGTGTGTGTGTGTGTGTGTGTGTGTGTATGTGTGAGAGAGAGAGAGCGAGAGAGAGAAGTGCTTAGACGAACATGACGAAAGGTTTCAGAGCGGCTGACCTGACTGGAATTTAAAGCCGTACATGACCTGGAGAGAAACCCTTTGCCCGTCATAGGACAGCCTGTCATATATTTGAAGGAAATGGTTGCTCTTGAACCTCAGTCTCTGCCTCTTGCCTATGGAAGGAGTCTCTCTCTCTCAAAGGGATGTCATTTAGCATGAAAGAAAGTATGTAGTCTCCTCTTCCTCCCTCTATCTCTCTCCCTACCTCTCCCCTCTCACTTTCACACACTCCCCCCCCCCCCCCCCTCTTTACAGACTGACGCTGCCACCTTGACTCCTCTCATAGATATTCCCAGTCACTCCGGGATCAAAGTGATCCATCTCCCTGTCCCCCGGGTGGCAGGCAGAGATTAAAGAGCCCTGTGTGATCGCACCCACTAATTTCTGTCGTGCCCTCTGGCCGGACGTGTGGATTGAGGCTCCGACACAAGCGGAGTGCGCATTAACCCATTTACCTACGCTTCGCCGCATCGATCCACACACGGAGATTTCTTGGTGTGTGTGTGTCTGTGTGTTTCACGTATAATTTCATTTCATCTGTGCACGTGTGAACGAACAGACTCTCAATAAGTGCTGAAACAGATGAGCCAGTGTGCATTAGCAGGTTAGTCATGTCCAGAGCTGACCTCCATGGATGAGAAAGGCACAGATTTTAGCAATAATAATAAAGGCCGACCTTTGACCCTGTCATACAAAATCAAAGGATCATGCCAGACAAGAGCAGCAGGTATGCCAGCGGGTCTGTCTGTCAAGTGTCTGATTTTCTGTGCAACGGTTTACCCAGAGCAGAAACACTTTTAAACAAACACTCGCACATCAGCGGAGTCAGGTGTCCCTGATGGAGCTGGAGGCCAATACTGGGTTAATTGGTTGTCTGACTGAAATCTTGATTACTCATCTAAGTCAATGCTGGCTTTAGAAACTAGACAGGCCATGTTTCTATTGCTCACATGCATGTGTCCCAAACGTTCTTGGCTCGTTTCATTATTTTCATTCACTTTTTTTTTGACAAAAATGTATTCCTGTGTATGGAAATATATGACGTACTTGAAAACAATCTCTTATGCTCTGAGAGAAATGATCCTGTGGTGACATTTTGAAAAGAACTGTTATCTGATGACCTTCATAATCAGTGTGGGTTTTCCAAAGGAAATTTTTGTCACGGACCACATTATGGTATGTAGCTCGTAGTTTTGCAGCCGTCAAACGTTGTCACTTTTTCCTTACAGGAAAAACAAGAGCAAATGGTCTTGACTTAACATAATATTTAGAGAGAACTGAATGGATGAATGATGGAGATAATTTCCAAACACTGGTAATAACTTAAGAATATAATAATCAAGTGCCTTGTATTATTAATTACCTTATATGAATCATGTACTTATGTAGCAGGAACATGGCTTTTCTGTGTTTCTGCGTGTGTGTAACTTAGAATATTAGGTGCCACTTAGTCTGCATATGTACAAGAGCTTGTTTAGACCAGAGGTGATAAGAAGGATCGAACTGTGCTTCTTCCGACCTTGCAAAACTTCCATCCTTGCCTCGGACGTCAGAAATTAACCACGTGGTTATCTCTGCTGACCGCTAAACTTCTGTCTATATAAACCTTGTGCGATGTGTTTATCATGGCTTCACTTTCAGCCTTGTGCTGGGAGTGAGCCCGATTGCAATTGTTGTTTGTCTAATAAATATACTTATATGCAGCTCCGGAGTCCTGAGGTAACTAGGGTGAATTTTCACCTAACAATAAATAAAGCCCAGAATGGCATATAATGGCATAATCATGATTGCATTCTACCACCAATCTGCCACGATGCACTTATCTGTCAAAAGCACACACACACACACCTCTGCAAACCTTATGGAACATTTGCATTAAGCAAAATTGTATCGTAGTCATGGCTGGAGAAATGATATAAAATGAAATAGTCATCAGCTCATGGTGTATCACGTAACAGGCAATCTATGTAGTGCACTTAGAAGGTCTCTGTGCATAGCCGTATCCTAAATTGAAGTCATATGCCTCGGGAATCAGAGAGGGCATGATTGATGTGCTGGCCAACGTTACAGTAAAAGAGAAACGCAAGATCTTTTTTTATTTTTTTTTTCGAGTTAAACTATTTTTCTGTGCACTGTGGGTCCTATAGAGTGGCAGCCTGCCTTCTGATCTCACGCAGGTTCAGCCTGGGAAAACCAGCCTGCCTTCTGAGCTCACGCAGGTTCAGCCAGGGAAGACTTCAGCCTGCAAGGAAACAAATACCCCCCGGCGTGCTCCTCCGTCGTCGTCGTCGTCATAGTAACAGGCAGATATGATTTAGTCAGACCGAGGCAATTGCCCATAACTCTTTGACATATCAAGAGGGCAAATGAAATGTGCTTTCCTGTGCCCTCCGCTGTCAATATATTGTAAAATATGCAGTTAGCATTGTAATTTTGACCTCAGCGGTGGGTCCACAAAGAGGCTGGTGGGTAAGGCTATCATTAGCATAAAAGCATGATGGGTAGCACGATGGGGGGGGGGGGGGGGCAATCTAGTGGGGGGGGGGAGGGAGGAGAAACTCTGAAGTCCTGGAATGAACCCTCCTGCAAAGTCGAAACGTGGTACCGGCGGGCAGGATAAGAGCCGAGGCGCCGCGCTGCTGACACGATGATAAATCAGAGACATGAATAAGTGCGGACTGAAGGATCTTTAATCAGAGTCGTACGCGAGGTGCTGGGCCCATCAGCACCCGGGGACGTTTATGGACTCATGCTCTCTCCCCTCGCTCCTCTCCCCGCTCCTCGCTCTCTGTCTCTGTCTCCCCGCGCGTGCTTCTCTTTGTGCCACCGCAGCCGCCGACAACATCTTGGCACCTGGGCTACCCGGTGTGGATGTGAGGGTGTCTACAGGAGCAGGAGGCCATCTTCCTGTGCTGAGCGGACGCTTTGTGGCTTCACATCAAAGCCGTCTGCTGGGGCAATTCACATGGAAGGTGTGATGGGATGGGGGGCAGGGTGTGGCGATATCAATACGTTAGTCAAAAAGTAGCTTTTACGCATCGTCTGTTTTGTTAGCATTGTCAAGGGTCTCCTCTGTTGTTGAGCTCTCCTTTAGCTATTTGTTTCCATAAACGCTGTTCAACCTTTTCAAACAGAATGGGACGGGTACGCAGTGAGATCACAGCGTGTGGGCTTTGGAGAATCGCAGCGAGCCTAAATTGCTGAGCTGAGCTCAATTAGTGATCAAAGCCTGTCAGCTATTCAAATCGATGCCACACGCTTATTAGTTTCAGAATGGAAGCTTTTTCTCATTTTCTTTTCTTTGTTTGCATATTGCATACAATGTATTAATGTTTACATGTACGTAAGTCTGGTTTCATATGGTGAGAAGCATCCTTGCTTCTGGCAGCAGGGATGTCCCATATACCACTGAATCACCAAATGCAGGAGTACCATTAGTCCGCAGAGTACAACACAACAATTTTAATCATCTGTTCAGTTACTCACTAAAGCTCATTAAGTGAAATAAATGTATGAATGTACGTCTGTTGCATTTCAGCCATTCCTTGTTCCTCTACCATTACCTCAAACATGGTGGAGACCTTTCAACCACGTTTCCTTGCACTCATGAGTACCACTCCATCAGGGTGCTGGTACTGTCACTGGCTGACATCCATGCCTGTAATTTGTATGCAGAATGGGACGCCGGAAGTAGCCAGTTCAGCACAATAGGAGTGGGGGTGCGGGGGGAGGGATGTGCGGGGTGCGGGGCGCGGGGTGGCAGGGGAGGTGGAGACCACCATTGTCCATTGCTAGTGGGTAGAAGTGCCAGGTGTTCCATTATTGGCTTTTTATCGCACTCATTGGCCCGGGCTCTGAATGACCAAACAAACAAATATATGATTTCACTCCATTAGCATTCAAATTAGTTCGCGAGACGGCATCCCAAATAGCACACCGAGGAAATGGCATTTATTATGCAGATAGAGGCACTAGGACCATATATCAAACATATAGAAAAGTGTGTGTGTGGGGCCGGAAGTGTATATACAGTACATACGTGTGTGTGTGTGTGTGTGTGTGTGTGTGTGTGTGTGCGCTTGTGTGTTTGGTGAAGTGGTTGGCTTATACGCTTTCACTTCTGTCCATTCACTTTGGAAATAGAAGAGGAGGTGGATGAGATGTGTGTGTGTGTGTGTGTGTGTGTGTGTGTGTGTGTGTGTGTGTGTTTGTGTGTGTGTGTGTGTGTGTGTGTGTGTGTGGGATGGAGGGGGGGGGGGGGTGGGGGGGTGGGTGTGAAATTGAAATTCTGCGAGAGCCTCTGCTCTGCAACACGTTTTCCTTCCTCATCTGGAGAGGCGGCAAATGTCCCTGTCAGGGTGTCAGGCGGTGGCCAGCAGCCGATCACTCAGGCATGGAACTTTTTATGGGTTAACATTAAACTCATTCTGCTGGGCCTCTGCCTCCCTTGATGTTTCAGAGAGAGAGAGAGAGAGTGAGAAAGAGAAAGAGAGAAAAACAGAGAGACAGAGTGGAATTGGCTAGGGTCAGATTCATTTGTGATGGAATTGTGTCAGGAAGTAGCATCAAAGTCAACACCAACGGAAAGCCCTTTTTTTCCTGGTTCACTCCGGTGACTGCGAGGGCTTTGAGACGTTGAGCTGGCAGTCTCTGAATCTCTAGGTACAGCAAGGCTGCCGCTAAAGACCTCTTTATTCAGTTGGCCAACCCTCATTAAACCTAAAAGGGCACCGCTAATGTTTATCACAGGAAAAGAAGAAAGAAAAAAAAAAAACACATCACAAGCAAGGTTGACCTTAAAGTGATCATTAAAGAGGCAACACAAAAAAGCATCTCACTGCTCCGGCTCTAGCTTGAGCTTCAGCAGAGCTCGACATTATCTTCTGGGTCATTAGATTGACTGGACACACAAGTCATACTAATCTCTCCATTTGGCACGTGTTTGTGGTGCATTTCTGCAGCATCGAGCTGTTGTTGTTGGTGGTCGCCATGCGGCGGCCGGCATGATGGCTTCGCCGCTGCCTGAGCTGTGAGTGATAGAAGGAAACCTAGGCCAGACGGCTGTGCTGGGCTCTGAAGTCCCCAGCTCCTGGGCTTGGTATCGTGACCCAGCGATTACAGCTGTGATTCATACTGGTGTGTGTGAGTGTGTGTGTGTGTGTGTGGGGGGGGGGGGGGGGGGGGGGTTCCAGGCGAAGAGCGCTTGATGACATTTAATGAGAGGACCCATATATCATCTGCTGTGTTTGTGTGGGTGTGTGTTTGTGTGCGGGACTCTTTGTGTGTGTGCTTGTGTATATATATATCAGCCTGTGTGTATATATATCAGCCTGAGTGTGTGTGTATGTGTGTGTGTGTGTATGTCTGCCTGTGTGTCTGCACGCATGTGTGTGTAGGTGTTACATGGAGAATCACTCATCGGCCTCCCATGCCGGCCATCACACACTCGCTGTCTGATTAGGGGACACGTAAACATGCAGGATCACATTTCAAGCCCCTGTTCTGCCCGTGATGACACCACATGAGGAGGAAAAAGAGCTTCTATTCCTTGCTTTGTTTGGAGAACACCCCCTCTCTCTCACTCAACCCATGACCCCAATCAGCGCACAATTGATGAGATAGAAGACTTTCTTGCAGCTGGGCCGACTGGCAGGCACGATGGAGGACACCAGCCCGCCGATTGCTGATGAGTTTGTTGAACCCCCCCCAATGAAGTTGTTTATCAAGCATTGATTTTCTGCATAAACTCGGACAAAAAATTGGATTTATTAAGAAGAGGGATACAAACAAATAAATAAACATCAAAAATGTCCTTTTGAAACTTTCAGTTTTCTAGTGCTTCCATGACCTCACAAACAACTGAAGGGAGATATTTCAAAGATGTGGGTACCTACTATACAGACCGCTTTGACAATTTTCTACAGTTTGATTCCATAAAAGAATAAGTGATACTTTGATTAAATCTAATAAATATGGCTGCTGAGTGAAAATATTATCTGAAAAGTTTCCTGTTGTGTTCAGCTGTGATCCGAACTTTCAGAAAATAGAAACCATCTCCACATTTTTATTTCAACTCTTCATTAACAACAGAGCACAGGTATAACTGAGCCATCCATATGGTGGGCATTTCAGTACAAAGCGCTGTGTCTGCTAAGGCTTAAACACATAGATGGTATATGCATACAGCTGGTATGGTATATGCATATGCATGTGCTTATGAATAACCAAAATGTCTAAACTGGCTTTTTTCAGAATGCAATATTGGCATTTGACATTAGCAACAACCAGACGATTCTAATCAGATGACTTATGGATGTCTCTGATATCATATATACAGTATATCGTATGTGTGCTTACTCCACCCATCACCCAGGGGACATATGAAGTTGCCAACATGTACTCTATTAATTCATGAGATGAATAAATGAATAAATAATACTAAAATCTGTGTTAAAGATTTATGCTCAACAGTGTTGATGTGTCTTTATGCAACACAATGATGGCTACATCTGTATACAATGAATCAGGACATAATATTGACTCATTAGTGTGCATGCAGAAATCAGTTTGATGTAGCTCTTCACATTTAACATTACTGCTGTTAACTAAACACGTGAAAGTATGACATTCAGCGCATATTAAGACTCCGACAATGTCTGACATCCTTTTCGGTGCAATAATCCCAGATAATGTCCTTCGCACAGCATCGCTCTATCTGCTAGTGAAGCTGCGGATCAGATATTTATAGAAAGCCCAGGCCATTCAGGGTGCTTCGCAATAAGCAACAAACGGGCTCGCCATGATTTGTGCGTTTTAAGAGGCCCACTTTGTAGGTTAATAATTCACCACGTCCCGTCTGCCCTGAGGCCGTGTAAGCCCGGCCTCGCTGCTCCAGCTCGAGGCTGACGCAGAAACGTATCAAAGAGACTCGGGGGCCAATTACTCGAGGGAGGGGGGGGGGGGGGGGGGGGGGATGAGCCGCTCCTTTATCAGGTTTTAACTGCGGAGGGGAGTTAATTTGTGGGAAGCTACGGCTGTCTTATTTTGGGGAGGGGGGGGGGGGGCACGCATGCAGAAGAGGTCTGAGGTGGCTGGATGCCTGTGGTGCCGGCATATGTTGGCTTTGGCTTGGTGTGGGAAAGACAGAACAAGAGAGAGAGTGAGAGAGAAAGAGAGAGAGAGAGGGAGAGAGAAAGAGAGAGAGAGAGAGAGAGAGGAGGGAGAGAGAGAGGGAGAGAGAGGAGGGAGAGAGAGAGAGAGAGAGAGAGAGAGAGAGAGAGAGAGAGAGAGAGGGAGGGAGAGAGAGAGAAGGGGGGCTTTAACAGTTAATTATGACTGGAGCCCATGCAGCCCTGGCCGCTGTTGATTAAAACCGAATGATATAATGAGCACTATTAATACACCCTGCATGGTTGCGGCCGGCATTAACGCGAGCATTAATTCAACGTATCCTGCGTGCTCGCGCTTCATCGATCTCTTCCGACACACAATGTAATAGGCAATTAATTCTAGACGCTAATCTGCAGCAGAATCCCATTCCGTTCGGCCGCTGATTATCATTAGATAGACTCCACCGCAGGTGACACATGTTTGGCAATTCTCTGAACATGCAACACAGCACTTTTTTTTTATTTCTCTTTTCTTTTTTTTCCCCTCTCCCTGACATGTTTCTCTCAGGCCGGTTTCCCCCCCTATCCTGAGAGAGCATCAAGGTCAGGCGTTCACCCGAGAGAGATGTGTCTGTGGAGAAAAACACTGGCGGGGCCCCTAGGGGAGTCTATGGAGATAAACAGACTTGGGTGGGGGGGATGGGGGGCTGTTCTGGGGGGTGAGGGGAAAGGAGAACATGGTTTTGATGTTCCTTGAGGTTTCTTAGAAACGCGATAGGGTTGGCAAACATGCTGCCATGAGTCTAACTACCCCCACAGCAACCCCCGCCCCCCTTCAACTACCCCCAATCCACCCCTATCCCCATCCAAACAGGGTTCGAAAACAAAGCAGAGGAATTTCAGAGGGCCATGGAGGAAGAGTGCCGATGCTCTCTGAATGCTGAGTGGTAGGCCCTCACTGCAGTAGGCACAGCTGATAGGGGGAGTAGCCCTGCTGACCTAAGCCTAGTCCTGCATTCAGATTCAGTAATGTGCTGTGATCATACTTACATTTAATATTTTATCTAAACTTATTGCTGACAATTATTAATTACTGTAAAGATGTTCTTACAAGTAAAATAATTCTTTGATCTGAAGGGAACTGATATTTAAAGTGAAGTTAAACATATAGTTAAAAAAATACTCTCTCATAACTGATTATGCTTGAAAACAACCTGAATAATAATGAAATTACTTAATTAAATGAATTAATTATGTCTACACAGAGTCATCTAAAACAAACACTTCATCAGCCCCTTGGCATTCCAAATGTGTCAGACCCTTCGCACAAAACCATGCTGTGATAATTACGTGACGTGCCACATTTAAGACAAAATGAATTATCGCTCGTTGCGGACATAGGCTCGGAGAAGCAGTGATTGAGCCGTGTGATCCGAACACATTGCTCTGTGATTTCGCTCTAAACCTGAGCTCACGCAGGGTCCAATCATCTCGCCGCCCACGGAGAGTGAATGGGGAGCTGAAATATAGTCCTACATTAGGTGTCGAATGGCAGTCTGTGGGTTTTAATGATGATCCTCATATCTTTAATGGATCAGACGCAGAGAAGGGAATACAGTCAAACAGGGCAACCAGCCACTGATGTCGAAGGTATCACTTCTAGTTCCCACAGATTCTCGTAGGTGGAAATTGCAACTATACTGTAGAAGAGTCAAAAAGACACTGGGCCTATTGGTTGTATGTTATTTTAAACCTCTCAAAAGACGTAGCTATTCTTTTTTAATCGTTCAGCAGCAATTGTGGATTATTTGCTTCCCCAATTATACTTGTTTGCTGCCTTAAATGTAGATGTTGGTGTTTCAAACTGAATGGGTGAATTTGTAAGGTTCCACAAACGAGAGGCGTAATAACAGGGCTTTGTGTTGACCAGGACCTTTGGTCTTTCTCTGGTCTTTCTAAGATCCCACAATTCCATTCCCTCATCCAATTCTTTCTCTCAAAAGCTGGTACATATTTTTTTCTTCTTGTCCATTCAAAGGCAATCAAACTAAGACGATTTATACTGCGGTTATTCTTTTTTCTACAGAGAGTTCACAGGACGATTTCATATTCGAGAGTGTATAAATACCCTGGAGAGTAAAAAAAAAAACTGGACATTCACAGAAGAGTGTATATTCAGCAATAAATATCCAGCCTGGGTGACATTCATCTAAGCTTGGCTGCTTACTGAGTATTGCGCATTTACAGACTTCACTTTTGGGTGGGTCTTTCATCCTGTCCGACCTGCTTGGGTTGGTGCCATACGCGTTCGGGAGGGAAGCGTGCCGCCTTCAGAGTTCCGTGAGTGATGTCTCATTTCCCCCCCGCAACAATCTTAGAAGGTCCGGCTTTTATAGCGGTCTGTCAGGGTCAACTCAGCTCAGCTCAGCTTAGTGATGTTTAGCCAGGGCATCCGCGGCCATGCTGTTACGAAACCGGCCTGCGTACTGTGCTTCTCTGTTCTTTAACATGTCATGCTTTTATTACTGTGTAATGTTGGCCTCACACATACACGCACACACACACACACACACACACACACACACACACATACACGCACACACACGGGCAAAACTGTACGGTACATGCTTATTATATTCTGCGGATTCATTCGATGACTTTCTGAATAACGGAGCAGAAATAGAAGAAATAAATATGTATGCTATGATTCATAATCGTACCATGACAGCGGACATTATCCACCGTAACAGTCAATAAAAAAGTTTATAGCTGGACACGACCTTTTAACAGAGCCAAACGACGACTACACACCCCAAAGACTGGCCTTTTCAGAAACCATTACAGACCATAATCCTATTGATTGGGCCCGATACCGCCGCCAAGGAAAAACCAAGCATGTCTCTCTCTCCGTGATGCGCACATGCTTTCCCTCAGTGACGGCTGGAGGGGGGGGCAGGCCACGGAAATAATAAAACACACATAAATAAGAGGAAAAAACCTCACGCAAGAATCTCTATTGTTTTCAGACAATAAAGCCATATGAAAGATAAGAGTGATTTTCTAACACACATCATTAACGCATTTGGCTTCAATTTGCAGGCCCATACATCAAAGTGGCGTGTCGAGAAGAGTGGGGGGGGGGGGATCCATGCTGATACCACGGCCCAAATCCCTCTGTGAGAGCGTGTGATGTTCATCCCAGTATTAATCACACAATTACAACCTCAAATACAGATGGCTTGTTACTGTACAGTGCAAATAGGAGACACATGCAGAGGGATGAGGACAGAAAAGCCCTGTATCAGGGAGACAGAAAGAGAGAGAGCAAGAGAGAGAGAGAAAGAGAGAGAGAGTGCACATTTTTTGCGTGTAAAGACATAAAAGTGTTTCATTTCTGGAATAAATAGAACAGGATTGAATGAAGACAGATTCTTTTTTTTTGTTGCTCCCCCCCCTCTTTTTTTGGTGGAATAAAGAAGGTAAAAAAAAAAAAGACAGAAGAGAATTTGTCTGAGGAGAGCAATCCCAGATGCCCACATTAACTTGATAAACCCCAAATCTCCCTAATTAATAAGTCACCGTTGTAACCGTTTAAAGAATAGCAACTTTCCACAGGTGGCTTGGCAGGATATACCCAACGCCAGACACAACCTGTTAAAAATAGCTATTTCAGACAAGTAGGGCATTTACAAAGAAAGAACTATGAACGAAGAAAAACTTTCATATCTCAGGGTAAGACTCCACACCACTGGCGTAACATCATGCCAACGTCTCTGGTCAGTGAAGAAACCTCCTCTCTTTCCCCGACTCTCTCAATTACTAAGATGATATCAAGGGTTGAGTAACCTCGGCAACACGTCAAAACAACACAACAGCATCGCAAAAAACAGACAGGCAAACACCACATCCCGCCGTGCCATCTGTTTTAGTACAGATATGCCATGTGTAACGTGCTGTGTACACTTTCGGTACTCGGAATAGAGAGGGAAAAAACACACACAACATCCCATGACATTTCTTTGTTTACACTCCTTACTGTTTCTTCTTCCACGGGGGGAACCTCGGGATTCATTGCCGTCATCACCACTTGTCCACACATATATAGCATATATTACTTCCAGAGCTGCATGCTGACAACTTCAGAGCAAACACGCAAAACAATAACATGGTGAATTATGAAGCGCAGGACAAAACCATTAGATATGATAGGAACCAAATTGTGTTGGATGGTTATTTGGTCATTTTCAGGCAAAATGTTTTCAATTTATTTGGATTTCTTTAAAGTTTTTGGAGCCAAACTGTAAGGATTTTTTTTTCCCAGTTTACAGGGGGAACTTGCATCTCGGAAATGTGGAACATGACAAAATGTGAGCACTGTTTCCAACAGCTGAACAAAAACACATAAAAGCCTAATTTTGAGTTGTGCTTTCTGTTTAATTCTCAGATTCACTACAGTAAATATCTGCTAATAAAGTAAAACATTATTAGGTATACATAACAGCTATAAGTGAAACAATATGTCCAGTGGCTTGATCGGCTAAGGCTGTTGTACTATTTGCATCATCTGTTACCCCTTACTAACATCACAAATCATGTTTTGTTAGAGTCTATACGACTGTAATTGTGGCAACATTTCTCATTAAAGGTAGATGGCTGGTTAGGTAGCACAACTTATTCGTGTGTTTACTATCTTTGTAAAACTAGTATTAACATAGGACAGATGAGGTCACAGCATGAGATTATGTTTCCTTTGCTAAATCCGTCATGACGGTCATAAACCATCAAGGATACAACCAAATGATATCATGTATGTCAACCACCGTGTAAAAAACATTTGCAGTTACATAAAATGTCTGAACAGCTCAACTGTTCATTTTCAGCATTACCCATGGTAACTGCTTCTGTCAGTGGAGCCAGTTATCATAGCACAACTTCAACAGTAGTTTATTTAAAGAATGAGTCACCTTTGCCATTTTAAGGTTTCATCTGCCCCTTTCCCGTAAAGATTTCCACATCTGTTCGTGTTTGTGGAAAATGGTAAAAATGTATCATAGAAGATGATAAAGGAAGTGGCAAATTTGAAGGGCTAAAGAAAAACTGACAGTGCTGACAGAATGAAGCAGTTTGCTTTGTGTGTTATTTATCACAGGTGTTTAAAGAGCAGATCATTATCAGACTACGACCCATAAGTATGTTCAGATTACACAAACAAGTTATGATTGAAATCACACACAGAGAGAGAGAGACAGAGAAAAAGAAAGAGATACAGAGAGAGAGAGAGAGAGAGAGAGAAAGAGAAAGAGAGAGAGAGAGAGAGAGAGAGACGGAAAGCCATAACCTGAGAACATCAGTCCGTACAGACAATGAGCCAGGGAAGCTGAGCAATCTGCATTCTGCTATTGTCCTGCCTTCCATGGCTGATTGGACATCATGGCTAGTCTTTTCTCTGCTCTGCATCTTCTGTGCTGGCTGCGCCTTCACCTAAAAATGCACGCTCATGCATGCAATCACGGACAGATTGTTACGGCGACTTGCACATAAATGATTCACAGACTCCCCCCGCTGATGTGCACGGCTTGGGGATATTTTCACTAACAAATGTTATGCTGTTTTGTAGCATATTATAAATAAAAGAGGAGGAAGAAATCTAACACCTCCATTAAAAGAAATATGTTTGTGTGTGTGTGTGTGTGGGGGGGGGGTATGTTTATGAAAGAGAGAGAGAGAGAGAGAGAGAGAGAAAGCCAAAATGCATAACAGCACTTTTGATCGAAGTGATAACAAACACACACAAAATAAATAAAGCATCAAAAGGGTGGTGTTCTTCAGTCACACAGGCCTTTTGTGAGTCTAAGTTGTGCGTGCACCACCCGTCCTCCATGCTCTTTTCAGCGTTTCATTTTCCATCGCTAGCCAGAGTGAAGTGTTATCATATAGGATGGGTGGAGGGAGGGATAACAGGAAAAAAAAAGAAAAGTTGTTCCTTCGAAGCATTACGCTAACTTTTTTTTTTTCTGGAACGTGAAGGATCAATCTGTTGCGTGGCTTTGAAGCAGACACCAGTCTAATGAGTTGCAGCAGACGCATGTGGCCTAATGCGTTTGAGTTTCCCAGAGCGCGTCTGACAAACACGCCACATGAAAGCGTGAGGAGCCAAACTGAAAGCAGAGGCCCAAGCGGGACGAGGGCACATGGGGGGAATATTAGAAACTGCCCCCGCTCTTTAACTGCCCCCCGCTCTTTAAGTAGCCACGGCTTCGAAATCACAGATTAGGACTCAGCGGCGTGTCAAAAAAAAAAAAAAAGGCCACTTTAATTTGGTCCTGATATAAATTCCATTTCAGAAAAGTGAAATGCTCAGCTAGTGATGGATTTTTTTTGTGGCCCTCACTGCTGTAAATTGCTGCAGTTCTTTTACACGTTTCTATAATGACTTTGGCTGTGGAAAACATCAAATAAAGTAACAACAGCCAGAGACGGGAATGTCATTAATTTAAATTACCTCCAGGTAAACCCGCGTTGTGGCTCTCGAATACAGAGCGATTTTTCATTGGCACCTCTGCGTTAACGGCAGTTTTCAATCACTCAGATACGTTTTCAATTACTCAGCCCCTTACAGAGATCAGAGGTAGCATTACACTACCCCGTCTTTGTGATTAATTACATTTTACAGTTATAAGTCCCGCATAATGACACATCAACCTGCCTTAAATTCAAAAGCTCCTGAACACGCTTAGCCGTCCAAGAAGAAAATTCATTCTGTCCCGGAATTGCCCAGTGGAGAAAGAAGGAGGTCTGTCAGTGCCAACTACCACCCATAGCAAACAGGTACTGACAAGTACATCATAGAGCTTAACTGTGAGCCAATTAAGAATGTGAGCCAATCAATTAGCAGGGGGGGGGGGGGGCTTTCTGAGCATAAGGGGGGCCGCGCTTGAGTGCATTGCCCTCCTATGGCGAGTGGAGGTTTTTTTTGGGGGGTGTGTGTGTGGGGGGGGGGGGGGGGGGGTGACGCGATGTCTCAGATGCAGTGTGGACCGACTGCCTCTCTGCTCCTCTCTTCCTCGCGCTCAGACTGCTGGTGAGAGGGAGAGGAGGAAGGAGCCTCGTGTGGCGAGAAATGCAACATTCTGAACCACACTAGATGTCCGTACAGGCACACACAATGAGAGTGTCACACATGTGCACACACACATACACACATATAAGCACATGTGCAAGCATCCCCCACCCACACGCACACACACACACACACACACACACACACACACACAGACACACACACACACGCTGTGTGTATTGATAGAAAGACCCACACACACATCCAGAAACATAGAACTAGGCACACAAAACCATGCAGACACCACTATGCAAAGACACACACACAAATACACAGGAACACCGTGTCTTCACAACACCATAAGTGCCACAGAAACACACATTCACCATAGCTGACCACAGTACCATCACACAACTTGCTACAGAGGCACAGACATGTCTGCATACTGAACTTCCTCTCATGCTCCCACACAATGCACACAACTCAAAACCTACTCACTGTTGCTCTTTAGGAGTGGGTAGCAGCTATCAGGCAACACATTTCAGGTCTCCATGCAGCAGGCCAGAGCTACGGCAGGCCCCATCACTATCTGTGGATTCCAGTAGACACCATCTGTCACATGCGCTCTCAACACAGCGCAATAAAAGATCCCAGCCCGCAGCAATAAAAGGTAATGCTCGCCATGAAAAAAAGGAAAACACACACACACACACACACACCACCATAATGTTTTCTCCAGGGGGAAGAGTTTCCGACAGCCATCTACGTAAATGATATTCACTATATCTTACCTTTAGCTTACCAAGAAAAAAAAGGAGTAATAAAACAACCTATATATATGAATAAACTATATGATCAAATAAGGGTAAAACTCTCATGAATTGCAAAGACATGGACATGGTTATTATTTTCCATATATTTATCATATATCTGTCTCTTATGTTTCACGTTGCAGGTAAAAATACATACCTGCAGCAGTGCCTTGAATTGACAGAAAAAGCATCTCACACCCAAAAGGGTCTCCAGAGACTTCCAGAGTACGGCTGGAGGATTAATTGTTTTACAGTCACATAAAGAGTGGCATAACCGCTGTTGTTGTTTTTTTCTTTTCTTCTCTCACTGCCCCTTTCCACATTGTGCAGCTAACAAAAAAAAATATTTCACTTTGATCTTGTTTTTGTTTGTTTTGAAGCAGTTTTAGTTGTGCTTTGCTCAGCTTAACTATTAATTGTCCCATTTATTTGCAAACAGACATGCCCACACAGACAAACGGACATGTAAAAAGACACACAAAGGAGTAATCTAAAACCAATACGACGTCTCGTTTTGGGCATGTTTCAGTGATACTAAAGTTATGGTTTTTCTGACTAAGACCATTTGGAAAAAGAAATAAAAAAAACACATAAACATACCCGGACCATTTGAATTTATTCCTAAAGCAATTTTCCTTCTTTCAGCCAGTCAAACCCGCCACTAGTCTGTGATACACATTAGACAATATCAAAATTCTACTGTTAAAATAAACTATTAGTCATGGTAAACTAAGAATAATAAGAATAACAACAATAATAATAATAATAATAATACTGAAGCCAGTTTGCATTTTGCATTTTTGATATTTAACTAACTTTTTAACAAACTTACGTATTTCTTTAACAAACTTTCAACTTTGTGCTGGATTCAAAACTTCAAAAGACTTTCAGTGTATTTCTGTTTGTCTTCTGGATTTACATCACTCTGGTTCACATATGTTTCATGCAACTTCAAAAACCTCATATGCAGACAGGTATAAAGTCTCTCTCTCCCTCTCTCTTTCTCCCTCTCTCTCTCTCTCTCTCTCTCTCTCTCTCTGTGTGTTTGTTTGGAATTAGCCTGCTTCTTTTTGAAACAGTAGTGGCCTTTGTGGTACAGAAATTCGTACTGGATTTGTCTCTGGCATGATGTGTCCAGCACACGCCCCATCAAGGGGAGCTCTGTGGAAAATCCATCTGGCGTTTTCTGTACTCTTAATGACGTCTTGCCAAGTGCAAATGATCTTGAAAAAGAAAGAGGGGGAGAAGGAGAAAAAAAAGAGACGTCTGAGGCTCTGCTTTGTGCAAACCCGTTTGACTGAGTGAGTATGAGCACGGTCAGCCCGTGAAGTTTTCTCATTCGAGGCAGGTGAGTGTGGAAAGAAGAAAAAAAAGAAAAAAGAGTTAAATTAATCAGTGAACCGAAATCTTGCGAACTTTGCGACGGCTGGAAAAAGCTTGTGAATCGACGTCTTGAAAGTCTTACTTCACACTTTGCCCAGATTGTAAAACAACATAAAAAAACTGTTAAGGTCTGCTGCCAGCCGTCCCCACCAACCCCCCACCTCGACCCACCCTCAGCCCGTCTCTCTCGCCCTCTCTCTCTCCCTCTCTCTCTCTCCCTCTCTCTCTCCCTCTCTCTCTCCGTCTGTATCGCTCCGACTGGCTGAAATAGGTTAGGCATGGAAGTCATTTCCTCTCTAGGTGCTCCAGCCTCCCTGCCCAGACTCAACAAAGTCCTGAAATATCATTAACATCTGATTTTGCGAAACGCCTCACAACCACCTCTTTGTTCCCTTCCACCAGACTAAGGGGGAGCAGGGCAGCATTACCATATCACCAATATAATTATCCCTATTAGAATGTGGAATATAGGATTTGTTTCATTTTTTTTCCTCCTCCCAATCTCTCTCTTTCTCTCTCTCTCTCTCTCTTTTACTCCTACACATAGAGAAAAATGATGTGTGTGTGTGTGAATATGTCTATTGTATTCATTTCATTTTCGTAAGTGGCGTGGCATAATGGTACATAAACATTACCTCACCTTAACTAGGACCAGAGACCGTTTTCTGGGGCAAAATAGACTAGTTAACTTAATGACCCATACAATCAGCTCTTTGTGTTTTTCCTCTCGTTTTTTTCCCCCCGTTTTCATCGGGAAAAAAATGTTCCCATCTTTCTTGTGTCAGAGGGCAATGAAATTGAGGGGCATTTTGCGGGAAGGAGTATTCATAACTGGTTAATATTGGCCATCGAGGCCAACTGCGGCCGTTAAGTGTCCCTTTCCATTTTGGTTCACAGGCTCGAGCTGTCACATTTCAGCCGGGGCGGACTGGGCCGCAGCAGAGGGGAGAGACAGCCGGGATATTTATGCCTTACGACTTAATCCATGGGCAGAGAAAAAAAAGAAAAGAAAAATGAAATAATCCAGCGGCTCTCCGTGTGGAGGCTGAGTCCTGCCAGGACTGGCGGCACCACCTTAGCATTCGTAATCTCCGCCCACACCTAACCGAGAGGCTGGTTACGCCATTTCTGTCCCTAGGGAAAACTGTTTAGATCACTTTTTTAAATTTGCGCCTGGGAATCACAAGCTTCCTGCTTCAGACTGAGTATTGAAGCATGTTTGAACACGTTGGGAGGATAAGGGGAACGATCTAGAACCTTGAAGGCTTATCTTGTAAATCTCAACAAACGGAACCATCTCTGCTCCTTTGGTTCCGCAACAATTCCCACAGGTCTCAGCAGTGATGAACTCTTTAGAAGTAAAAGTTCCTGTAGTTCTGTGGTAGAGCACGGTGCCAACAACACCAAGTTTATTGGTTCAAAAAGGTCACACATACCAAACTGGAAAAACTGTTCGAAACATCTGATAAATGTAAATGCAACAAATACTCTCTCATATGGGTCAGGTTCTGTGTTTGAAAATCATCCATGAAGGATCCTGTTCTTTGCTGTGGGTAGGATGGATTCTCCTCTAGTCTATTCCGTGCAGCCAGCACAAACGAAAGTCTCGCCCCAATGAATTTGACATGACAACTTCAGGCATCTCCTTTCATTTACATGAGGCAGTAATCCCCAAGATTGTCAGCAGGCCAGCCGAAGCAGAGAGTATTATCACGGCATCATCACCATCCCTCCATCAATTAACAGGTGGATTGGGTTGGAAGCATATGGCGAAGAGGAGTGCGAGAGTTAAGATACGCAGATAAAACCCTGCCTCTCAGCCCGTAAATCCGCCACACATAACTAACACGCGGCGCTGAGCTATGTTACGGCGTGCCAGTGCGCGGGTTTCCAGCAAATGTTTTACGTTTATGAACTGACACGGGTCGGAGTAGATAATGGAATTAAATTTTGCACCAGTGCATTTCTTTATCACACGTGGTCAATAATTTGCACTCTTTTCTGTGTCGTTTTATTGGTGTTTTGTCGGCCCTTGTTATTGTCAGTACCTTTTATCTGCTTTAATGTGCTATTTGTTTTCTAAAGAATATCGCCAGGCTCATCAACAACAGTGCCACACATAAGTCTTCAAAGGTAATGAAATATTCAGTTACTTTGGATTGCCTCACTGCTAAGGCGAGTGTTAATGCAACATGCTTGATTTAGAGCTGCTGCACTTGCTTATGCAGCGCTGTGCAAATGTAGCAGACATCCTGAGTTTCAGTAGATTTCCCTGCTGTAATCAAGAGGGTTTCAGGAAGGTGTACAGCAAAGACTACATAGATAATGATGTCCAAAAGGTGGTGTGAGACCTTTGCTAGATTATGCTCGATATTTTTTATGTATCTGCTGATCTCTGGTTGCCCTGCCTTTTGAAAACAAAAGACTTACAAAGATTATTCCAATTCACAATAAAACGAGTAGGCAATGATGCAAAGATATTTTTTTAATGATGAATGATGTTTTGTTCAATACTTTAATACTTTCTGACCATTACATAAGCTTCTAATTACTGCATTGTGTGATATCCATAGCAATAAGCACCATGGGTATCCTAGCACAGTGGGTGATAGTTGTTGTGAATGTAAATAGTCTATTTCTATTTCTATGCTCTGTACACTCCTTATCCTGTAAAAAGGCAACTGACAGACAGTGAAGTCTTCCTCTTTGAAAGGCAGCAGATCATATGTTGTGGAGTTTATTGTTGCATTTAAAGGGTTTAATGACACAAAGTCCATGTGTGTTTGTCCTCTAAATTATGATTATGCTCGAATAGAGCAAGAGAACATTTCTCTCTCTCTCTCTCTCTCTCTCTGTCACGTACAAAAACAGTACACACTGTACACACAGCTTACTCACTTTCTCTCACAAACACACACATGCACATTGCCTACTTTCTCTCTCTCTCTCTCTCTCTCTCTCTCTCTCTCTCTCTCTCTCTCTCTGTGATCCCAGCGGACCACAAAATCAGTCCCAGTCCTTATCTGTTTCCCTCCCAGCCGGCGAGGCCCCGATCTGGGCTTGCGGTGGGTGTGTGTGGTGTTTCTGATTTAGTGCCATGGCGACCGGGGCCTGACAACGGCAGAAGGGGAGCTGCCTGCTCTCTGGGCCCCGGGAGAGAGAGAGAGAGACGTCGGCTCTCCTCGGCACGCAAGAGCCTCCCAAGAGCAGTGGGTGTGGAGCTAATGTTCCTCCCTCTCCCTACCCCCACCCCCACCGGCACCACAACCCCCCTCCAGTCCTGCTCTGCTTTCATCGTTCCATGGCGCTGCCAGCAGACGACGTGTGAGAGACGGGCTAGGGAGAGCCGCTGAGCCACCACTGAGCCCTTAATGGACGTTGTGGTTTGCATTTACAAGCCCCCAGTACACTGGCATCGGGGCTGTTGATATCAATCTCGGAGTGGCCACGGATGTTACAAATTACAAAGGTCTGTCCTAGCAGAAGGTTTAGTAGCATTCGTGAATACAAGGGGTTGAGGTTGAGGTTCTTCCAGTTAAACGTTAGGAGCAACAGTGGTTCGTTTTTTTACAGTGGACTTTGCTGATAAGAGTTTTGGATTGAATTTATCAGATGTGTGATTTCAATGAGAGCTGTGGAGGCGGTGTTGCCGTGACAATGGGCAGAGACGCACAGCTCAAATGGAACCTGACAGCCCCGGCAAACCAAGCAACACCGCAGCTCCCCCTGCATGCTCGCCATGGTAACCCCAACTATGTCATAAAAAAAGTGTCCCTACCCCACCAACTCCCCATTCCATGCTGATTTAAACGGCAATAAATGTACCTTGGCGTGTCATGACTTTCGGCTCTGCAAGATGGCTTCCAATTCCCACAGCGCGTCCAGGCATGTGGACGGCCTCGTTTGACAGGTCCGCCGTGCGTGGAGAGGGTGGGCTCCTTCTGCCAGGTTCCCAGGGTGAGTCATTGCATTTGGTTTAGATACAGCAGGGGGGGCTTGGTGACGGCTTTAATATTCCAACGGTCTGCAAATTCACTCTGCCCATCTGTTTCAAAAACAAAACAATGTGAAGGTCAATTAGAGCTGCACTGCTCTGGTCGATAGATACACACAGTTTATACTAGATGAGCTAAGAAAGGAAGCAAAGCTCTGTTAAGGTAGGTTAGTGGGAGAGTTTTCCAGATGACTGCCATGGGGCGTCCCTTTTTGCCGGTGGAAGAATCTCACTTAACCACCGCCACCGCCTTAGACCCATCCATCGATTCGAGGAGTCAAACAACAGTCGCCGTCCACCGCCCGAGAGATCGATTCATCTTCAATTAACAATAAACACCAGGATGTCTGTCCTTCAGTCCTGCAATTAGTCACTTGTGCAGCTATCCAGCTAATGAATCCTGGGGTGAACCTAACGAGGTCCAATACTTTAGGGGCCCGGACATGAGAGGAAGAGGGCCTATAACGGGCACTGAGACGCGGCCATTACTGCCTTGAGTTATGGCCCCCTTCAGCTTAGAGTGGAATTGATCCTTTGATGAACGGGCGATAGGGTCTCATCTTTTCTTCTGACAGCGGACAAATCAACGTGACAGCTGCCCCTAAAAATGAGAGCGAAAACAGAGAGAGAAAGTCAGAAAAATAGAAAGATAATGATAGAGAAAGAAAGAAAGAAAGAAAGAAAGAAAGAAAGAGAGAAAAAAACTATTGTATAAAAAGCTAGATTGGTTAAATGAAATTCGATTTAATAAGTGTGATAAAAAAAATTGCAGATAAAAATGTTATAGGCCATCAAAGCCTTTGCCAGTAAGAGACGAGATAATTGTGGATCCCCGATAATGATGATGTGTAGGTGGTGAGGCTCACACTGAAGGCCCTTGAGCCCTTGAAGCACAACAATCAAAACCCTCTCTCATGGCCCTCGCAGGTAAACACAACCGTCCTTCACAAAGTTCGGCCTTTCATGTCTGGTTCTGCCTGAGAAATCTGTTTTTGTTTGGTTTGTTCTAATGTCGCTCGCTATGCATCATACTAACCATCAATTTATTCTTATTAAGGGCTGTCTGATCAGCTGACAAGTGACAGAATGAGATGCAAAGGCAAGTTCCCAACTAACAGAGCAGCTAGCATCGGAATATAAAATGGGATAGCCACCAGCCCCTGCGTTTAATGTCACAGCAGGTGTACCGCAGTTAGTTTTACAACTCTTCTTGTTTGTCAGTGGGTTGCTATTGCTTTCATTTAATCAAAATGTTGGACTGGAGATATGTTGTCACGTTATCAGAATACTTTCTCGAGACGGCATTTAGTTTGGTGTCACACCTGTCATTCGGTAACAGACAGGAGAATGTCTGATGCTCTCAATTATGATGAAGCCCCTTTGTGCTTTTCAACCATTATGCAACTTTTCTTCCTATTTTTTTCCCTTCTCCCTCTCCTGCTCTCCCAGATTCTCTCCTCCTATCTTCATCTTGACGGCCTTCCTTATTTTTATTGATCTGTCAAACACTAGATTTGCATACTTCTCTGTCAAACACTAGATTTTCACACACTGGTTTTGTTTATCTTTGTTTTTTTTATCTTTTACATACTGAACCCGCTGTGGAATAAGCTTCTTTACCTGGAGAGACAAGAGGAGAGAGAAAACGAGACCGTTTCATAAATCAAAGGTAAGCAGGTAAGCGCTAAAAGGTACAAAAAAAAATAAAAAATCCTGCAGTCAACCCAGACAGCTGGTCCGAGGCTCGGAGGCCGTACAACTCAACACTCCCAGACAGGACGGCCTCCAAACTCCAGTGGCCAGTCACTGAACCTGGATGTCTCTGCAGAGCCACCCCAGACCTCTTTCACTCTCTCCCTGGCTGTAGGCATGGTTCTCGCACATTTATAGATCACTATTAAATCGTCAAATTGTTGCGACTTGGAACGGTTTCGTCTCTAGGGCTTTAATGACTTTAGCAGGTGTTCGCACACAGACGCTATTCAGCACATAAAGTGAGAACTGTGAGACTTTGGCATGTTATGAGTGTGTAAAGGTGTGCCTCTGTGTGTGTGTGTGTGTGTGTGTGTGTGTGTGTGTGTGTGTGTGTGTGTGTGTGTGTGGGTGTGTGTGTGTGTGTGCGCGTGCATGAGTGTGCATATGTATGTATGTGTATGCATAATTTATAGATACATTTAATTCAGTGGGTGGTAATTGATTTGTCAAAATTTGTACATTGGTATCAACGCTACCTTAGCACTTAGCGTACACAATTGGTCCAAGACTGACGTTGAAAACCATGGCTACAAATTTTCCAGCCGAAGCGTAGGGCCATTTTCCCTCCGACTGAAAGTAGCTTTCACGTCATCCCTGTCTATCTCTGCAGGCACATGGAGTGTGGTTGCAAAACAGTATAATACCCGGCAATCTGTAACCATTACAGGCCGGGACAGACAGAGTGACATTTCAGTCAATGCAGCGGTGGACTTGGGACATTCTTAAAGACGTCAATCCCGCTTTCCCGGGCCTAATGTGAAAATTGATAACTGATGTGCTCTCGTGTCGGGAGACACTGAGAACAAGAAAAATGGACAGAAATATCTTGGTGTCCGTAAAAAAAAAAACACATGTTGGACAGTGTGAAGGGGGAGAACAAAGGAAGTGTTCCGTAATGTTGATTCTTTGCTTTGTACTTCAAACGATCGAGATTCTTACAATGCCGTTTATCATCTTGTCTTTCATATGTAATCTTGTGAATGATATATATTTGCACTTATCTAAACCTTACAGGCAGACACATAGATGTTTGAATATTTTGTCTCTACATTGATATTTTTATCTGAGGCATTTAACAGTGGAAACAGCATGAAAAAGTCAAAGCTAATGGTTTAATAGGACACGCTGCAAGATCATTCATAACTAACTTACTAACCATCTTAATAACTAGCTAAATAAATAAATACACAAACAAAAAACAAATAAACAAAGTTAGTGTTATTTATTTTATTCTATTCTATTATTGTCAGTGGAGTAGCTGCCGTTCTATGTGACCTATACAAATGTACATGTCTAAAAGTGTTACTCCACGGACTCAGGATTCCATGCCTATGAAGGAAGCCTACTGTCCAGTATACTGTAACTACTCCCATGATGCCTGCACACCAAACTTTTCTGAAAATAATAATAATAAAAAACATTTTCAGAGGCTTCTCTCCTGATCAGACTCAGACGTCGCAAATATCCAAGACGTGATGAAAAATGTTCTGGCAAAGTTACAAATAGCAATCCCATTCATTTTAAACACAGCACAACTAGACATAATATTAATGAGTAGTTACAGTGTTATATTAATTAAATGAATTATTCATGAAATAGCTGAAGGTACAAGAGCAATTCTCTATCAATTGTGGCAAACTGGAGTAGAATATGATCTCCTCATAGGTCAAACTACTACCTTAATGAAACTAAAAGGTTTGATTTTATCATTGTTTCATCGTTGCTATAAAATCCCCACCACTGTTTTAGGGTGCAGCATTTTTTTTAAATCGACTTTTTTCAAGTTGCATAATGAGACTCAGAGTCTTCAGAGTGACTTGAACATTAAGCCAAAAAAAGAAAATCGTTATGAAAAACAATAGAGCTCTGCACAGATGCCTAATTAAGTAGCCAGTTATAAATGAAACAATTTGAGGGAAGCCATTATGAATATGGTGGGGGTATGGGAGGATGACAGAGGAGAAAAAATAACAAGAGGAAAGCAAAACAAAGCGTATTTACTCGGAGAAAAAAAAACTTCTATTGTGTCTGTGATATTTGCTGGATTCAATTAAGCTAATGTGGGGTAGAAGGTGACAAACAGAGAGCCATGATTAATCTTTGGGTGTACAGCCAAGCGGGCAGCGATAAGCACTCAGTGAATCCAGAGCCCCAGCCCTCCGTGTTTGTGCTTGAATGTTGATTAGGCGAACCGATATGCCCCTATCAAAGCCAGACAATTCATTGTTTTGATGTCTATGACATCAGTGTCGGCAGGCAAAGCTCCATCAGGACTTCAAAAAAGAGACAAAGAGGGAAAAAGAGACAGAGAGAGAGAGAGAGAGAGAGAGAGAGAGAAAGAGTCAGAAAGACAGGAAAGAAACTAAAACAGGCCAGAGTGAAAAAATGAGATAAACAAACAAATGAGAAAAAATAAAATGGAGAACCAATTAGTTTACATCAAACTCTGGAGAGCCCCCGTGCTGTGATCCCTCTCTCGGCCCTCGCTGCCCGTATGTGGGCGCGGAGCAAAGCGTGGCTCTCATTGATATCTTCCACAACCTCCTAATTAATCTGGACCGCGCCACAGAGATTATTTGAAGAGAAATTAAGCCATGTTTTTTTTTCTTTTTTTTAAAAAGGTAAGCGGCAATGAAAAAGGGTCCCCAGCTTGAATGGAGACAATTATTTCTGGGTGAGTTATGGCAGACTAAAGCGGGACTGCTCAGTTTCCAATTGACTTTTATTTTGTATCCATTTATCAGTGTAAAGAGATGGAAATTGTCCCCTTTTTATGATTTTTGGACAACTGTGATCGTTCTCTCTCTCGCTCTCGTTCTTTTTATTTCCAAAATATCATTCCTCTCACGACTCCCCTCTCAAAGCCCAAAGTCTCTTAAATTGATTCCATGAATTGCCTCCCCCCCTAACAATCTGGTTATGAAGTGGTAAGTGAAGCTCTCGGTTATAGGTTCTGCGTGGATGCTGGAAAACCCATCACTTTTACATAAGGCAAATAAATCACAGACAACAATACCGCACTGAAGCTTACGGACAGACACTGTGGGGCTTTTTTTTCAGTGTGACCTTTTCCCCACAATAAGGTTTTGTCTGCTGGTAGTGCTGACAGTGCTGGGACCTTTTTTTATTTAAAAAGAAGTGTGCTGGAACGTTAAGCAATAAAACACTGCAAATACGGCTCTGCTAATGATGATGAGACAAAACAACAGCTCAAGACAAAAGCCGTCATCAAAGAAAGAGGAGAGGGGAGAGAGCGGTCCTCACTGATAAATGTTGGCCATTAATTGGTGGAATATTTCGACAAACTAATGTTTTCAGAAAGTCTTTGCATTATTTGTTTTAAATACATAATTATATTCATGCTACAATATGTAACCTAAACATGTCCCCCTATTGTATTGAAAAATGGTTTGGCCTTAAGGGTAACTGTATGTAAATTTGTCCACACCTGTTATTTACAAAAAAATCTGGCACTCATAAGCAAAAAGAAAATAGGGGGGGAAAAGACATTACACAGGCAAGGGAATGAAAAGCTAAGTTTCTAAAACAAGACAGACATGCTGAGGCATCAAAAGAGCAAGGTGGGACATTGTGTTCCTACGTTTGCCACGTTAGTCAACATGTGGTCCTTGTTATGTACAGTAGCCTACTACTACAGGCTAACGTTAGCTAGCTGGCTGGTTAACCTCTACAATAGGCTATTGGTAACTATAAGTGGTTATCTACTCAGTGGTCACTCCTAGTGTTAGCCAGGGGAAGCCAGGCATGCTCACAATTTAATGACTTGAGACATAAACATCTGTATAACAATAACATGTAAAATAAACCTTAATTCAGCATTTCACGTCATTATATTCCAATTTTGATATTGTAGGCTATCTTTTTTTTTTGCCCAGGTCAGTTGACAAACATAAGAAAACAAAGTTCATTGGTTGATATTTAATCGATCCGTCTTTTAAGTGTGATGCTTACTTGCAGATGGCTTTATAGGCTAGGCTAGGCTTTGAAATGTTATATTTCACAGGCAAATATTACTAATGTGCAACTCAACTATTAGCATAGCAAAAAGTATTTTGAAACGGTTTCTCTCTTTTATTGAGATAATGGTATAAGCGATGTCAGTCTAATATATAATTGACTAGATAAAACCAGCCATGACAGCACCACTGGCAGCTCGTGGTCCACCCTATGTATCATAACCTAAACACCACCCTATGTATCATAACCTAAAAACCACCCTATGTATCATAACCTAAAAACCACCCTAAAGCCTCCCCAACCCCCACATCCAAATTCATGTTGGGGCTTCCTCACTTTCAAACAAGACGCATAGCTACTGTATCAACTAGCTGGTTAAATAAAACAACTGATTGATGTTTTGGCACTGCTTTCAAAAGAGAGCCAGCTGGTGCAGAGTCTGGAATTTAAGGAACTAAAACCTAAAACATTGTATAACCAAAACTGAGCTGGAAACAACAGGCCGGTGGAGTCAGGCTACTACTGCATGACTGCTACCAAAAAGGTGTAGCGGAGGGCAACATAAGGGCATGGATTCACAGTGATCTTAGGGGTGGATGCTGTGTTTTATAGGTTTCGCTCAATGCATTTGTCATTGTCAGGGAATCGTGAGTTCTACTCTGATTGAGGTGGGGGCCGGTACCTGTCCAAAATATTTTGGCCCAGGCCCAGGCGTCATACAGGGCTGCCCTAAATGTCCCTTTTCACTCATGTAGAGTTGACAAGGGAGTAGAGTCCACATGCTCATATACACATAGAAAAATATAATCAATCATGCACAATATGTATTCAATGTTACATCTGTGTGAAGCCATGAAATCATCGTAATAGTTTTAGCCTTCAGCATTACAAAGTAATCAGTAGACAATCAAGCAAACAGTGGCCTGTTTGGATCATATATCAAAAATTGAATGCATGTTGGGAAATTGATTAATAATTCAAAGCCCAGGCTAAATGTTTCATTTCTAAAAAGTTTCCTTTGAAAAAATAAGTGGACCCAGTGGCCCCACTTTCAGCTGATGTGTCAGTGATCACTAACAGTCATTAAAATAAACACAACAGACACCAAATTCCATTTTTCATGTACTTCCTATAAAACACTACACATGTCAACAATATAAGGCTTCAATGTCAAGTGAATTTTTTCGGCTGAAGTGGATTTCTGTTCTTTCTCATTGTTTTTTATGCTGCCTGAACGCATTGCACTGAACACTTCTGCTCCTCTGACAAGTCAATAAAAAAGCCAAGTGATCCTCTGCTCTCTCTCTCTCTCTCTCTCTCTTTCTCTGTATTTTTTTCTTTCTTTCTTTTTTTTGTCTCACTGCCGTAGCGCTGTATCGCTGTAGCGTATGGCACGAGCCTGAGGAACTGTGTTCGGCCTCAGCACACACCCCAGGCACCAGCGCTACAACAAATTGCTCAATGAAAAGAAACACCTCTGCTCCCCAGTCAAACCTTTTGTTTTGAGGAGGGGAAAAGAAAAGAGCCGGCGACAACGGAGAACAAAAGACAGAGAGCTCTTAGCATGGTTGGAAACACAACTTCAGGAGTTATGCCACAATTTCCCAAAGTGACACGCTCAAGAATGAGACCCTGGGATAAAACGTAGCCCAATTCTGCTGCGGTGACCTGTGGAGTTGGAACATACAATGGTCTGGAGCAAAGCATGAATCTAAGACTTTCGTCAGAGAAGAGTGGTAAGTATGAAATAAAAGGGTGGAATAAAGTATTTTTTTCTCTCCACAAATAATTGATAAGGCTGTCATTACAGCTGAGATAACCAATAGCTGTTCAAAGCAGCTGCAGCAAATCATACTATATAAATTAAATCTATAATATAATTCACATACTTTTAAACCGAAAACTTTGTTTATTTTGGTGCAAACGGCAAAAAAACAGGCGAGTCTCTAGTTGACTCCTGTGATGATGGCTTAAAAAAACTCTCTGACAGGGCTCTCCACCACGAGGTCGTAATCCCTATCAGGCGTTGGCACGGAGCGGGCCCCTCTCTGAGTTGACTGAGAGCTTGCCTCATCTCCCTTGTCATCCCCACCTACAGCCCTGACACCATCAAAAAGGCATTTGGCACGTCAAGCACGGCACACATCTTTTCATTTAGAGGCCTTTGGCCAGGGTGCCGGGGGGGGGGGGGGGGGGCACAGTGGGAGAGGAGGGGAGGGTGGGGCGGGGTTAGTGGTGGGACGGCTCACGACCAGAGCGGACCCCGTGCTGGGCGTTTTGAATTTGAAGGGCAACAAAAGGAGGCGTATGGGCGTTCTGACACGCGCCTGTCACCACCATTGAAGCCAGCGGCGGGGGCACGGCTGGCTGTCCGTCCGGTGTCACATCCGCCGCGCTGGCATTTCCCCGACAAATGCTAACGTGTCAGCGGGGCCGGAAGGTCCAGGTGAGTAACGGCGTCGCTATCGGTTACATGAGCGCTGGAGCAGTCGGGTGGTGGAGCCAGGGGGGGAGAGGGGGGGCGGGGAAGGGGGGTGTTTGGAGGAGATGAAAAATTAACAGTATGCAAACGAGGGACCCACCACAGCGCTGTTTACTCCTAGAGTGCAAACACTGTCAGACGGCGCTTCATCCCGGAGCTTGTTGTGAATATGGCCCTCAGGGACTAACAGGAAGCCACTGGGGCCCTCAAGCGCATGACAGGCCTATGGAACCCTTTCACAGTGATTTAGCTCATTTTCACATTTGTCAAGTGCACACTGCATGTTGAGGAAATTATACTATTTGGAATACTTGCATTTGTAAAAGCATTAAAGGGGACATATTATGAAAATTCCACTTTTGTAGTGCTTCTACACGTTAATTTGGGTATCTGGCATGTCTACCGACGCAAAAATTCTGGAAAAAAACTACTCCCGCGATTTGTTATGGTTCTTGTACGTCAGAAACGTCATGCTTGAGTGACTGCCAATGAGCTTCCTTAACAGTCTCTCGTCACAATGATATGGGCGTCTCTTTTACATGGCCTTTGCCCCCCCCCCCCTCCATCTCATCCCCCCGCCCCCCCCCCTACACTCACTTATAGATTTGCCAATGCATTTCACTTCATTTTTGAAAACTTCAGATACACTTGGGAAAGCTAGCTATCAGCATGGAGCAAATGAAGCCCTCAAGATGCACTGTGGTCGGCTGCACAAATCAGCACAGATCTGTACATAATCTCCCAGCCTCTGAAGAGACAAGAGTGAAATGGATTGAATTCATATTTAATTGTAATGTTCCGGAAAGAATTGGCAAAAGTCTGTTGGTGTGCGCAAGCCATTTTGAATTGGACTGTTTTACCAATCTGGGCCAATATAACGCTGGACTGGCAACAAGATTGACCCTGCAAGCGGGATCGGTACCATCTATTCGACGCAGTACAGACGAGGTAATTGTAAGTATCTTTCAAAAAAAATATTTTGACCGTTGAGTAAATAGTGTGGGCGGTTAGCGACTTTGCCAATGTTAGAGGGCTTGGGGGATGTTACCATTGTTGCGTTTTGGGGAAATGTGTACTTGTATCTCTAACAATAACTTTACCATTAGCGTGTAAGATCTAGTCTCGTGAAATGATAGGCTTTGTGTAAAAGTTAGCGACATTAGCATGTTGTACTGTGTAGGAGCCAATATGTGGCTAACGCATTTCTGTGTGAACAGTTAGGCTAGCCTATTTGATCTATGCTTACTTATACAGTAGATAGTTCGTTTAGATATCTATGGAGTGGAATTCGTGTCGAAGTATATATTGTCTTTATGAGAAATAGTTCTCTCATCCAAAAACATTCCCTTGTGAAAGGGCTTTGTATTGGGGTGGGGAGAGGTGTTAATAGTCCGCCTGCATAGGTATATGATTCAAGGCAATTAGCCCTCCTGTTGACACCTTTCGGGTTTCGACACAACAATGATAGGGTAATACATGTTAAATGGGAACTTCGAGTTTTCGAGAATAATTGTTGACACAAAATAACATTTACATTTACATTTAGTCATTTAGCAGACGCTTTTGTTCAAAGCGACGTACAAGGGAGAGAACAGTCAAGCTAAGAGCAATAAAAAAGCATGGTGTAACAATAAATACTACTTTACATGAGAATTAGAAAAACAACAACCTAGAAAAGAGGAAAAAGAAGTGCAGGAATGTAACTGCTGAAGTGCAAGTTAAGCGCTAGTCAGGTGCCAGTTAGGAGGGGAGGTGCTCTCTGAAGAGTTGGGTCTTCAAAAGCTTCTTGAAGGTAGAGAGGGACGCCCCTGCTCTGGTAGTACTAGGCAGTTCGTTCCACCAACTAACCTGACAGTGAAATGATAGGCTGCCTTTGTGTAAAAGTTAGCGACATTAGCATGTTGTACTGTGTAGGAGCCAATATGTGGCTAACGCATTTTTGTGTGAACAGTTAAGCTAGCCTATTTGATCTATGCTTACTTATACAGTAGATAGTTCGTTTGGATATCTATGGAGTAGAATTCGTGTCGAAGTATATATTGTCTTTATGAGAAATAGTTCTCTCATCCAAAAAAGATTCCCTTGTAAAAGGGCTTTGGATTGGGGTGGGGAGAGGTGTTAATAGTCTGTCTGCATATGTATGATTCAAGGCAATTAGCCCTCCTGTTGACAAGAGCAAATGGTTGACAGCAGGTATGTTCACCCAATTTGCATTGTAAATGTAGGCTTGTGTTTATATACATGTACTATATATATACTATATGTGTATGTACATATATGTACTATATGTGTATAGTACATATAACAAACCAAATAACCAATGCCATAATCACTTTGAATCTATAGTTATGTTTTTCCCCCTTTTTTTTACAGGGACACCAGCCTTCTGCAGATTAGAGAAGGTGTTGACTAACAAGAGGGTTCTAAAAGATGTGGGGAAGCTGAGCCCTCACTACCAGACCTCTTCGTTGAATATTATGCAGGTAACAGTACGATAATTTTTTCAAAGAAATGTATACTTATTATGTATTATACAAACTATTATACACGCATACACACATGCTCTTATAAGTATTATTTTCTCCCCAAAGACTCTACCTGGCAGCCTTGCATTTCAATGAAAATGCTGGGCGTCCCCAAGCAACAAGTTCAGCTGGTGAGCCACTATTTAAAGTGAACTTCCAAAAATATAAGAAGGGCGAGTGCACTGCAAAGCCGGTGAAAGCAGAAACCTTCCGTGAGTGTCACAGGCTTTAGTTAAAGTTCCACAAAGTCAAACAATGTACAAACAGTATGTGAAACATAAATAACATATACATTAACTGCTGTCTTTAAATGGTCTTCATAATAAATAGAATAATATAATTACAAAATAATTATAAAAATCAAATAATAAATACAAAAATGTGCAACATTGTAAAAGTTTTGGATTTTTTTTTTGTATTACAGAGTACGTGGATAACCTGTTGGACCTCATCTTTCACAAGGTTTTTCAGGACCCGGCCCCATATGTGAATGAGGTGCTGAAGATCCCAATACCCGCGGATCTCTCTGCCCAGTTTGAGAAACCTGACAAGCGGGAAGTTATAGCCAGCTATGTGTCTAGGTTCAATCAAGGGCAGGTCTGAACCCCGTATAACTTCCCTGTGCATCAGGGAAGACTCTTCGTATCTGGAGCACAACGCAGGACGGCAGGACCACCCTGATTCTCCAGCCCAGATAGCCCCAACACCAGCTAACAAAGCTTCTGTACGCCAAATACCTGTAACGGCTGAGCAAAGTTTACATTGTATTTAGAGAATAAAAGGTGACACACATATATAAAGTGTTCCTTTGTTTACAGTATGGCTACTGATGGCACAAAGTGTAATTTTGTAATCAATGTTTTTATTATACTTGGTATTTTTTGTATTTATTACCTATGTATCAGCCAGTACATTTAATAACTATGTTTAAAAAGCTCTGTGGCATCTTTCTAGCAATCTTTCTAACAATAAAAGTGTATACAAAAATATTTGTGTGCTTTTAGTGTTTGATGTGTAACATGTCAACAATTGACACGTGTAAGATGAGCAGTTAGCAAAGTAATTCAGGGGGAAGAGTAATTTATTGTATTTTATTCGCCAGTCATATTTGTATTGCAGAAATGACTAATAACTCATGCATTAAAAAAAATAAACGTACTGCTCTATTCCTCTTTGACGTAAAGGCCCATAATCTGCCCTGTAAATGTTGAATGCATTCTGTAGTGAGAACACATTCAAACACAGGTTCCAGGCCTGGGTGGTCGACCATGCAGGTAGTTTGGTTCTGAAGCTGCAGTAGTCTTCTTGTAACCTTGAATATTGAAAGTGTAAGTGACATGGAATATAAAACAGATGATGACTGCATATTTACAATGTCACAAATAATTCTACCTGTGGTATCTTCTTGCAGCATTGATTCTCAGGCTCTGTAGGAATTTGCTCACACTTGGCACAAATACACCTGTATAGATAAAGAGTTTTAAAAAGTGACAACATTGCAGGTAAAGTGTATTTGAATGTTGTGTGACAAAAGTCGACAAATACAAGGATATAATGAGAAAACAAGGTTTGAACGCTAATAAACGGAGGTAAGTACGTTATGTTCTACACCTGCTTGGTCCATTACTGTTGTCAGATAATATTTTACTTTACAGCTGGAGCTTAAGTCGTGTATTTTGCTATGCACCACTTATGAGAAAAAATATTAAACAGGATACATAACAATTCAAAAAGTCCAGCCATCAAAAGCAAGCTAAGTCCCACATGGTAGATAGCTAGCTATCCTGCAAGCCATCTGGTTGAATTAAAAGCTTAGAAAAAGTATTGTATTCTGACAGAACACTGACGAGAAGGGTGTATTTGTTTGGCTGTTGCTCGTGTAGCAGGCATAATGACGTTCCCATTACCTGCATTTATATAAACACTTTTCACAAACAGTAACTTCCATAAACACACTGTATTTGTTACATACTCGTACATGCACACACTATTTACTAGCATTGTGATGCTCTCCACACCGACAACAGACCATATTTCCTTAGCCAAAGTAAAAAATAAATGTAGAATTGACAAAGTTTACTTACCATTCAGAAACATCCTGTTGTACCCTAAATTCTTGAACTTGTTTGGGAGCCTCTTCTTGTTCAGGGTCTGAACAATCTACATCTCTATCTCGTTTCCAGTGGCCATATTTTTCGTTTCAAAGAGTAGCCGAAAACCGAGGAGGAGGGGGGAGGGGGATGGGGGAGGGGTTAGCTGGCTCATTAGCATAGGAGCTCAAAACAGCTTGTTTGAGAGAAGGGCTGTTTCAAGCAGGGTAAAAGGGTACAGTTTATAATGATGGTATTTTGACCAAACTATGTTACAGACATTTCATTAAGACCCCAAGGAACCATATAAACTTGTGGTAAAATGGGCATACGATGGGTCCTTTAATACGCAGAGGCTTCTACATAGAAATCCAGAGGGCCCAATCAACACAGTTCACACTCGACATAAGAAATAAAATGAACCATCTTGTGAATGACAATTTCAGTCAAAACAAAAGACGTAGCCCATCAGAGAGGCACTGAGAGACCTGCTCTGGGAATTGAAAGGTGTTACAGTAAAAAGCTGATAGACGTCATGCTTATTTGCAGCTATGCCTCGGGCATTTTTCTATTACACGCCCGCCCATCACGATGATCGAAGCTAGCCGAGGCGCCATAATTATCAGTCCAGCTGAAACGTGGATAAAATTAAAATCACCTCTCTCACTATTCGGCTGTGCGTCGATAGCTCACGGAAAACAAACAAAGCAGGCTCAGGCACTTTCAGATGGAGCGGACTGCTGTTAAAGTAGTTTCTTAGCCATTTCGTCCGCCCTTATGACATATGCCCCACAGAGGAAGGGAAGCGTTGATTGGCATCGTGCGGTAAGGTGCGGTGAGGTACGGTGAGGTACGGTGAGGTGCGGTGAGGTACGGTGAGGTACGGTGAGGTGCGGTGAGGTACGGTGAGGTGCGGTGAGGTACGGTGAGGTGCGGTGAGGTACGGTGAGCTGACGCACTGGCATCTGCACTGGCTTGCTGTCAATTAAATGCTATTTATCTCTGAAGGGCAACAGTTCTCTGTCATCAACACACACATACACACACACACACACAAAGAAAAGAAAAATCCCTCACTGCCACCAATCCTCCTAGCCTGTCGGCATGGCCACATCTCCTGCACCTCTCCCCCCTCCCCCTCCCCTGATTCCCTCCAGGGGATGCTGACAGAAAGATGACAAATGGACCCATCACACTCTCTAAGCCCGTCCTGGCAGCAGCCCAACGGGCCACAGAGCCATCACCGAGTCCACTGACATATATTATGTGACAGCGGCCCCTGCTGCCACTCGCACAGCACCGGTGGGACAGGTGAGGGTGGAGTGGAGTGGATGGGGGAGGGTGGGAGGGAGGGTGGGGGTGAGGGGTGACGTAGGGCGGCACTGGAGGTCATGGGTCTGAAAGAACTCTCCCGAGGTTCTGTACTGCGCTGGCCACAGATTAGTTCTGTCGCTGGAGATTTGACGGTACATCCATCAGCATGGTCGTGCTCTCCGTCTCTCTCTCTCTCTCTCCGTCTCTCTCTCTCTCTGTCTTTTCACTCGCCATGTCCTCCTAACTGGTTGCATGGACGTGTCTACTCCTGCTTGTTCTGATGGGAGTGTTAAACCAGCATGCCACGGCGTGTTGGCAGAAGGAAGAGCGACACCGATGCAGGGAGAACAGGCCCAAGCCTGTGGTGGTGGTGTGACAGAATCTTGTCGAAGTTGTTCCACGGTGAAGCTAAGACTGGGTTACACAGCCATAGTATAGCTTTGAGGGAAGACAGGATATTTATTACATCCACTTAAAGTTGCAAGTCGATTTTTCATGTCTATGATGGATGGATGAAATGTATGGTTTTCCCAATATCTTTATGCATTGTTTGCCTATTGTTTCAGGCAAGCAATCGCACTTCCTTTAGAACACCTCTGGTTCTGTTGGGAAATACATTTTAATTTTGATGATTAATAATCTACCTATAAACATCTAACTGCAACCAACAGTTGCTTAGTCATCAACCTGTATAAATCAGTTACAATAATAACTACATTTAATTTCTGCTATTTTTCCATCTGTTAGGTTTTTCTATTGATTGCTTTGGTTCTCAACTGAGAATTAACCCAAACTACTTATTACAGTTTTTCTAGTTTGCAAAATGCTCTAACACTCACAAAACATAAAAAAAGCAAATATTTCCCTCAAGCAACACAACTTGTGGTCAAATGAATACAATCTATCAACCAATCAATGGACAATGGACGACAAAATAAAATTCAATTGATTCAATTTGTGCTATAAAGCCATTTGTTGATACTTTACATATAGTATGAACCAACAAAAGGCAAGCAAGCATATCACAGCATGAATTGTGTTGTCATGTGTTGATGTGTTGTGTTGTTGTTGTGTTGTGTATTTTTGGAATTGTGAGATGATTTTACTGGAGACAACAAACCCTGCTGCGCTCTGCACCTGCACGTTTTACACTTTTTGAGATGCCCTGTTGAAATACTGTAAAAAAAAATAGATATTTTCTATGAAGAGTTTCTTCATTCATTTGTATTCCCTCTGTGTAGGTCTTTCCATGCCCCTGAATATGTCGTTGACATGTAACACCTACACTAAGCACCTAGACTAGACACATTCAGACATCAATATGATACAGCTTTAGTACTGCATTCAAATAGCAACACTGAGGTGTCATCTTTTAGAGATGGATAAGAACTGTTGTGTAAAGATGGTTTATTCAGGTGCATTAGAGATTCGTAATTATGCAAGTAATTTCTATCAGCTGTGAATAGATATTTTTTTGTTTTGTTTAACACAGTTAATCCAATTGAATTTGTGTCTGTCTATAAAATCTGTGTTTTCTGTTTAGACAAAGGGTGTGAAGAAATGTGAAACCAATGAAAAAGTGTTCAAACATTTGCAGGAGAAGACTTGTGCTAAGAAGGTGATGAAGATCAATTGGATCCCAACTATGATCTATAATCTATAATCCCCCACACCATCCAGTCACTTGCGCACACCACAACATCCGTTCTTTTATCCCAACACATGTAGGAATCTCCACTGTGTCATGACGGGCGAAAGGAATACACCAGCCATCATTTATTTAATAAATAAATAAACATATTTTTCATCAGTTTCAGTGACATGGTATTTTTGGAATGTTTGTGGTGATTGTATTGTGGTGATGGAATTTGTGGTGATTGTTTTGAACCTTGATTCTTAATTTATGATGAAGAAGCTTTCTTCAATTTGTTTTAAGGCAGAAAATGTGTCTAAAATGTCTCAAGTGTCAGGTCACTGACCTAGAAGTTTGAGTGAGTTTTAATGTTTTGCAGATTATCCATATTGTATAGCTCTATCTACGAACTGTTTTGGGAAATGTTACAAATGTTTCAGAAAATGTGCCAAAGCAATTGAGAAAAACTGTTTCTGTTCAGTATTACTAATTCATGATAGACTCAAACAAGTGTTTAACATCATAGCAACCTTTGAGAACAATATGAATGAATCCACTACCATTAAACAAGGTCCTCCTCCAAAACTGGACTCAGCCTCTGTTACAAGGTCCTGTGAGATCCTAATCAATTTAACTGTACAAGCACATGGAGGAAAGGTTAACCACTACTCACACTCTCTCACACTCTCTCTCTCTCTCTCTCTCTCTCTCTCTCTCTCTCTCTCTCTCACTCTCTCTCTCACCAGAGCTCAATAGCAGCATCTGTATGGAGCTCGCTAACGCTATCAGCAGACTCAGGCCTGGGTAGGTTTCAACCCAGGAGCTCTGCTTTTCCCATTTACTGTTAGTTTTTATTATTTGTTGTTTCCAGGAGAGGGTGCAAACAGGTTTCAAGGGTAAGTAAAAGATAGCATGTCAGATCACTCGATTTTTTTAGCAGCCCATTTGGTGTGCATCTGTGAGGGTGTAGATATCCACGATGCCCACTCTCAAGAGCGCAAAGTCTGCAGAGAATTACAGTGCTGGTCGATGCAGCGGTCGTGTTACAAGACGGCGGACCAGAGCCCAGGGTCTTTATAGTGGGGTCCAGCCAGCCTGGTGTGACATTTGACAGCCGTGCTCTTTCAGCTCTCCAGATATGACCTCAATTTACCTGAGAGACATCCCCAGTTGCACATGAGCCACATATTTTTTTTCCCGCAAAAACATTTTCACACTTCTAGTCACGGAGAAGTTAGCCCATCCTCCCTGTCGCCTGATCCTTCTCACAAAACACACCGGAAGACAGGTGATAAATGGCAGACATACTGATGCAGACAGACAGACAGACAGACAAAACCACTGTAAGATATCACCTCCATACCAAGAAACTGTTTGTAAGTTATGCCAGAAAGAACCATTTCCTTTCTTTTCGTCACAAGCAAAAGCACTTGGAGTTTGCCAGACACCACTGGAACTTTAACTGGGACAGCGTGCTGTGGTCAGATGAAACAGAAAAATGGGTTTGGCATAGAAATAAAGACGGCTACAGAGAAGAGCACCTAATATCAAGCGTTAAATACGGTGGAGGATCTGTGATGCTTTGGGGCTGTTTCTCCTCCAAAGGCTCTGGCGGTAGTGCTCGAATACGGCATTATGGAGTCCAATATGGAGCGATCCAAAGCACACATCAAAATCCATTCAAAAAAGGAACACAAAATCAAGCTTTCTCCGTGGCCATCCCGGTCCCCTAAATCCAACCTATGGGTTGAGCCCAAGAAGAGTGTGCCGAAGAGAAGACTCAGGACTGCAAAGACCCGGAGAGATTCTGCACTGAGGAACAATAGAAATCCCTTCTTCTGTGTCTTATGAGTAATTACAAGAGAAGACTCAATGCTGTTCTGCTGGCAAAAGGGGGGTTGCATTACATACTAAATGAAGGGGTGCCAATAATCATGATTTTGTGATCACCTGTGACTTTTTTCTTTATTTGAGTAAAGACAACATTGGATACATAGTTTTATCAGTCTTAAATAAATGATTAAATAAGGGTGCCAATAATTCTGGAGGGGACTGTATATATACATTACGTTCATACATACATACATACATACATATAAACAGTACATGAATACACAGGAGGATACTCACACACTCTCACACACACACACACACACACACACACGCTCAAACCACATCCCCAGGCTGTGTGTCTTAAAAGCGCTTCCTAAAAAAAAAATCCCCTGCTTTGCAGCATCTTGGCCTCCGTCGGCAGTCCGGCACGGCTCAGGGATGGCCAGGGCCCTCGCACTTAATCCCTCCCTGTCCTTTAGAAAATGTCACCGCGGGGGGAAGTATGTGTGAAACCTGGCCTGGCTTAACACACACAGCCTCACACACACACACACACCCACACACACACACACACACACACACACACACACACACACACACACACAGCCTCTCTCTCACACACACACACACACACACACACAGCCTCTCTCACACACACACACACACACACACACACACACACACACACACACACACACACACACACACACACACAGCCTCTCTCAGACACACACACACACACACAGCCTCTCTCTGTCACCTCTGGGAAGTCTGTCGCTGCTCCGCGGCCCCTGAAGCCTGAGATTCCCCCACGGCCGGCCGGCAGGCGAGGTGTTTCTGACAGCGGGACTGACCCCTCGGATTTCTGCCATATTCGTGAAAAACACTGCTGCCCTCTGTGTGCGCCGTCCAAATGTTCCAGTTTAAATGTGTTATGGATGTTTTTTCTCACTCATTCTTGTTGGCTGTGTCGTATGAGGCTCCTTGGCTTATTGCTGGGTGTGTATATACCAATAGTTGTAATGGCCTCAAGATTTACTGACATCAAAGCTGTGTTAGCACAGGGGGCTATTTTTGCCGTTGGCAGGGTAACCCTTCACAGCAGACGTCAACATTTTGCCGAGTGCCTGAGGATCTGTTTCACTGGGACATCGCACCTGGGACTCGGACATTGTGCCTTTTTTCATAATTTCACAGCCCGTGCACCTTTGTCAAGCACTTTTACAAATTATCCATAGGATCCTCCAGGCCCTCCATACACAAAATCCATGGCATGAAAAAGCGGCATTCTGGGTTTATTGCTATGCAGGCAGAATCTTAACTGTATTGCTAGAATATCATTTTCAAAGTCTCATTAAAGCAGCATTAGCCCCAGCCTATTGACATTTTGAAAAAGCATTGTTTTTGTATATCCGCTGTGAATCCGACTTGGCCGCTCACATTGATAGAGTGCCTTATAACACAGCAACGTGAGCCAAGCAGAAGGGTTAGTGTGCAGGTACTTAAAAATATTAGCCAGCCTCATTTTTACTAGCTGGTTCGGAAAAAAAAGCTATAGGCTTCCTTTACAGTGCACTCACGCATTCATTACAGACACCCTGGTCTGCCTCAGACACACACACGCACACACACACACACACACACACACACACACACACACACACACACACACACACACACACACACACACACACACACGCACACTCACACACACATGCACACTCACTCACACACGCACAGTAATCCATCTTTTCCATAAAATCCTACCACTGACGCCACCAGTGCTGTGAGCCAGAGTCTTGAGGGGCAGGATTCACCCCGCGCTGCCTTGGAATGAGCAGTCGCATCTCTGATATTGAGTGTGTGCACTCATAGACCCCGGCCCATAAAAAAAAACACAAGCTGCCGGCCTCATACACTAAGCGCATTGTAGTTCATTCGGTCCAGGGCAGGAGCCGCCACCACCGCCGCCAACGACAGGCTCTTCCTTCAAAGCGAAAAGAGGGGAATGCTAAATGACAAGAAATAAAAATGTACTGACAGTGTCAAGAGTCAAACTGCGGGTCGTACGTCTTTTTCTTTTTTTTTTCGTCTCTCCTTAAGAACTGTCATAAGGATTTCTAATTATTTTCCCCTTCCAAACTCATAAAACATGTCTTCCAAGAGAGAGAGCATATTTTTCAGCCCGGCGCAAGCCACAGATCTCGTCAATCCTGTTTGTAATTATCAATTCATTTGGGAATATGGGATTTTCGTTAAAAATAAAGGATTGTTTTGCTCTCAGACGAAACCACATCACACAGCATCAAACATAAGCCTTTATTGTATCTTCAAAACCAAGAAAATGGAAATTCAACAATAAGGCGCCACTGACGAAGGCTGAGAGTCCCTCAGGAAAAGAGTTTGCTTTTTGAAGATAACATTTTTTTCTGTTTTGTTTTCTCTCGCTCTTTCTCTCTCTCTCTCTCTCTCTCTCTCTCTCTCTCTCTCTCTCTATAGCTCTCTTTGTTCTTGTCTTTGTCTCACAGAGGAAGAGGAACTTTGTCAGTGCATCTCGAATGACATGAGAAGTCTCAGCAAATCATTTCTGAAACACATTTTTTTTTTGGAGTGGGGGGGGGGGCATTACATGGTGTGGTGAGCTGGCAAGAGCAGCACCCATACAATGGAATTTTGGGGAGAAAGACAATAATAACACAATAAGGAAGATCTCAGTAAGGTCTGTGTGGTTTGCAGGCTTCGGGGCTTTCTAAACTGCGTCACAACTGGTTTAGGATGCAGTTTATCACACTTCCATGCCTTTGTCATGGTTGTGACAGCTGTATATCTCGGCAGGATTCCCAGACCCCCCCCCCCCCACCCCACCCCACCCCTAATTTGCCCACCAACAAACAACAGTTAAATAAATAATCAAATGCATTTATAAAAGAGGGACAGTTTTTTGTAACATGTCCATCTAAAACTACAAAAACTTTTCATGTGGCGCAGGATGTGGAAAAACTCCCCACAGACTGAGAGCTGGTGAGGCAGATAAAGGCTTTTGTCTTTTGTTTACCATCAGTGGAGACCAAGAATGTTTGACTTTGAATGTGTCGCTTGTTGCTGTATTTCCCCCATCTCCCTAAATATAAACCAGCTGTGTGCAATGACAATCAGTGACTTTGCAGAGGATGACTGGCATCCCCTGTAATCCCCTGTTCCCTCACAGGTATATTTACAGCTTTTTAAGCCCAGTGAGAAACTGTGAGTGCCCAAAGATGGGAGGCAGTACTGTACTGCTAGCATGCATAAACAGTCTTGATGATGATCCAGATGTTATCTAATTTCTTCCAATCAATTTAAGAGTGTTTGATGATTTGTCTTAGCTTTGATGGTTTAGGGGGACCCGGGGATGGTCATGTCCTAATGTTCCTGGCCAGCACATAATCCACCAGGATATGCCACACACAGCAAGACAAGACTGGTGTTTGGATGCACCATTACTAGAACAAGATGCTTCTGAAACAAACAATAAAACTCTCATCTGACCGTTTCATAACAGTCAAAGCCATTTTCCAGCCCAGACATGATGTGTAGCTCTCAAATATGTTCACAGCTTTTTTGTTTTTGCCATTCCCCACAACGTCTGAAATCAATTACGACACACGGCGTCCCATGCCAATAAATTCATATTTTCTTTCATGCAGACGTCACAGGTTGTGGGACCACTGATTACCAAACCAAAACATGTAAATGTGTAAATTCTGTTTTTACTCTGTCCTGTGTCCTGACATGGAGCACTTTAACACCTAAATACCACCTGCCATGACATACTCCATAGTCTTCAGAACCAACACGAAACCCAACCGGTTACCTGAACCTCAGAAGTTCTCTGTTCCCCCTGTGAGCACATTTTAACCACATTAAGGATTGGCGGCGGCGGCAGCGGTGGTGGTGGGAGGATTTGCTAGAACTTTCCCCTGTGCCGCAGGTGGTGTATGCCATGTGAATACAGAGGGAACATAGTGGAGAGACACTCTGACTTCTGTGCTCTAAGCTGAGATGCTGAGCTGCCTGGTGCTGAGGGGAGGGTGGGGTGTTCCATCCTCCTCTGGCCCCGCATGGCTGGAGCTGCCGTCGGGTTGAAGAGCGCGCAGAGAGCCCAGGGGAGCCCGGCAAAGGTCGGGCCACTGAGCCATCCTCTCTGGGAGTGTGGAGCGAGGGGCACCAGGTTAGCATCCAGCGTACCAGAGGCAGATCCAGGCCAGAAAGCGAAAACAATGAACTAGTGGCTGTGCTGGCCTGATGGTGGCCATGTTCCAGTTCCCCTCGAAGCCTTTCTCTGTTCTATCCCATGAAAATGACATGACAAAATGCACAAACTCAAACACACCCACCCAAAACCGAGCTGGGTTGCTGCTTCGCGCAGCATGTGTTGGATACACACAGAACATCTAAGCTAACAGCGATCTGAAGTACTTCTCCTTTTTTTTCCCTCAGAGCTGAGGTCAGATGTATCAATCAATACCAACTGCTGCACTTTAAGAGGTCGACATTTAGGAAAACATACATCCACTTGCATTTAACCCATGACACAAACTCTCTCCTTTTGTCTCTGTCTTTCTCTTCCACCCACATGTGTGTAGCTCATGACGCATAGCGCACCGCGAGTGGATACATTCCAATTGGATACTCCTGTTCAAATTGACCTTGGCTGCGCTACGTCTGCGCGGTATTAGCTAATCCATACAACCGCGTCTCCCATCCCAGGTATACACCAGCACATAAAAAGGAAACACTGGCAGCCATAATAACACTCTTAATAATAAGCAGTAAAGGTTGATAGTGTAAATAATGAAGAAATGTAGCGTGTGAATTATCTCTGAGAGGAAGGGGGTTAAGTGAAGAGCCGCTGACCTTGCCAGCGCAAATCCAACGCCGTAAATAAGACGAGCTCTTCGGAGGCCTCCGTGAGCGAGGCGCGGGAATATATTTGATCAGCGCTGAGCGCCTCACCCGCCTCCTCCACGTGCTGATTGATCGGAGACAGCTCAGCCAGTGTTTATGATGGGGCGCCTAGAGGTCACTTTTTCCTCATTTCCAGCCGTCTCTCCAATTGTTCCTTTAAATAAAAAACAAGGGCCTGTTTTTTGTTCTTTTTCAAATTAAAACACAGCGGGGGGAAAAAACATATATATATATATATATATATACACATAGACGTTGTTTTAGGTAAGGCAAACAGGTTGCATTTTTCAAGGTCTATCTCTCATTTGTTTATTCTTAAAGTCTCACTCTTGCTTATGTTCACTTCTCTCCCTCTCTCTCTCTCTCTCTCTCTCTATATCTCTCTCTCCCTCTCACTCTCTCTCACTTTCTCTCTCTCCTGTCCAGGAACAGCAGCAGATGGCTGTGTAATGAAAACAGTGTGTCCGCTCGCATAAGGCTGATAAATGAAATTCACATTTTCAAAACGAATGAATTAGAATAACAGCCCAATGTACAAAAAAAGGGGGAAACAAAAAAAAATAGAAACAGCCTGTTTCAGAGAGACCTTTACTACACTCTTTCTGTCTCTCCGATTCTCTCTCTTTCTCTCTCTCTCTCTCTCTCTCATTCACTTAGAAAAAAAATGAAATAGGACCACCTGGCCCATTGCCAGGCAGGCCCTCCCAATCAATAGAGCATCTCTGGCTGTAATTGCGGTGTTATTATTCAGCATACGGTGCAGTCACCTCTCTCCTGGCCCCCAGATGCATCCACATACACATGCGCACACACACACACACACACACACACACACACACGGAGACACACGGAGACACACGTACAAACACACACACACACCCACACACACACACACGCACGCGCGCACATACAGAGACACACGTACACTCACACACACACACACACACACACACACACACACGCACGCGCGCACATACAGAGACACACGTACACTCTCACACACACACACACACACACACACACACACACACACACACACACACACACACACACACACACACACACACACGCATACACACGCACACACACACAGTAAAATTCTGTGTGCCTCATTTCTTCTCTCTCTCTCCCTCTTTCTGCTCCAGCGGAATGCACTGTGCCCAGTTGGTGCCCCTGCTGCTGTGACTGCCATGTTTACAGGTTCCATAAAGCAGCTGGGTTCTGGCAGCAGCAGCCAGCCGAAGGGGGCGGCCACAGCAGCAGCCCCTGTCTAACACAGCGGCCGCCGGGAAGAGCCCGAGTCTAACACACCGCCGTTTGCGCCGGCGGCTACGGCCCTGTCGGCGTGCATCTGCGCCATCGAGGCGGCAAACAACAGCAGCAGTGCATCACAAAGGCCTTCCCTCCCCTGATAAATACTTTTCAGGAGTTTTATTTACGGCTTCACTACTCCGAGCGGCAATCCTTTAAATCTGGGGTCCCTCAGCAATAACAATGATAATAACAATGAGAGTGATAAGAGGGGAAGGTCTGAACCATTCTTGTGGGAATGTGTGTGTGTGGGGGGGGGGGGGGGGGGATGAAACATGGTGGGAGGCTCTGTGGGAAATGTGTATGATAATAAAAAAAAACAAGAAGGAAGGCTGCGGCGCACAAAGTCATGAGATGTGAGATCCATAAATGATTAATAACCTCACGTCCTCGCTGGGAGGACGCTATATAAGGCTGCATCTATAAACACCCCTGATCCCGCCTCACCCCTCCAGTAGCTGCTGATTGCATCGCTAAAAAAAAACCTGACAAAATACTTTTTGTTTGTTTGCTTTGTTTTGTAAACTAGTACTGGAGTCTGTGTGGAGTTCGCCTAGGTGGTTTCCCAAAGGATCTGTATTTATTTATTTATTTATTTGTTAGAGAAAAAAAAAACATTATCGGCCTATGAATTTATTGGATTCCCCGGGGAGCTCAACAAGGTATCAGTTTACTCCATAAAATGCTGAAATGGGGTATTATGAAACAAATTCTCTCACAAGTGTGATTTTCTGACTTAACAGGAACAGACATATTCCATTCACCCAAGGCCTGTTGGCTTTGACTAAGTTTTAAGGGGGCACCCATTGTTGCAATGGACATTAAAGGATAATGCATGGTGCAAGTCTACAAAGCATTGTAAGTGAAACCAGTAACAAAAACCATAAGGACCTTTCAAATCCATTTATTGACACTGACAGGCAGAATCATACAATCACGTACAATAAATCATTATACACCGCATCAGTGGCATGGTATGCCAAGCTTTAAAGATGTGCCCCTATTGTCACAACACCAAATTGTTTCACATACATTTGCGAAATTCTTCCACCCACACAAGGAGAAACCATAAACCCAGTACCAGTATACAGTAAAAAGAAATTAACTATTTCTTTACATTTCTTTAATGTTAACTAGATCACAGGCCACCACGCACCGACAATGTCACAAAAACAAGAGGCTAATTAATAATGCATAGCGGCGTAAATCATTCATGTTCCCGGCGCAAATCACTCTCGTGTTTGAAGAAGTGTTGCCCGGCGTGAACACATCAAAGCGGCCCCCACATAAAACAAAGCTGAATTTACTGCGCTGCTCTCTCAGCCCCTCTCTCTCTCTCTCTCTCTCTTTCTCTCTCTCTCTCTCTCAAAGCATACATCAGTTGCACGTTGGCTAATGCTCCCGAGCTGTGACATTATAGCGAGCTATTCGTAGCGCCACTGCGGTGCTGAGCAGATATATTACAGGCCTTGTATGGCGTGTGAGGAGAACAGAGAGTAAACAATACAGCTATTGTTTTTTCTTTCTGTGTGTGTGTGTGTGTGTGTGTTGGGGGGGGGTTACAGATGCTTTTTTTTAACACAGTGATTCAAGTTAAGAGATTGAGATGCTTATTCTGAAAAGTTTTCTCTTTAAGCCACTTTCTATTTCATCTGCAGAGCCCTAATATCTTACAAAACTTTGGGGCAAATTCCAACAGTGCCTCAGCATGCCTCTTATAAGTCTGACAGTGCATTCTTTGGCTTGTCTCTAAAAACATCCAAACTACATGATTGGTTTTAGTTTTTTTTTTGGGGGGGGGGGGGGGGGGGGGGGGGGGTTTCAAAGCACTGGAACATCTTTACTTGAACGTCTACCAGAAATTCATTAGTGGCCATCACTCTGAATCAGCTCCGAGTTTGTTTTTGATGCTGTCGTAAATGACAGGGAAAAATAAACACGGCACGCAAGTATTTTTATTTTAGTGATGACATCTGATACCATAATCATAGTTTGGGTCCTTACCCAGAAGGCCTCTCAGACTTGCACAGCAATGATTCACAGATGACGCCCATCAAGGCTGGACCATCCATCAAAGACCAGTGATACTGTTAAAGAGCCTTAATGGAAAGCCCTAAACCATTAGATATAATGCAATTTTGGAGACGAAAATCTGAATCCAATGACAGACAAAGCATTTTCGTCTGTAAATATGACTGCAAAAATCAACTCATTATAAAAAATTTGCAATCGTTGCTTTTTATATGGCAACATTTTTAGCGGCTTTACGGCACATATTTTCCCGCTATTTTCTCAGAGCTTTACTACTCATGCGAAACCCAAGTTAAAACTGACAAACCAAGCAAAATATGTAAACAAACAGAAACGTGAAACTGATCTATATCAATAACCAGCATCAACAGGTGGTTCTGCATCTCTGGTCTCCGAGGACCTCGGCGCGAAACCAAGGGCCGATTGAGCCGCCCCTCACAACAAATTAGCGCCGGGAGCGAGTGACGGCGCGGACTGGACGTCACACATCTTTCACCTCCGAGCCCCACTCCTTCCTGAGTCTAATTCTCGACACGCACCTATGAAAACCTCTCGTATTTTCGCAAGTGGTCGGTTCTCCACAGCAGTCTACTGTGCGGGGAACAGAGTTCTCATTGAGAGAGCCGGGGGCCTTTGGGGGGGGGGGGTTAAGGGGGCAAAGGGCTGGAGGGGGACTAGAGGCCCGGGCAGTGGAGCTGTCTTGCACCTGCTTTTCAAACACTTTAACAGGCAATTATCCCGGCAGGCGAAAGCCAATCAAGCAAGCAGTATAGCTCCCACCAGACGCATCTGAGACTGAGAGAGAGAACGAGGGAGGGAGAGAACGTGTGTGAGAGAGGGAAACAGAGAGGGAGAGAGGTGGTGAGGAGAGCAAGGCGTAGTAATGTGACATGAAGCATAATACGGTCGTATGGGTTTATTCTGAGCCCTATTGTTGCCTACTACCCATTACAAAAAAATCACATCCAGATTCAAAAGTTTCAGAAAAGCACATCCAAAATCAAAAGTGCTTAATCACTCCTTTCTTGTTTTTTTTTTTTTTGGTACCATTTATATCGACCTTGAGAGAATAGCTTACAGGCACTGCACAATTAATAAAGAATAAACTCTAAATGTACACAGAGGTTTCTAAATAATTAATTAAATACTTACTTCGATCTGTGAATTGTTTATCGTGACCGCAAGTTTTACATAATGCTGACGTTACAGCAGGTCGACTATGGCAGTCTATAATTATTTCAGTATATCTTGTTAATTGAGAATTCATTCCACCTAATTAAGTCTGTAATATTAATGTTCTAGAAGCCGGTGTCATGCTTGTCAAGGTGTGGGGGGAGAGAGCGGCAAATTAATTAATAAAAGATCTGCATTACAGAGTACACGACCATCGCAGAGGCGCCAGAGAGTTGTTATGTGACACTGATATGCATTTGGGGGGCCTCTGCAATTAAAATATGCAAATAGTGAATGACGAAAACGTATCCCCAGCTCACCACTATCAGTCGAGGCAAGAGATTTTAAAGATTAATGACAACAGGATCAACACAGCTTCTCCCACTCACCATCAAATGCCTAACATGTGGCAGATAGTAGTCGGAGAGTGATTGTATGTGTATATTAATATGCGGAAGGGTGTGGGTCTATTTATGAATGTTTGAAAGGGGTCTTCAAAAGACAGTGTGCACGACTGCAGGTTTTATGTGTGATATGGGTGCTTTGAATGCCCATTTAGGTGTGTGAATGCCACTGCACGGTTTAGTATGCATGTCTGAGTGTAGTATGCATGTCTGAGTGTGCGTGCATGTCTGAGTGTGTGTGGTGAACACGTGGAATGGCACGGGGTGATAGTGGGTAGGGTTTGTTGCTTGGTCTTGCTTCGCCTGTCGTGAACATGTCTACACATGACTGTTGTGACCAAGCCTAACAAAACAACCTCAGCGTGACGATTATCATAAAGCAAACAGGCAAGGCATATAATGAAGCCATTTCTAAGAAGATGGTAGTGTATGTGTGTGTGGTGGTGGGGGGTGGTGGGGCAAGGGCCTGTGAAGCTCGTTAAGATGATTAAGGGGTGAAGGGAGGACATCGGATCTGTCTTCTGGAAGTAATTAAGCAACCCAGAAGAGAGAGGGGAAGAAAAGTCCCAGCAGAACATAAAAGTTTCCATTTTCTGAAATGTAAATCAAAAACATATTCATTAGTATCAGAAAACGAACATGCAAATCTCCACCACTTGAAAAGGACAGTTAAATATGTACACGAGAATAAACAGAGGAGCCATCTGGTCCCGAGTTAGCGGCTCCATTTTTCTGAGGTTTATCAGTGAGCCCCCCCCCCCCCCCTCCTTCTCTCTCTCTCTCTTTTGCTCTCTCTTTCCCTCTCACTCTCTTTCTATCACCCCTCCCCTTTCCTCTCCCTACCCTCTCTCTCTCTCTCTCTCTCTCTCTAGCTGTTTAAGGATTATGAGGAGTCAGGGATAAGCTGCTAGTTAGGGAAGACATCCAATGATAAGCCGCTGTCTCCACGCTTTTACGACCACTCTCTCTTTTCTCTTTGAATCCCCCCCCCCCCCACCCAACAGCCCTCTCTCTGTACAACACATGTGGGAAGGAGCTCCTCTGACACTGGAGCGTCACAAAAAGAGAAGAAGAAGAAGAAGAAGAAGAAGAGAGAAGGGGAGGAGATGAGGAGTGTGGGCGAGTGAGAGAGAGCAGAGGAGGAGGAAGAAGAGAAGCCTTATCAGATGGAGACGAGGAGCTCTGTGCCCAAATTAGGAGTAGGTCTGAGCAGGGCAGTGGAATGCCTGCCGTCATGACAGAGACGACACTGGCATCGTCTCGGCTGGCTGGCGGGGCGCTTGTGAAGAGAGTGATTTACGCCAGTTGTCTGGCACAAGCTAACCCCCCCCCCCCCTTCCCTGCCCCACCAATACCACATACAGTTTCTGTAGTTCAATTCCCATAAATGCCAACCACCCCGTCCACCCTTTATCTGGGACAAGAGGGTGTTGGGATGGGGCACACGCATGCCAACAGGCTCTCATGCCAAGTCAGTGCCCACAGCAGTGGTGCCACGCTTCTCGTTTTTCCATTTTTTTCCATTTCTGCTCTTGCGTCGCTGGTCTCTTTGTCGGCCCTGCCAGGAATGTATTTTTGTTTTAACAACTTTATTGTTGTCCGCCTTCCACAGTCCTCATCTAACTCTTTCTTCTTCTGTATGTGAGTGTGTGTCAGTGCGTGAGTGCGAGTTTGCATGATGACAGCAGTGTGTGTGTGTGTGTGTGTGTGTGTGTGTGTGTGTGTGTGTGTGTGTGTGAGCCTTGCGTGCGGCGCTGTGTGCGTCGGGCAGCTATAGCGTCTCCTTCTGCCACCCATCCGTTTTTTCCATCCATCCAAACGCCTGACCGCCCCATCACATTAAGCCACCCCACCGATTACTTGCCTTTTAACCTGCGCCAACTGGGCAGGGCCCTGTGCCATCAGAGGAGCCTGTACGAGGGAGGGAGAAAGGGAAAAAGAGAGAGAGAGAGAGAGAGAGAGAGAGAGAGGGAGAGGAGGGAAGAAGAAAACAAGAGCCCGACACTCTGCCCCTAATTTGTTTACAGGCCGATTTTATACGGAGATCATGTGAAGGGATAAAACGCATGGGCTCGCATGCGGCAACTAGCAGGCCATCTTTCATGTTAACCCCGCTTGACATGCGTGAGATTTGGGGCCAGAGGTTTTTTTTTCCCTTTCTCTCTCTCTCTCTCTTTGTCTCTCTGTCTCTCTGTCGCTCATTTTCTTTTTTTCCAAATGCCACTTGGCTGCTTTTTCAGGCTATGGTACTTGCACACACAGACCACAACAGAGGCCTTCAGACGAGCACGCATGACCCAGATGGAGTTGATGTAAAAACGGCTCTTCTCTCCTGTCTACTGCAGGGGCCCGTGTTTTTTTCTGCTGCAATTTCATGCTTTTTTGAGTAGACCTTCAAACAACAGATTGGTGATAACAACACCAAATTAACCTGAAATACATTCAAATAACTAGTGTTGTGGAACGGTAATACTCAAATATCTATGCAGCAGCAGACAAAGCTACACACCCCAATAACCATGTGAGCGGTATCAGTGATCGCCAACTGTAATCATATGGATTTAATGATAAAGAGGGAGGGCAAACCCCTGCAAACCTGATCCCTGCCCTGTTAGCGGGTATAATGTGGGAAGTACACACATCTCACTGGATGTTTGTGTGACTGTTCTGACTCCAGAGAGTCGTATATGACTGAGTGCCTCTGGACAGCACACTCAATCGCCTACAGCACTTAAAGTGACCGGATGAGTTAAAAGCTAATTGCTGCGAAATGGGATAATGTGTGGCGATCCCCAAAGGGTCTGCTGCTGCTGACTGAAGGACTGCGGAAATCGGCCAAGCGAAGTAAAGTCGAGCTGCGTTTTTCGAGTAAATTAATGAAATATAATTAGCAAGAGCGTTACGCACGAGGCATTAGCAACTTCAGAAAATGATCCGTTTGAAATGATCAAAATGATCAAAAACACTGTTTATCTGTGAATGGCTTTGATGGTCTTGATGCCACACCAATGCGCTTGTCTGTTTTCTTCACAACCAAACACCAAAGGACATTGTTTTCCCCCCTCGTTTTGTTACCGACTTTGAAGTTGAAACATGTTTCGTGCTCTTTGTTTTTTCCCCCAAATACATCAGCCTCCATTTTATCCCAACAAGCTTTGCAGCATGACAATAATTGTGCCTCTCTAAACATCCTAAATCCTTCCTTCTATGACACCATAATTCAATTTCGCAAGCAGATTATTCGTTGAATTCATTTTCGGGCATTCCATTTAGTCACTTTCCCCCTCACATGTTTCTTCAATTTTCGTCAACTCAAACATAAAATGATAAAAGTAGGAACACCAACGATGAGCGAAATGATGAACCAATTAGGCTCATTAACAGATATCCTTGCGACACGCACAGCTGAACGTGGCCTCGTTTTTCCGCGCATGTGGTTAGCGTGCACAATGGCAAGGTGAATCTCACTAGATGATTCTGCATCTACGCTAATCATCTCTAGTAATAATGAGGTATAAACACAGGGTTTGTTTCTCGACCAAGCATATGTGTGTGTCTGTCTGTGTGTGTGTGTGCGTGTGTGTGTGTGTGTGTACTTGCGTGCCCTCTAAATAATTGGCTCAGTATACAGTGCCATCCAGAGCCTTCCTCTGTTTGCCGTGAGACACGCTTCATCCTCGTAATGAAGGCAGATCCCATTCGAACGCACTTTCATAAAAATGGATGGAAGTCATTATCGTCCACTGGGAGACTGGCAAATGTGTGTGCTGGTGTAAGAGAGCAGATTTCCCCAAGCCCTCCATTCCCAACAAGTGGGAACAAATCCCCTCGGGCTACGAGTGCTTGCGGAATATTGATGGAGCGACATAATCTCCTTACCCCCGAGAAGAAGTGGCACACTCACATCCAAAGTTTGGCTCACGCATGCTGCTAGACCACACTGTAAGCTGGATGAGCGCCGTGCCAACTTGTCCCAATGTTGCTGCTCACTGCTAAGAAACGGAGAAACCCACTGAGACATAGTTTGGTGTTTAAACACGGCCGCCCAGTATTAGTTATTAACCGATTTGATCTCATGCATGTAGAAATGTATACATATTTTTATGTTACGTGGTATTTCGAGGGCAACTTGCATGACCTGTAGCTTAAAGGCCTTACTTTAAAAGTATGGTATACCCTCCCCCCCTCTCTGTCTCTCACACACAAACACCCACACCCACACATACACACACACACACACACACTCACACTTAATACATGCATGCACATGAACACACAGACACACATATTTTTCAATAAATGTGTCGATCAAATGCTGAACAAATATTGTGCCCAACAGTATAGTACATTTTAGAGAGTAGATCCTCTGGATTGACAGATACATATGTGACATACGTACACACATGTACACACATGTACACACACACACACACACACACACACACACACACACACACACACATTCAGACAAAACAAGGACTCTGGACTAGCCAGAGATATAGTCCTGATAAATCTTTTCCACCCCTATTTACACATACCCACTACACACATACACACCAACAAACACACAGACTCCAACACACACAAGCAGAGAAACAAACACACGCATACACACACATTCACTGAAAAAGCGAGCACAGCATATTGCCGAAGGAAACGCGACTACAAAAACTGAGGGGAAATGTCAAGTTATTTTGGGCCTTCTAAAAAGGGAATTTGCAAACACAGACAGCGATGTGCCGGTTACAAAAGAACCCAGAGGATTGCAGATCCAGCAATATTTAGTTTAGTTTAATTGTCCTCTTCTTTCCTCCCAAAAAAAGATGATCACGCACAATAGGACCTGTTTCATTATTGATGTAATTGTGTTTGAGTTCCTACAAAATGCTGTTTAATTTTCTATTTGATTTAAGTATGTGCTGGCGACTGATCCAAAAACTATGCAGAAATCTGCTGTGGGAATTAAAAACTCTCTGAAATGGGGCTAAACATTTGTTTCTGTCAAAAAAGCCCAAGCAAAAATGGAGAATTAGGACTGAAGCAACAACCAGACAGACAGGAAGGAGTGAGACCCACCTGGGGGAACTGATAGACAGGCGGGCACACAGACACTCACACAACACCCGCCACCACCCTTCCCCCCCACCACACACACACACATATATATACACACACACGCAGATGAGTATGGCGTTTAATTAAACTCTAAAACTGTGCACAAAAAAAAGCACACGTGCACGCGTGCCGTGACACCAGTGCCCGGGAACCATCCTCACAAGGGAGCATTTCTGCTCTGCGAGCACATAGAACAGTATCCGCAAGCGGTAAAGCATCCTCACAGGGGAGCAATCTGCTCCACGTGCACAAATGCGGTATTGCAAGCACGGGGCTGTGACAAGCACTTGCTCGAGCCTCCCTGTGCACTCGCAACTGCTCAACATTCGCTAATCAAGTTGAATTTTGGAGACTGGCTATTGTCTCCAAGTGGCTATTGTCTCCACTCGTTCGATTGGTCACTTTGAATACTGACCGTGACCTTTGATTGGCTGGTTTAATCATTGCAACTCTACTAATCTCTTGTTCCACACTCCAGTCCAGCCAGTCCAGTTGGTGGCTTATTAAAGATGTTCTCGTTTGCGACTAGAAAAGAAAGGCAATTTTCCGTCTTTTTTATTTTTATATTTTATTATAGGTATATGGAATGTAAGCCATTCATCATAGATTACCGTATTTTTCACCTTAAGATAAGCTATATTGTGCAGATGGCTACACACTGTGGACATGTAATAAATCATATTGCTATAGCTTTATTGCTATAATATTAGCTAGTTTGCCCCAGTTCATATGTAGCCTACATCCAAATGCAGCACTTTTCTCTTAATTCTTCTATTTTTGATATCTACACGCACAGTAAAGTTCCAGGACACAGAGCTCAGTCTTAGTAGGCTGTATTATCTAGCGTTAAGTAGGATTATACACTAGGTCCCCTTCTCCCTTTCAGCCTTTACACTTTAAACAGTCTCCAGTCTCACTTTCCTTCTGCTCTCTGTGAGCGAGGCCTTACCTGTTATAGGCTACTGAAATAAAAATCAATTTTGATGACATAACCTGCTGTGTCAACGAGTCCTTTGAAAAGACCGCTCAGACACCCAATTCAATACTTGAAACTTGAAAGTGCCTTGGGCTCCTGTTAGAAAGGCACTATATGGGCTACTTAAAGAGTTTTTAGTTATACACAGGAGAAGATGTTAAATGCCTTGTGCTGTTGGTTGGGGGCTTCCAACAGCAGCCAAACGTCTCAATGGCACATACAAGTAAACGTAGTGTAGCCAGGTGGTAAAAAGGGGGGATAAACTTGACGCTAACACAGTTACAGTCTTTTGCATAAATAGTACTAATGGGAACTAGGATGAGATTTAATTGTTTATTAACAAAAGTGGTAAAGTCCATGAAAAAAATCATTATTTACAGCAATGAAGATGGAATATGTTGCAGGCGCAAGAAATTATAGCTTATGGGAAAGTTCTACAGGAAGACAGTTGGTCCCTGTCTAGATGTCCAGGTGGTAGGCAGGATCAGGACTGGGGCCCTACGCCAAAGACTGTTACTGTGTATCCCTGTTACATTGCTTATGTCTCTATAACCTTGTCAGGATTAAATCAGCGTTTCAATTCTTGCCTCCCAAGTCTTTTCTGGTAGAACTACAGGACAAGGAGACAAGAATTGTTAAAAGTTTTTAAAGTCCAAACTTGTCCAGTAAGCATGTTTACGTATTGTCTTTGTAATTCATTAATAATTTCCTGTCGTGGTCGACCTGTCTTTTCATGAAGATGTTTTGTAACAGATGCATATGTGAATTTTTAACTACTACTTTAGCTACTGTTTTAACATTCTTCATGGTATTGTAAGACCAAGATTGTAAGATTGGGGTTTGCCCACATGTTGGCGTGTAATTGCTAGCATGTAATGCAATTGAATAAGCTGAGGATAGAAGCCCAGAAAATGACTCAACACAGCATCTATCAACACACATCTAGTGTTTAAAAATCATCCTGAACCTTGCAGGGCGATGCTGACATGGAGTCGACCGAGTGGGATTCTACATCATGAAATGGCTTGCCCACCTACCCAAGCCCCCCTTGTGTGTTTATGTTTATGTCCCTCCTCCTCAGCCCCTTTCCCACTTTTCAAAATGATGCAGTGGGTGGAGTTCGGCCCAGAGCTGGAGGTGAAGTTACACTTTAATTGATCGTATCTTCTATTGATTGCAACGCTTCCCCCTTCCTAATGACAATTAGTGGAAAACAGTGGAAATTGCATGCTCAAATCAATTAGTGCTGAATCCGGCATGAGATCTTGACTTGATGAACCTTGACATGAGCTGCTAATCTGCTCCTCCAGCCTGTTGTTGATACTCTATGAATGTTTGTGTATATTTTGCTTAATATAAAGTTTTTGTTTGTGGTCTTATCTATTTGAACATAAATGGTCTGCGTTTGTGGTGTCAGCCATCAAGGAGGCAGAGAATGACATCACAAACACTGTCATGGGGATTTACAGAATCCACAGAGATGGGAATTCTACAGAACCTGAGGATGTGGGGATTATGACAGAGGGTAACAAGGTCTTGAGAAACCTCCCGCAGTGTCATCTTGGACTTCATCCGCCTCTTTGGGCTCATTTATGACCTTCAGCTAAGCTTTCCGGACAACCTCAAATACACCTTGGAGTTTTTCCAGAAGATTATAATGGTTCAAGTTCAATGCAAAGATCCAGCAGTTGAAAATCAAGATGTTTGGATGAATAGTGCACGGAGACTCTTGGGATACTTGGACAGAGTAAAACACACACACACACACACACACACACAACCACACACGCATCACCATATGTCCATCAATCACTGAAGGACGATTTCACTTATTTTTCAGCAGTAAGACCGATTTCCCTCACCGTACCTCAGTAAAACACACAGACACAGACACATACATCATCGACAGATTGCTCAAGAACGATTTCACATGCCTTAATAAAGTACATGACATTGAGGCATCTTCTTTTGGGTCTGTAGTTTCTTTACTCTGACATGTTAAAAAATATTACAGTTGAAGCTACAGCATATGGATCTTTGGAGTTCTGAGACTCAGTAAAACACACACACACACGCACGCACGCACGCACGCACGCACGCACGCACGCACGCACGCACGCACGCACGCACGCACGCACGCACGCACGCACGCACACACACACACACACACACACACACACTCATAAGGACCACACAAGAACTTAGTATGCCATATTGAGGTACCTGATTTATTTTAGTAGTTTCTTTGTTATAACATGTTATACATTTTATTTGTGACGCTACAGTATAGGAATTGGCAGATCAACCAATATTTAACTGTTATCCACTGTACTGATAAGAACCTTTTTTAGGATTTATTTTACTTCTAATGACAAATTTGTTCTCAAATGTAAAAGCATGTAAATGTTTAAATAACTTCTTCTTTCTCTTACTTTAATAAAAACTGGACTTTGTTGGCATATGTTGTAGATTGATTGAATAATTACAATAATTATGCTGTTATTCAAAAGACAGCAATCTTCAAATTGTAGACTTAAAATGTATTTATGCAGTATTTCCTTGATTTTATTACAATTTAAAGATGTTTTTAAAGAATGAAAAATTTGTAATTCTACTCAAATTTGGCCGTAACAAGAATTACAAGAATTTATACAAGGAAAAACTGTACAGCAATTCATTGCTAAATTATGTATAGTATTTTAATATAATTTTACGGGAACTGTTTGCCAACTTTTGCCACTGTCCCCGCCTCTAAAGACTCCAAATTCAACTTGACGAGCTAGAAGAGCAGTTGCTAGCACCTAGGGAGGGTTGAGCTAACACTTGTCAGAGCGCCATGCTGGCAAGACTGCATTTGTTCATGCAGAGCAGAAATGCCCCCCCTGCAAAGATGCACTGTCATTGTACAGCACTTCATTGTTGAATTATGTATAGTATTTTAATATCATTTTACGGGAACTGTTTGGCAACTTTTGCTTCCAAACATTTCTGTTTCTTTTTTTCTTTTTTAAATGTACCCCAACAGACGAACATAGTAACACTTCGCAGATATTGTTCTGTGCATTTCACAAGCACGCCAAATGTTTTTATGTGACAGAGTTTTGAGACGAATTAATAGCCATACATGAGCCTAATGATTATCCCAAATAGAGATTAAAAACTCAACAAAATAGATACCTCCCTTTCAATTCTACCTTATCTGAGCGGAGTTACAGCGCTACAGAACAGCGAAGGGATAACAGATTTATGTCTGTGCATGACTGTATGGAAAAGATGTGACTGCACGGAGTCCTCCACATGAAAACAAGCACCCAGTCATACCCACCTCTCTCATCCAGCAGCCGCACGAATCTGAAGGAACAGACAAGAGCTGAGGAAGATCCCATTCTCCTTTTTTCTGGCATCGGGTACCGCAGCTGAAAGAACCGTCTCGTCACCCCCTAGTGGCGTACGGCGAGACTACCTCTGCTGTAGTCGCTACTGGTTAAGATGAGGTGTCTATGTTAGGACACCCTTGGGATGTTCTGCAGGGAACGGGGAGCAGGGACACACCGCAGCCTTCTAGAACTGTCGAGAGAAAGGCAGCGGGAAAGAGAGAGAGCGAGAGAGAGAGAGAGAGAGAGAGAGAGAGAGGAGCTGGGGTCATGTGTACTGACTCAACACCTATGACTCGAATTCTTACCAGGAGAAACAGTACAGGAAAACATGTATATACATGGGCTATATATATTTCAATGCAAAATAAAGATGTCAGTCGTGGTTTAGAAATGTACAAAAACAAAATATGCCACAAGGTTTTGAACGTATGGAAAGAACTTTTGTCAGTTCACAGTACAATGAGCCTTGTTTCAAGTCTGTCCACAAAGCACTGCAAGTGTCTCTTTCCATTTGAGGGACATCCTTCTACACACACACAAACACACAGATACACCTTTGTTTCTGTAGAAAAGGGTTTCCCCACAATGTGTGGAAAATTAAATAGCAGAGAAAAAGTTTACTCAGGGCCAAAGCGAGTCTAGACAAAACAGTTGATGTGATGGCGGGTCGTTATTTGTGGATCAACAGCGCTCCTTCATATCCCAGACATCAAGAAGGACGTGTGAGCGAGAAAGTGAGAGCGTCAAAGCAGTCAGTGCACGACTGACACACACCTCCAACCGCCTCGGTTTGACGGCGCACAGTTATGTTTACCTAACATGAAAAAAAGAAAACATTTGTTTCTGTTTGGCCGTCTGATTCTTGTAAAACATCTTTTCGAGGAAAAACACACACTGAACATATTATTAATAACTTTTCAACCAAGCAGAACACTGGCAGAGTCTCCTCTTCAAGAGCAACTCAAGAGGTCTTTGATGTTAAATAAAAAGGTGCATCTTTCTTGGTCTACTATGTAACTTATGGTGTGTTACTTTTACCATTTCTTGAACATGACGATTTAAAATGTGCTTTTTAAATAGTGTACCCAGTGATGAGAGCACAGTAAACAGATCCATATCCATGCACAGTAAGTTCAAATATATCTCTATCAAGTGCCATCTCCTTCAAATGTTTTGCACCTGCATGTCCTACAAAATGTATGCAATCTATATGACCAGCAACATTAAACAAAACTCCTAATTAAGTACTTCCACCCTTTGTGCAACCCATGCAATTATAGCATAAATGCAGTGTGTGTGTGTGTGTTTGGGGGGGGGGGGGGGGGTAATTTATCTTTGCAGGCTTCATTTTAAGGATGGCCTGGCGGAGCAGTTTAACAAGAGACCGCATCATTAAGCCCTGAGCATGGAGCCCAACGTTTTTGCAGAAAAGAAATCACAGCGCAAACCAAAACTTATCTGTATGACCCCAACGTTCAAAAATGCACCGACCAACATTGCCATATCACATAATGTTAAGCGTGTGCTTTTCCTACCTGGCAGCTAGGCAAGAACAACAGAAGAGAGGTACAACTGAGCCTAATCACATCGGCTCGCTGGCGTGTCCTTACCTCCCCCTCAAGAGAGGAAAAACGGCATAGCCTAAGCAGCACGTTATCCTACATAAATCGCGCCTATAGGCCTCAGTCGTAAAAAAAGAAAAGAAAAAGTAAAATAATGGCCTACCAGTGTAGAGGTGTGTCTCATACATTTTGGCGACGAGATTACAAAAAAAACTAGTCACAGTAAAGAAACGAGGCCCGTAATTCACGTACTGCACGAGGCTTAACCGCTCAATCAAAGCCGCCCTCGGCGCGTTGGAGGTTGCAGAGGACCGCTCTCTAAAACCATGTGCTGTATCCATTACCTGCCGCTAGCCCACATTGCACATGGGATGAGTAATATATTCCTATACATCGCTGTACATATTATGTGTTTCCTGGCAGTGGCACTCCATTGCCAATATAATAAACATATTATTCTATCCGGCGCAGACAACTGTAGGCTACCATTATTCACAATTCTTTTCTTTCTCTCCCTCCTCTTCAATCGTAGGAGCGGCGGCTGGTTTCGATTTTTAAGAAGGCAGGCCACTCGACCATATGGGCAACAGGTTTGTCTGCACAGTGTTTTGGGGTATTAATAAAATCATCACCGAACCGTTTTGTCATGTTAGCTGACACCAAGACGCGTTGAAGCTAAAGCTGGTGAGTTGTGACAATGTGAAGAAGAAGCTTTCTGAATCCGATGAATTTTTCTGGGATTAAATGTCTGCCCATAAACGTGACGGGGTACATTTCCGCCGTTGTAACTGGAATATTTTCTAGTGTAGAACACTGACAAGACTAATAACAATTTCAACATACACTGATTACCAATTTTATTTTAGGGAAACCTGAACCACACACACACACACACACACACACACGCGCGCGCACATGAAATAGAGCCCCGAGATGCAGACTGGAGTTGAAAACTGAAGTCTTTTTCTGTGGGATTTTTTTCGCCGAGGTATCCAGAGCGTGTCGGCTAAATAAATGACGGTCGGCAGGTGTGGAGGCCAGAGTGTCCTGCCTGCCTCTGTAACTCTCCTCTCCACCTCTGTTATCTGTTAAACCCCGGAACTTCAGCCTGCTCAGCACGAACGGGGACTGATGGCAGGAGTGCAAGTCTCTCTCTCCCTCACACACACACACACACACACAGATCCACAGTAAGAGCAACAACCTGTCCAAAGGCCCTGCGCTGGCAGACGAAAAATACACTTGCTTCCTCTGTAAATAAACCAGTCCAGACCAAAGACGTCCCACCCCCCTCTCTCCTTCACTCACCTCTTCTACTCCTCCTCTTTCCGTGCTCGTCCTAATGTTCATCACCCTCCCCTTCGCACAGGGTCCCTTGCAAGCAGGCATGAGCGCTTTCCCGGTGAAAGCGTCCGGAGTGTCTTCATTCTCCTTGACAACCGAGTAGTCACGAGATCATGTTCGCATCACTCAGGAGACAAAATATATGTGTATCCGCGTGTTTGCCGTAGCCTTTCTTGTTTGCGAGAAAAATGATTTTGCATCGACAGATGGCCTTAATAAAGTAGGCTTGCCTTCCATAAACCGGATAAAGCCTTCTGCTCCGTTCTCTTATTGAAACAGATAATGAAATGTATCTTACTTCAAAGATGGCAAGATTCAGTGAGTTACCACAATGATCTATGCATTCAATATGCACGTATTGATTAGCAATACACCAAAGACAATATAAACGTTACAGGCGACCATAAAATAAATAAAAAATCTGCACGTCAGACCCGTGAAGACTCGAGGCCATCGTGCGCACGCGTTGCACAATAAATATCCACCTCTGACCGCTGCGCGCCTGTTAGCCGGTAGTATTTATAGTTATGGAGCGTTAGGTGAAAATAACCCCACTGTTAACCTGCACACTTTATTATGGAGTTTATTGGGCTTGTCTGTGGCCGTGGAAATTGCAAATCTATATACTTCATCACAGAGAGAGGGTCCGCGGAAAGGCAACACACTATTTACTCTAGTCGATTTATTTTACAGGGTCTGTGGCTTGATTCGCCCCGCTTATGTGTAGAGCAGCCAATTACTTCTCTACCCCTTTTTAAATAATAGTGTTTGGCCAAGAATCTAGGTTTTAAAATTCAAGAAAGCTTTAAATTAAATTAAATTAAATTATTATGGTATTTGGAGACTTTCAAATTCAAGTTTGTTTGGAATGGATCAACAACATCGACATGATAGGCCAATGTTAGTTGGTGGGCTTGAGACCAGGCGATGCATGGAGAGTATGGACACATACTGTGATCAGTACTGAACAGAGCGTATATACTGTACATCAAGTTATGTGGGGAGAGGTGTGGGGATCTGTAACTAAAACAGAATTAGGATTACAACTTCTGTCTTACTGATCTACTCTTGCAGCAAACAATTCCATTGCTTTAATAATTGTTAAAACATATCCAAATCTAGTTGTGCATACTGACGTGGGGTAAATGATTAGTATGCTAAACCTCCATGGAAATTCTTGACTTGAAATATGCAATCCAAAATCTGGAATCTGACACAAGAAATCTCACTTTTCTCAATTAACTGGGTGAAAAGTTCTATCTGATGTTTCTCTGGTTTAAAGAAACTACACCTCAGGTGTTGACCTCCAATTTAAGTAACGACTTTAATGAGGTTTTCTTGTTTATTTAGCAGGTGGGGTTTTTTGTGGTACTTTTTCAAGATTCCACTAGGCACAAAACTTCTGTAATCTTCAGTAAATTACTTCACTTCAGTATCACTGTGACTGTGTCTATAAATATTACATCTACAGTCTAAATAAAATATCTAAGCAATTAAAAAAAAAAGTCTGGAAAAAGGTATTAACATTTCTGTAGATCTTATGTACTGACAGACTGGACAGACCTTTTACCATTTTTGTTGTAGGCATTTCAAGAGTGTCCTAACAAAGAGTGTATTTCACTGCCATACACAATGTCCTGTGCTACACACACACGCACACACACACACACACACACACACACACACACACACACACACACACACATAACGCCCTGTGCTACTTCCTCAACATGTGTATTTACTGTACCACTCACACAACTTCATTAAGATGTAGTCACTGTACGTTTTTAGAAATACCCACAATTACAAGCAGTTGCTCTTCTTTTGTCTTGTGTGTGTGCGCGCGCGTGTGTGTGTGTGTGTGTGTATGTGTGTGTGTGTGTGTGTGTGTGTGTGTGTGCGTGCGTGCGTGCGTGCGTGCGTGCGTGCGTGCGTGCGTGCGTGCGTGCGTGCGTGCGTGCGTGCGTGCGTGCGTGCGTGCGTGCGTGCGTGCGTGCGTGCGTGCGTGCGTGCGTGTGTGTGTGTGTCGTGTGTGGATGGTTTCTAGATTCAGACTGCTCTGTCATACATACACCAATGCAACGTTTTACAGTAGAATTTAAAAAGGCAATTTGAACCACACAAGCAACAGATCGTCACATGCTCAATGGGGCAACGCCATTGGACAAAAATCATTTGGAGGTGTGGATGTTAGCCTTTTCACTTTTAAAGCAAACTATGTCATTGTGAATTATACCAGTGTTGTACATTATTTGATTAGAATGACAGTAGTTTGCCTAATGTTCAGCCTAATTAGTTTTCATACCAATCATTTATATATTACTATGCATATATCAGTGCTAAAAACTATGCCCATGCTGTTATCATAACTGAAATACTTTACTTAATTACATTGTTTTGGTATTGTTTCTTGGGTAAGTAACATAATTATTTTTCAGTGAGCAGTACTTGAGAGGTATGTTGAATGCAGTACTGTGCTGTATATCTTTGATATGTTGACACTGTAGCATGAGTAGTCATTGAGTCATGAGTTGCTGTGTTCTTTTGATAGCCTTGAAATGAGTGTCTTTCTCATGTGGTGAGCCAATTATTGTGTCCGACGAGATATAGTGCGAGTAGACACCACGCATTATCCTCTGTCACAACATGTGAAGCCTGGTGTTACGCCCAGTAATGTTGTATGACATAAGGTTCAGCAGAGCCACACCAACCGAAATTTTCACCAGACGCCACTGATTTATGTAACTGCTACACAGCTGGCCAGATAGATTTGCATGCATGGTTTCCTTGTTTCACATGTAGCGCTTTTAGCCTAGCCCCCTTACCTCCCCATGCATTTCAGCACAGTGATTTATGAGTCTTAGATTAGCCAATTTAATTAAACTTTTTTTTTTATGTCTGCATCCCAAAATGTGCTGTTGTACGTTCTAGCGATAGGCAATTACAGAATAATGAGCAACGTCCAAACAGGAAACGTTTTTTTAATTATCATGAACCCATTGTTAATGTTTTTGCTAAAATATTTTGATCTAGGTAAACAGAAGTAAAAGCACACCAGCTTGCAATATATTTAGCCTTCCATATCATATCGGGCCTGTGCTGTGAGAACGCAAATTAAATGGTTTAGATCAAGAATCCCCCTTTCCCCCTAGACCCCAAACATACGTCTCAGCAAGCAGAAATATGACTCTGGCTGAAAGCTACGCAGTGCATTTATCTAGATTAGCAGCTACCCCTCGCCTACCCACCCCCAGCACCCCCAGCCCTACACCCCCCCATCTCAACCCCCCCCCCCCCCTCCATTTGTCGAGGTTGTTTTGTCAGAACTGTTTAGAGGGACATAAAGCCTGCTTGTTTTGACATATGGTTTCTCGGTTTTGTTTTTGTTGATAATGAGAACCATGCGCTCTGGCGAGCGGAGCCGGGGCCCGAGACACAGCGGTTGCCGCGGCAGCAGTGGGCCTAGGACAGAGGAGAGGGAAATTACCTGAGGCAGAACCCGCCCACCCCCCCCAACACACACACACACACACACACACACAGTCATTCACTCGTTTCTTTTCTTTCTTTCGCTGGTTTTCTTCCTCTGTCCTAGAGCGAATGAGATTTCTGCTTTCGCACGGCTCTGGTGCTGGAATGAATGGTGGCGGGCGGGCGGGTGGGCAGACAGACAGACGGGGGTGGGAGCGGCTTTGATTGGAGGTGCAGACGCATGGCCTTTACGCTGTGAGTGATTACAGGTAACGCTGCGGCCTCTGGAGCCTGCCTAATGAGCAAGTTTGTGCTGCTAACTCTACCCCTCCCTCGTCTATCTCTCCCTCCCTCTCTCTCTCTCTCTCTCTCTCTCTCACTCTCTCTCTCTCTCTCCCTCCCTCCCTCCCTCCTGCACTCATTGTCCCTCTTGCTGTTACACACACTTACATACATACATACCTTTTTCGCTCCCCAAAACAATCACACACAGCCCTATCTCCTGGGTATATGCACATATACCCACTTATTTTATGGCACTGCTTACACAGACACACACATTCACAAACACATAGTTACATGTTTATACACACCTACTCTCCCACTTAAACACACACACCCACACACACACACTTAAACACAAACACTCAAAAACTCCTCCCTTTTCTTTCCTGTTACTCAAACACATACACTTTCTTTTTTCTTGCTCTATTGCACTTTCACACACACACACACACACACGCACACACTCACACACACACACACACACACACACACACACACACACACACACACACACACACACACACACACACACACACACACATAGGCACACACACACACACACACCCACATAGGCACACACACCAGGTGCGCTCTCAAGCTGTGGGACAAAGGCCCTCCTGTGACTGGTCCAGGTTGGCTGGAAGTCTGGCAGCATTCATATTTTCCAGCGTGCACAGCTCGCTCTTTTTCGGGCTGGGCTGGAACAAAAGCTGATTCTGCCATTTTTTTCAGCGGGGGAAATTGGGTAATTTGACCCGCCATGACCTGATCATGTAGAAGCTGACCTGCCTGTCGGACGGAAGCCTTGTGCTGCCTGCCCAGGGTTGCCACGGCACTAATCATTCAGTACAAGGGTCATGGCAAAACTACAGACAGTTTGGGCAGGATTAAGAGGGACAGAGAGAGAGATAGAGAGAGATAGAGAGAGAGAGAGAGAGAGAGAGGGAGAGAGAAGGAAAGAAAAAGCTTCCTCGTTTTTATCTCCAGTGTGCACATTTTCTGCTTCTTTTGTCTGCTCGCTTTTTTCCGCCATACTCCATTGGCAGCAACATAAGCGTACCTACCTGTGAGCAGAACCATTTGGTAAACAAACCACAGATCTTCTTAAGGTTTTTCAAGCCCCCATTAAGAGATGATATCGGATAAAGTAACAAATTACAGTTCACAGCATTACTTCTGTCAAGCCCTCAAAAGTAGCCCTGCTTCAAAGCAACTTAAGTTTCATCTTTCATTATTAACCTCCCCATTACACTGCAAGCAGTCGCTTCAGAGTCTATATTGCAGATGGAAAACATTTTTTCTTTTCTTTTTCTAGCCAGTGGTGAAACGCTTCTCCTATTCACGATCACAAAGTAATGGCTTTGAACTCCAGAGCCCTTTATATGTTTTTTAATCTCTTAGTTGTTGGCTAAATAGCAGATAAATCATCCTGCTAAGCTAGACTGGGGAGGGGCTTCGTAAGGACTCACAATCACCCAGAATAAAAAGGCAGCAGGAAAATGCTGACATCAGCACCGTTCGAGGGCTGGGTCCTTGACAATGGGTTGGCTCAACTACCCCAACCCCACCCCTCCCACACACACACACTCCCCTTGCACTGCCTCAACCCCCTCCCATCGTTGTCAGCCCCTCCAGAAGCATCTCGACTCGGCTCCTCGCCTCGGAGGTGCGGGGGCCGTGGACCAAAAAACCTCTTGCTGTCCCCAATGCCGCCCCACAGCTCGCCCATTAGTCTCAGCGGGTGCTTACTTTGCGTGAGCACATGGCACAAGGGCATGCACCAGCTGTAATATCACTCCCTATTGAATAAGTGTGAGTGTGTGTGTGTGTGTGTGTGTGTGTGTGTGTGTGTGTGTGTGTGTGTGTGTGTGTGTGTGTGTGTGTGTGTGTGTGTGTGTGGTGGGGGGGGGGACAGAGAGGGAGGAATGTGTGTATATGTGTGTGCAAGACGGTGAGGAAAAGACAGGGTGTGTGCATGTGTGAGTGTGTGTGGGGGGGGGGCAGAAAGTGAGGGATGTGTGTATGTGTGTGTGTAACAGTGAGGGAAAGACAGGGTGTGTGTGTGTGTGCGTGTGTATGGAGACTCCCTACTTGTCTGGGCTTCTCAAAAGTTACAAGATTTTTTTTTTGTCATTCTATATTTTCATTTTTTCCACTTTGTGATTTTCCTCGCTGGTTATTTCTGTCCGCTTTTCACTGCTGTGAAAGAAAAACAGAAAGAAGGACAGTGAGACTGAACTGAAATTTGTTTGCTTTATTGCCGTGTTGTTTGGAAAATAAATTGTGGCACTTCAGCACGTCAAAACAAGTGCTGGAAAGGTGGTGGGCTTGATGTGTGTGTGTGTGTGTGTGTGTGTGTGTGTGTGTGTGTGTGTGTGTGTGGAGAGAGGAGGTGTTTCAGCATTGGTATGCCTGTCAGATGGTGATAAAATGACTCAGCTCATATCCTTCTCATAGCAACGCTTCACTGTTTATTCTGTATGGGTAAAGTGCATCTCTCATCCCGCGGTGCACGAAGCGGCAATGAGAATACCACTCCGTTTGATTGAAACCCATTTAAGCTGGCCGGTCATCTCCCTTGCCATGTCTATTAAATGTCTCTCATGCTTTGTCATTTACTCAGACAACCCACCATTTTCCAATCGAAGTAACACCTAGACAAACAGACCAGTCATTCCCACTCTGCGGCGCAGACACACAGGCTCATTGTCATTTGGATGTAATGGGCACCATTGCTGCGGCTCGAAGCGAGGCTACTGTGGTACGTGTTGTGTCATTAGCTTCTGCCGAGTCGCAGAACAGGAAATAAGCCTAGAAATAGAAAGAAAAGGAAAAAAAGAAAAAAAGATAGAAAGTATTGTGTTCCCTTTCGGTCGTTTCACAACACAGATAGTATGGGATATCACGCTCTCGCGTCTCTGGCTGAAGACACCTCTCTTCACGCCTAAAATGCAGATGACATGTGGTGACGTAGGGAGGCCACCGACGTCTATCTTCGGTTCAAGCTCTCTTCACCTCTCTATGAACACCTCAACCTTGCACCCTAGCTTCCTAGTTGGTTTTAAGTGTAGCAAGTTAGCAATTTCTCTCGAAGCAGTTGAACTGTTCCTAACTGGATTCGTTCAACACCATCCTCTACTGGTTCGTCGACTTTCCACAGGGTGCTGTTTTTTGAGAGTTATTTGCAACAGGTTTGAAGTGTGGCGTGTCTCGATGTCGCTAATGTTTAGCCCAGCTGATGGTTGTCTAGCATGAGATCGCTGCTCACATCGACCACAACAAAACCAGGTGTTGGACCCTGTCCTCAGGGCTGTCGTTTTTTTTTCTCTCCATGAGAAGGACCACCACGACGCCTGCCTGGCTTGCCTGGGAGTTGTCCACGCTTGAAGGAAGTTGGCACAGCCTGATGCGTGTGTATGTGTTGCTGCCAGCTCACATGCTCCACTCTCTGGCCTGTCGTGTCTCCTCCAACCCCCAGGGAGAGTTGCTCCTCCTGCTTCCCCTGATGTGCCACCGAAGCAGCCGTCGGACAAGGGTCCACTCCAGCCCGCGTGGCACAAGCCTCCCCCACCTGGCCTCCTCCCTAAGGACACCGCGGTGAGGAGGAAGAAGACAAATTCCTCCTGGCTATGGCTTCAACACGGAAGGGGCTGTTGTTTTCGGGAGACATTGCAGCCTCAACCTCAGTGCCACCAAAGAGGTGCCACGCATCTTTTGTTTAGGGTCCCAGTCCCAAAAGGTCTTGTCTGTCCCTCACACAGTCTCCTAAGCACACACACACACACACACACACACACACACCCCTGCACCACTGTTCCCCCTGCCGGGCTGTTTTCCTCATGTACAGAGAGTCTCTCAAGCCCCCAGTTCGGGTGCATTAAAAGAAAAGTGTGTGTCAGTTGTGTCTGGAGCTGTGGCGCATACAGGCCTACCTGCTTGAGCGGTCACGTCTAGAGGCTCAGGGGTGGCCTCCTAATGTGATTGCCACTATTCAAAGTGCTAGAGCCTCTTCCACTAGAGACTTTTATTCTTATAAGTGGTGCGCATCCGAACACTGGTGTCAGACCAGGGGCCTCATTTCTTTTCAGTGGTCTATGGTGGACGTTTTGACATTAAAGGTGCACCTAGCGGCTATTTCAGCCTGTCATATTGACATTTATGAGGTGTCACTAGGGGCCCACCCCAGTTGCTACGAGCTTTATGGAGGGCGTGTGCTGCCTGTAGCCCATTACTAGATCACCTGTGTCATCTTGGGACCTGCCCACTGTTCCGGACGCTCTGTGCGGTTCTCCTTTTGGAACATTAGAGTCTGTGGACATAAAGTTCTTATCCCATAAGTCTGCTCTGTGTGTCTGATATTTCAAGGCTTATCTGTACATCCTTTGTACACCCAGTTTGCACCAGATGACACAGAGGTCACTTTGCACCCAAATGCTGCTTATATACCTAAAGTCTTGCCCATGTCTTATAAGTCTATGGCTTTTGACTTATTTGCTTTCTCTCCTCCTCTATTTACCTCTGAGGAGCAGAGGAGGCTGTATGCACTGTGGCCAGTGCGGGCGTTGCGTACATATATTTCACGCACCCAGGAGTTTCGGTCTTGTGACCACCTCTTTGTCTGGATCGGTTGGGTACTAATATTCTGTATTCAGCTGCGCGGGGCGTGATTAAGAGTCCCATACTATCTGTGTTGAGCAGAGTGAATCGACTGAAAGGGAACATAAAGTAATGCTTCTAACCACTGTTCCCTGAAGGAGAGGGACGAGGTACAACACTAGTTTGCCCGGCACATGAGCTAGGGCTCGATGAAGAGCGCGGAGAAGATAGTGGTGACCTGGCTTATGTAGGCAGGCGTGGCCTCCCTACGTCATCACATGTCATCTGCCTTTTAGGAGTGAATAGAAGAGTCTTCAGCCAGACACATGAGGACGTGATATCCCATACTATCCGAGTTGTACTTCGTTCCTCTCCTACCGGGAACAGTGGTTATATGCATAACCTTACGGATTGCGCACTGGTGAGACGGCGTCATACAAAATAAATGTATAGGCTGTTGTACTGCTGTATGTCTTTAGATCTGCATAGTCTTCAGGGAGGGGAAACAGACAGTGCAGCAGACCTTGTCTCCGTGTATGAGACTCATGCTAAATGAAACTGCCTGGTTCCCACACTGCACAGCTGCAGAGAAGAGATGGGTATCAGCAGACACTCCGAAGAGCCTCTTGCCACACCAGATGTCACGCCGTGGGAGAGTGTGTTCTCATCAGCGCCCCTCTCGGTCGTCCTCATTTTAAACCCATTTCATTATACAAGCCCTGCCAGGGTCTATGTGTGAACTCAACAGAGCGTATATTTAAGGCTCCACGGAACACGGTTTTGATAAGGAGACGGGACTGTGCATGCTGATACAAATGACCAGATGTGTGCAGTTTTTTAAAATATTTTTTTTATACCTGGGTGTCATTGTGCCGTGTAGAAGTGGAGCGAAATGAATGGTAAGTTAGGCCTGAAAGAGCAAGCCTACCAGGCCATGCCAAAGAGAGATGATTATAAACAAAGAGGCAATATGAAAGCTTTCCATTTTTTTGCTGGTTTTCAAAGTAAACACGCAAGGGGAAAAGAGGAGGAGGAGGAGGGGGCGGAGAACGAGAGAAGAGAGAAAGAGAAAGAGAAAGAAAAAAAATTCAAAAATTACATATGCCACGGCATAGCGGACTTTGGGATCATTTTTCCATCTCTCAATCCCAAGGCGGTGTCTAATTATCGCATCATAATGAAAACGTTAAAATAACTTTGGCCTTTCCTTGGGACGCTGCCCGGCGAAAAGACGCAACTTTCTCCAGAGCTCTCTGTGCGCCTGCCGTGATTTTTTTTAGATTTTTCTTTTCACTATTTCTTTTTTTTTTGTTTAGTTTTTCTTTCGGTCCACCACAAGTTTGGACCTGATAGCCCCATGTGTGTCACGCACAAGCAAGAAAGATTGTGTGTTGAGAATGTAAAGCAGAAAATTCAGAGACCCATTAAAAAGAGAGCCCTCTTTATAATACATTGGGCAGCTGTCATGTCTGACCAGTAAATGTTATGATAACTGGATGCCGTTCAATGGTAAAACATAGACCGCCAATTGTTAAACATTGCAGTGTGTTAAGGTGAAAAGAAATGCCTAGGGAGATATGTCAGAAATGTAAATCAGGTTCATTCCCTCTCACAGAAAAAGCTTTCTTGGGGATATTGAACACAAACAGTATTTAGAGATAATCAGAAGATGTGAATATGCCAAAAACTTTATTTATTCAGTATTAAAACGTGATTTCTTTGTAAGATAGAGCACAAAGCTTTAAACCCACCCAAGGTTATTTGCGGCGGCTGCTATTGCAAATGCATTGTCAACTGGTAGAAAAAGCACAGGGAGCTCAATGGTTCACAAGCCAAGCTAATCAAGGCCCTGACAAATTTGAACACTTCCGCTTGGATATGTGAAGGTCATCAGATTAGGGCATAGCTGTGTAAGCACGCGTACACACAGACATACACACATGTTTCAGCGCACAGGAAATATGACTGAACACAGACCGAAGGACAATATAGGTTCGTCCAATTTCCAGCCAGGAAGATTGCCTTTGAATTTATCCCCCTCACACTGTCATGGAGTGGAAGGCTGGCTGGAGTCATCCCAAGGGGATTTACTATATGTCAGCCTTGGTCTCACCCCTGAACACAGAGGCTCTGGATCCCTCTCCACTTACCTAGCTGAGGTAGACTCGCACTGCAAACTAGCCAGACAGCCACTTTTTTTTGTTGATCATAATTCAGACTACTTTAAACACCACCTCAGGCGGCCTCACAGGAGCCATGTGTCAACCGACAGAGAGAAGTTTCTCTTTGAAAAGTGATGGCTGATGGAGCAATGTTAGCTTTTCAGAGCCACAGCAGCATTCTTTGTCCCCCCCCTGATGCCCGCCAGACTGGTGTGCGATGGGGGCAGGTCCCCGCTGGCACTGGCAGGCTAAAAGTTCGAGGCGGGCATCATTGACATAGTCCCGTCACGTACCCTCAAAGGTCGCCGGCGTCACCCCATCTGTAAGGATCCTCCAGACAGAGCAAACGGCTCCCAGGGGCCGGTGGTCACTTGAGGCCCCGAGTCATGCCGCACTGCGCCTCCCTGCTCTACCTGCCACGCCAGAGAGAGAGAGAGAGAGAGAGGGAGAGAGGGATGGAGGGAGAGAGAGAGGGAGAGAGGGAGAGAGAGAGAGAGGACCTACGATTGATTGTAATGGCTGATAAAATAGTTTCCACAGGGACTTGGCACGCTCTGAGCCCATTTGGCATCAGGCGCTGTGGAACAAATGTGTATGTGTACTCCACGCATAAGGATTACAAAGATAAAGACCAGATGCCGCTAAGCACTCGACCTGAATTTAGATTCGGGCCTGATTGAGCTGCTTCTGTCCTGAGGACGGGCGGAGGGGGGGAAAGAGGGGGCAGTCAAGAGTAGATTTTCCATATGAGGTCCGGTAATGAACAGGCACACTGGCTGTGGTAAACTCGGCTTCGGCCACACAGTCGACGACGTCATCTAGAGGAGGGCAGAGATGCATCATGGTTGCTGACACCTGACACAAACCAACGCAAGAGTGACTCCTGACAAATGAGACGCCACAATATCTCAGGTCAAAGTCATCTATGAGCCGATAAGGCAAGCAGTAATCAGTTTGAAATTCATGCAGGTCACCGCAAATGAAGCGGAGATCGGCTCCATTACAATGCTCACGGGGCTGCGATGTGACCTGCGCGATTCCGTGGGCTAAACCCCCTGCCACCGCACTGTATCACTCTACACCCACTCTGCGGGTCCCCCCCTTCTTTTTACGAAGGTGGAATCCAATTAGTCCAGATTTATGAGATCGAAATCAACCACAGCCAGCCAGGCTGGGATTGGGAACCTTCAAAGCGAGAGAGCCAACAGTGGAAGAAGTATAATGAGACGGTGTTTTTCATAGCCTCTCTTCTTCTGGCAGCCGCTGCATGTCATATGTAGGTGGCTAATGACAGTAGGGTTCTAAAAGGTCTTCGCCGTTGCCTGCCAGGGTTACTTTAAACAAAGGCATTGTTCTGCATTTCCCACACATCCCTGTGACAAATAGAGTGATGTGTTTTGAACTTACTGTAGGGGATTTGCTTGAAAAGACTTAAACATCTGAAGCCAGCTCCCACTTCATGAAATTACATTATATTTCATCCAGATATAGACATCCTGTCCAATTCAACAGTGTAGCTCAATAATTACTGCAATTAATGACTAAGTGTCAAGAGATTTAAATGCTGTCATTATTTTTGCACTGATATCGTAACTAAGATGAAAGGCAGAAAGTACATCATTTCTTTTAATACCAAACGGCTTAACCCTGACATCTGCAAATGTTGTATCGTCGTCTCCAATTTAGTCAGCCCCTTCCTATCAAAATCGACTTTTTCCCCACCATATACTCTTAATTATATGTCCCTTTCAGACCATGTGTTGTTGAAGTTTGCTGTTGCTATGACAACCCAATAGGAATAACTGCATGCATTCGTGTTCTTTAGCGGGAACTCTGCCCCCTGCTTGCATGGCTGGCTCTGCGCCCACTAATCCCTCTGCATCATGAATCAGATGCAGACTGTGATATCAAACTCAGCACATAGATTCACATAGACTCACTGGCTTCAGGCATAATAGCAGAGGACTGACCAGATGGTGGTTATGGTCATTTTCAGGCAACTTGGGAGTGGATGAGGGTATGGAAATTTGAGGCAGTGTTTTTACCTCTCTTGCTGATATGAAAGATAACCTGTTTTAGTTTTTTTTTATTCATTTACTTTTTTATTTATGTATCCTTTCTATGTTCTTGTAGCTTCGGTTTATTTAGATTTAATTGTATTTATTCATGTTTTTTTATAATGCACATAACTGTTTTAATCTCTTATTTTCCTATGTTCTTTTATCTGCTCGTTTGTAAAGAATTGCTATATGAATAAACTTGCCTTGCTTTGCATTCACTTCTCCCTCTTTCTTTCTCTCCCTCTCTCTGTCTCTCTTTCTTGCTCTCTGCTCTAAACATTCCTGTCTCTTGAAGAGGAGTCTCCTGATAAATAAAACTTTAGTGGTATCCATTGTCTTTCTTGGCTGCATCTGACTCGAGTCAAAGTGAAGCTTCCAGACCTATATAAACACACATTCATTCCAAAATGTCGACCAAAACGTGAACAAGTAACGTTACACGTGTATACACACATACACAGACACACACACACAGACACAGGAGATTTGCCTCATTGATTACATCCTGCCTTGTATCATCCCCTTAAAACAAATTACTGAGGCTTATTTCGATATCGACGTCATTTCTCCCACCAGGGAATTAAAGGGCTGACGAGGACCCGCTGCCACCGGGAGACAGCCGCACTCTTCCACCTGCCCACAGTAGAATTTACGGCCTTCTGGCTAATTCAGAATCAAGGTTATCTGGCCTTGGTCTTAGCTGAAATTGATTTGAAGTAATGCTTTCTTCGCCTCCTCACATAAGTCTTCATTAGCCAATGCTCCTGACCTGTGCTAAACCTGTGTCATTACATTCCCTCCCTCACTGACACACACACACACACACACACACACACGCTGACACACACACACACACACACACACACATGCTGACACACACACACACACACACACACGCTGACACACACACACAAAGCTCAGACCCCATTCTTCAAGCCATCACCAACATCACATTGTGCTCCCTAAGGGAGGGCCCACTCACTGCACCCATCTCACCCCCCTACCTATGTGTAATCCTGGACTCTGTCAGCCAGCATAAACCCTAAACCCACTAAAATTCTACACCATTTGACTTGACACTCTATCCCCCTCCCCCTCCCCCTCCCCCTCCCCCTCCCCCACCCCCAACCCCTCTGCATGGCGTCCACTAGTGCCTTAAGGAGACATGGCAGTCCCTCAGGACTCGTGTTTTTTTCCCAAATGCATTAGAAATATGGAGAGGGGGCTGCCTAATATTTCAAACCAATTGCTGCCACCACACTTATCTCAACGGCCCAAATGACGGGTTGAGTGAAACTACTCTGGGGCGAGAGATAAAAGAGGGAGAGTTAGAAAGAGAATTTTTTTTAAAGTGGTTAATGGGATTCATCTGAAGATGGAAACCAGTGCAAAGGAAGATCAAGCCTGGTGGCCATATTGACCCGCCGTGTGTCCACCACGACCAACAGAGCAAAACTAGCCATATTCCTCAGGATCAAGGCCCTCTGAGTGTTTAAAACTAGCCATATTCCTCAGGATCAAGGCCCTCTGAGCGTTTCACCGCAGCCATCCTACTGAATCATTAACTAGTTTCCAACAGTTTCACTGTGAGGCTCCAGCCAAAAGGCCTGCATTGGCAAACTCTGTGATTAGGGTCTGCAACCAGAGTACAACCCTTCATCCAGTTTTGGCCATATTCACAGCACTGCAATGTGCCAAGTTGTTTCATAAATCAGATATAAAAAAAAATCAGTTTTTAAAGTGGTGTGCCAACCTTTTACAAAGGTCAGCTTTTCCTAAACTGTAAGCAGTCTTCCTCACTGAGAATATTTTTTCTCCTCATAACCCCCCGCCCACACACACACACACACACACACACACACACACAGTCACACACACACACACACACACACAACCCACCCCTACCCTTCTCCTCTTTCAGGCTTGTCGAACACAACATCCAAGGCCCTCTCCAGAAAAAGCAATCACTCCCATCAAAGCAAGTCATGTTGATTATAAAGCAATGAATTTCGGCCTGCAGTTTCGCTTACCAAGTTATTTGTCAAGTCACTCACATACAATTAAAGTGGTGCACCAGTCTGAAAACACAGCGCTCGGGGGGGAAAGCGCATATTATTACTCCAAATTAAGAGGCACTTCAGTCATCCAAAATCTTTTATACCCAGACGATTTCTCTCGTCGGCACAAGAAAAAAAATCTACCTGAGATGTCTGATTCAAGGGGAAAGTTCTTCTTGTAAATACTTAAAATGAGCCCACAGACTTCAGAGAAAAAGGGGAGCTTTAATTTTTAAATGAATAGCAAAGCTTCACTGGATAAAACAGAGCAAAAGAAATACAGAGGGTGAAGTTGAAGAGAGTTACTTTGATTCGAATAATGAAACTCAGATATGGTTCAAATAAGAGGAGGGGGTAACAGATTTTCTGTGGTGAACTAGATCACAATTTAAAAAGCGTGGAACTGTTTTAGTGTAGAGAGGAATGGATTCTGTTTGGTAGCATGCAGTCTCCCACAAGCAAAGCACTAAAACGGATCTGATTATCATATTCATAATGTATTGGTAGGTATGTTTTGATCATGTAAAAATATCAATCTCCTATAGCTTAACAGGTGTAGAAACAGAGGTTATGGGTTTAATTCCCAGGGAGCATATACAAAGACAGGCTTAATACTGTAAGTTGCCTTAAGCTAGTTCAATAAGACTACTGTGGTAATGGTAATGTGACTAGAAACACGCTAAATGCTTTTGACAAGTGTGTCACACATATAGCTGGGCTAGTGTCCCTAGCACAACAGAATGACAGCTGACGATTAAACTTGTATCATGCATCATGACACTCTCTGTGTCTTTCAGAGCCCTGAGTTTATTTTGCTGTAAAACATCCACACATCCAAAAAGAAGGGAGAAAAAAAAACGTCTATGGTTTTGTGGATTTTGATCTCCAGACTAGAGTTGCCAAATGCCACATGCCTAATGCAAAACAACAGGCCAAGTGGAACTAAAATAGTAAAACAAGTCAGATCCCATTCCAATCACCTAAACACCTCCCACTTGGCTTCAGACAGGCCCCGAACTGTACGACAGCGCGGCTTGTATGACTGAATCAAGGAAAACACCAGATATGCCCATCTGGCTTCAAACAAACCGCTTGGGTAACCATGCCTTCAGTCAAAAGCATGGCTAACCTCCCAAGGTCTGCCAAATTAGTCTTACCAGACTCCCTCAATCCTCACTTCATGTCATGTAATGCAGAGTTAAACGTACATACAGTCAAAATAAATTGTTATTCCATTTTTGATCAAAAATATCTGTTAATAAAGCCCCAGAAAATGCTACAAAAATCACTCGACTCGACACACATGCTAACACACAGCGGCGGCGGCTGCATTAATATTGAACGTGGCGCGTTTGAACTCGGGGCCCCTCGCCACCCCCGTCTGCAGCGAGGAGCATGCGGATCACACGCTCCAGCGAACGGGGTGGCCAGGCTCGCCGAGGAGCCAAGGCCAGACAGAGGGCAAGAAGACACGGGATGGGGAAGAGCAGTCAATGGAGCATGGGAGAAAGTGATAGGAAGAAAGAGGGGAGGGGAGAGAGAGAAGGAGGGGGGCGAGAGAAAGAGAAGGTGGAGAAAGAAAGGGAAATATGGAGGGAGAGGGTAAAAAAGAGAGAAAGGGAGAGGGAGACAACGTGGGAGAGAGAGAGGAAAGAAGAGGGGGAAGAGAGAAAGGAGAGAGAGAGGGCTCCTGTCATGTGAAAAGGACACAGGCATGTTGGAGCGCAGGAGGAGAAGGAGGAGGAGGAGGAGGCAGCGCAGTGAGAATGTAATTCAATGGACGACGGATCAGCAGAGACACCAGGAAAGGAAGGGACAGAGCGTGACATGTTTCCTCATCACACAGCAGAAGTGTGGAGTTTTACTATACAGCCACCCAGACTAGGGATTTCATAAAGTCTTCCTGAAGTGCAACTACAAATTTCTCCAAATTTCGTTGTAAACAATAAAGACTTTTCAAAAACGAATGTTGAAAAGTACAAGCAACACTAAGACTGTGAGTTTGGGACCTGTTGAATACCGATTTGCACTGCGAGAGTCACATAAGGTGAACGCTCAATAAATAAATGTTGATGCAAATGTAGCCTGCGGTGAATCACTTTGGAAGACAAGCACCACTGTCAAGAGGCCATTTAATGCTGAGGTGTACTATTCGAGAATACTGTGTCTTACAGGGTGGGCTGTATAAAAAGCTTTTATTGCAGTAGGAACATGGTCTCTTTTTGGATGTGTTTGTTTATTTTACAACACAGTCTTGTAATGGCTCCAAACAGGTTGAGTGTCCTGGCCCCTTTTTATTTGACTGTAGACAAATGTCTTACCCCAGGTAACAGCCTACAAACATTTCTTCATTTCCTTTTGAATTCTTTCCTTTGTTCTTTGTTATCTCTTATTTTTATACGTTTCTCTTGACAGTCCCATCATGGCAGTTGGAGAGTTCTATATGACCCTGAGCTCAATGATTTACCCATATCAGTAAGAGAAAGAGAGAGAGAGAGAAAAGAGAAAGAGAGAGAGAGAGAGAG
>NC_045170.1:10837943-10855443 GCF_900700415.2 Clupea harengus
AACTTACATAACTGACATGAGAAGACTGTAAGACCCACGCCTAATTTAAAATGGTTCCCAGCATGAATCCATAAAACATACAGAAGTCAGTTACAGGGCCTTAAAGGTAAGTCAGCGTATCCAAAGCAACAGATCACCTGCACATTCACATCGGGAATCGAAATGGTTTCAGACGTAGATTATTTCTCCATGATAAAAGAACAATGATAGCTTTTGTAAAGGAGGAACTGTGCCATGAAATAATGTATGTAGCTTATTGCAATCAGAGGCATGAGAGAAAGCACAGAAAGGACTGAGAGTGTATTTGCATGGCCATGGCCATGATCAAATAAACATGCAACAAAAAACAAAAAAAAGAATTCAGTGAAATCAATTATAGTTGTTCAGCTCCACTGGCCATTCGCCTAAACCAACTTCAGAGCATTTCAAACCAATTTAACCCCCGACTGCAACACAAACAACAGACAGCACAAACAAGCTCTCTGGAGACTCTCTGTTGGATGTCTCTGCTAGGGTTCTACTGGACGAGTAATGGTGCAGTTGTGTTTCAGAAGGATTTTTGTGAACTAGTCAGTCAGTCCCCTACCATACAAACATCACATCATCATGTGTGATCCCCTGAAAGGTGGCGGGGACTTCATCAGTGACTTTGACAATGTGCCATCACTACACATGAGTATGTGCTCTGACTGCTATACCAAGGTTGCCTGACTCTTTGGAGTTGCGGTCAGAGTGCATGTTTGGCACCCTGTAGACCCGGGTTCAAGTCCAGGTGGGGTGACTACGCTCTTCCTTCGCTACAGTGACACAGTGCATAATGTCAGGTAGCTACACTAGGATGGGACTCATCATCTCTCTATAGACTGTAAATGCAAATGAGACCTATTTCTAGGTGAGATATCTAGGGGGGGGGGGGGGGGTGTGAAAGCCCCCAACTCCTTAGGATTTCCTGTTGCTAGAAGCTGCTCCTATAGGGAGGCCTAAGGCCTCATGCAGACGAAGCCTAGTTTGCCTGAACCCGGGTTCATTTTTCACACATATCAACTTTTTAAATCGCGTGCACATGAACCCAGCGAATCCGATTGACTCAGCTGTCGTACATCCCCCACGCCTGTTGGTGGCGCTTTGGTGCTACAGACAACTGAAGAAAACGGAGAAGAAGACAGGAGCATGCTAGTGAATGTAACATATGACAGTAGTTGAGCTCCAACTAGCAACGTTTAGCTTAATCTGCACAGTAACACATTATGGTGGTTTATGAAATCAGTGGTAAGAGCAGACTGTAGGTTAAGCGAAAAATAATTATATTTGTTATTGATAATAAAGAGTTTAGAACAGTGCAACAAAGCAATGTGCAACATGACATGTCTGAGTTGTTTAAATGCCTGTGCTTTATGGAGATGCTGAGCTTGAGCACGAGAGACCACAATGCAAGTGCTGTGGATCCTGGATGTTTCATGGTTTACAATTGCTTCCAATTTCATGGTTTTATTACTAACAACAAATGTAGGCTATTGTTGAGGGCTTTGTCCTTCACGTACTGTAGGCTACCTCTGAAGTAACGTTAACGCTAGCTAGTAGCTATCGCTATCGTTGTCTTCATTCATCTTTATTACAGACCGTTTTGAAACTTCCGTCTATAATAAAACATCTTTTCACGTCAGATTTGCTCATATAGGCTATTGCTGACACTTTTAAAAACAGTTTTTTGAAAAATGGTCTGATGCAAATAGATTAAATAGTGATAGATTAAAGTGTGGCTTGTTAATGTCATCCCTTTCCTAACAACAGATAGATAGATACATTTGTATTAATCCCGTTAGGGAAATTCACGTGGAAAAGCAGCAAGGTAATCCGATTAGGTTTGCGGATAGCGTGCATATGAACACCAACCCGCGACCGGATTTCGAGTTTACTCACTTTGGACCCCCGATTCGAGGGAGTGCGGATACAGTGTGCGGATACAGTGCGTTCGTCTGCACGATAGGGCTATCCGGAGACAGACTTCGTCTGCATGACCCCTTAGGCATTCACTTGGTTTGCCTGTAGGAACATCTGGCTATGCTGCGGACCCTCCTGGCTGATAAGATATTGGGGTCACTTGGAGTAAATGCTGCCGTGGCCAAATATACATGAGAGAAGATGGGAAGGCAAAAATGATGGATAAAAGCAACTTGGTACACACCAAAGCGCCTCCATTACCTCTCATAAACTTTCTTGGAGGAAGGATTCTTATTTTAGAGAAGGAAGTAATATGTTTCCTCAAACTTAGTCTGAAACTTCTGAGGTAGAATAGGGTATAAAACTTTTAAATTAATCAGACGAAATTAAGAGGGAAAATTGGGGGCAAAATTAAGAGGCGCCTGAGGTTTTCTCTCTCTTTCAGGCAGACTCTTTTTCACCAAGACACACACACTCACACACACACACAGTGGGAATAGAGGTATTTCTCTCAGCAAGTCTGTTATTGGACCCATGGGATCTTGACAAAGAGGGCATTTTCTGTTTTGCCACGTGCTCACACTTGGCAACACCTCCTGAATTTAAAAGTCTCATGAATTTTGCGATACTCATGCAGAGCTCGTACTCTCAAGTGCTTATAGTTACGTGCCAGTACTCTACCGTGAGATATACTTAAAATGGCGGAAAGTAGGGTAGGAACTAAGATGAGTATGTGTGGGTGTGTGTGTCAAAAACAAAACAAAACAAACGTAGCTACGATGGTCTGTCACCTGACAGTCCCCTCTGAGAGACAGGCTTACCTTCCTTCACACCAAAGTATGGCCTTCTCCAGCATCCGCGGTTTTATCCCATTTTAGTTTTGTTCAGTTTTGGTTGTTTAGTCTTTTTTTAAATTGGCTGGTTCTTCCTTTTGCCTGTATCCCGTGTGGTTTGGGTGAAAGCAATGGCGTTTGAATCATTTCCCAGTATGGCTACAGGTACAGGTACAGGCACAGGCACAGGCACAGGTACAGGCACAAGCAAGAAGACTTCCACCTATCCAGAATGTGCACTACATAGTTGACATCACTCATCTTTTCATAAATCAGATAAGGGCCACTGAACTTATCCTACAGGGGATCGCCTCTGGTGGGCAGAAAATGCCAAAATGCCTGAACACAGCTTTTCAATCATAATGAGCCTTCATTCTTCATTGAGACAGTTGTAAATTACTCTTGGCCACAGCACAAGCTGCTCTGAGATGCTCTTTAAACTCAGACACATAGTCAAGCACATTGACCTCAGGATCCTGTGCCAAGACTTGCCGCTTGATCAACTTCAATGGACCTCGCACTTCATGGCCATATATTAACTCAAATTGACTGAATCCAGTAGACTCACAAGCTGAATCTCGTATGGCAACACAACAGAAAATAAATACTTCCATTCCCCTGCTTGATGAACACAGTAGGCCCTAATCATGGTCTTAATAGTCCTATGGTGTCACTCTAGTGCCCCCTGTAACTGTGGGTGGTAAATAGAAGACTTAAGCCGTTTGACTCTCAACTGAGTAAAGAACATCAGGAGACAGTCCAGAACAGACTGTGTCCTGATATTAAAAAGAGGAAAAACCTCAAGGAAACATGTAGTTGCATCCATTACAGTCAGCAAATACTGATGCCCCTGCTTAGGCTTTAGTAAAGGGACCCATGCAGTCTATTAAAACACGACTGAATGGCTCGATAACTGGAATAGGAATTAATGGGGCTGGTGGAATACTTTGATTAGGCTTTCCTCCTAGCTGATCTGCATGACCGGTATTACAAAATGCCACCACATCTTTCTGCATGTTAGACCAATAGAAGTGTCTCATGACCCTAGCCTTGGTGTTATTTATGCCCAGGTGATCTTCCATGGGCCAATCTCACAATCTCCTCTCTATAACAGGGAGGAAGAACAATCTGATGGTAAACTCTCCGATCCTCTGCAGCAGAACACCCAGGATGCCCCCACTTCCTCATTAGGACGCTGTTCAGAACACAAAACCCAACTGCCTCCCCTGCCACCTCCTCCAGAGAACCAGCATGGGTCAAGATGTCACTGATGACAGAATCATTATTTTGTTCTTCTAATCAGATTTTCCTGACTAAACTTCTGGTCACCCGGAGTGTTCTCTGCAAAGACAATCACCCTAATCACCCTAACTCAGCCTGCCCTTCCTCTACTTTATAATGCTCTTCCCAATTGCCTTGAGATTGTGAGCGAGTCACTACACATATGGGGAAACTGTCACTAAAGGAGTGACACACACCTTATCACCAGTCGTTGCCCAACACAAATGCGACTCTGGGAATAGATAGGCTGGCCATCACCCCAACTTCAACTACTCCCGTCACTAGGAACGATTGCAAATGGCCCTGCTAGAGAGGGATAGATTTAAACTCCCCAGTGTCACTATCCACCCCTTGGATTAGGGCACAAACATTCAGTGATCGAGATGGAGGAAGGAGGACACCCTTCCCCACCCACAGCGACTCTCAAGATCACTGCTATTACAGCAGCTTTCTTGATGTCTTCAACCTTTTGATCTTCTAAGTGAGTTTTTCAAATTGACACACTACCCTTACTATCCTAATCGTCTAAGAGAATCAGCTGTTTCAATTTCTCATAATCATGACCGATGCTTTTAGAATGGATCCATCTGTCAAAAGCTATTTCCTTTTCCCTAGCATATTCTATGTGTGTTTGGTCTCTTTCCTTCTTCGGGTTACAGAAACGTTGTCTGTAAACCTCTGGAGAGAGAGCTTGTATGCAGCTAGGACAGCAGATCTTCTCCCGGTGCGGCTACAGGTGTTTAGCTGGCTTAAACAGAAGAAAAACAAACAAACAAAAACCCACTTAACATGGAGCCAAGCTAATCCACCTACCTCTATGTTAATCAGGCCTGAGAAAACCCTCCTTTCCCAGAGTACCAATACCAATACTGTACTTATTTTTCCATACAAAAGAACAGTTCCTGCAGCAGCAACTCTATCGATACTTCACACACCGTTTCTAGGCCATCGCCATTCTTCCAATCCCATCACACCCCCAACACAGGTACTGCCATCATTGCAATTAAAAGGATAGCCCCACCCCTACTGAAGGAACGTCAGCTGCACACGTTAGTACAAAGCAGAAATTAAACAAAGAATTAAACAAAACTTTTAATGCTTGAATGTGTGCTTGGGTGTGTCTGTACATGTGCATAACAATATCCAAAAAAGTTCACCCTCACCCCTCACTCATCTCTGGAGCTGGGGAATGAACTGTGAGGGGCCAGTCAGCTTTTGGCTGGTTTAGTTCAATGGGATAAAATTTTAACTACAAGGAAAATATAAATGTATCACACTGTCATCACAACATTGGCTCTACAATACACCAGACACATACAGAGAGTTTAATAAAATATAAGCAAGTGGGAAGGTGAGCTGAGGTTATTATCATCTGCACGGGGTAGGTGGAATATTCAAGGGGGGGATGCTGGAGCTTGATTTTCTTGCTGAAGGTCCTTTCTGGAAGCAAGGGTTTCCTTGTACACATATTCTTAATACATTTCTACCAGAAATGTTAATCCTCAATAATCCTCAAACTTAAAATGTAATAATTCAGTAGAAAATGTTTTTAAAGTCTTGGCCTTAGGCCCTGTCCTTCGTCCAGGTCTTGGAGCATCAGTATCCTTGCAGATCCAGCCAGGTTCAGGTAGCACGGACTGAGCACATCCCTGGACAACTGGACAGGGACCAAACTGGTGGTGGTTGGTTTGGGGGGGGAGGGGGGGGGGAATTATTGGTCAGAAATAATGAATGAATGACGTAGCATTTGAGTTTTCCTGGCCAAACTTGCAGTAAAGCTTCCATTTCCTCTGACCAGGGGCCTCATGTACAGATACTGTGTCCACACACAAACATTGTGTTTGCCAGCTCAACTGGCATGTCAACCGTTTCAGATTTACAAGTGCTATCCTCCTGGAACTCTGTGCCGAAATGGGCTTTAGAGTGCGATGGGCTTTAGAGTGCGATGCTCCAAAGAGTCACACATTTGCCCATTCCTTTACAAGTGCTTACCATACTGGGTTCCCAGGAAACAGGGGCATTCCAGAGGGAACTGGTAGACTGGTCAGGATGGCACGAGATCATATGTCAGCCAGGCGTAGTTCCAATATGATGTGGTTGACTGAGCTGACTTTAAAGCAAATATTGGAACAAGATAAAACCAAGGTATTGTTTGAGGTAGACTAGACTTTGTGAATGGAAAACACTCTCCTTTCATCAACGTGCAAAATATCTGTAAACCAGAAATGTGACTGACTAATACAGTGGCAAGGTGGCCTGGATAAACTCATGACTAATTTACCCTAGGGTGACAGAGTGCACAGGGAGTGGCTTCCTGGGACACAATTATCAATCAATCAATCAATCAATTCAATTTTATATAGCGCTTCTCTATATACCCGAAGTCGCTTTACAGAGTCCAGAGTCCAGTAGTCATACACACACAGTCATACCGGTGGTGGTAAGCTACCTCAGTAGCCACAGCTGCCCTGGGGCAGACTGACAGAAGCGTGGCTGCCAATCAGCGCCAACGGCCCCTCCGACCACCACCAACACTCATTCATATTCACGCAATGCAATTAGTTTGACATTGAATTTTTTTAATTTATATATGCAGCTATTTTATACATTGTTCAACTGCCCATCAACACATTGTGGTTTCACCGGTTAAAGATGTAGCGTGCTATTTTATATATTGTTCAACTGCCCATCAACACACTGTGGTTTCACCGGTTAAAGATGTAGCATGCTAACCCCGCTCACCAACTCCCAGATTGACCAAGGATTATTTTGTGGGTTCTCGGACCGCATAACACCTGCAAGGCCTTGCGTAGAACTAATCTTTTATTTTATTTTACATTGGATAAGAGCGCTACCACCTCGCATTTGCTGAATTTTCCTTTTTGGGTGATTTGCTGCTTGCTTTTGCCATTTTGTTTCAATATGAACATGGGGTAGCCTAGCCCTATTTATCTTCATTAGCATATTCAAATGTGTCTAACTGAAGGAGAGAGGGTGGAGTGCATGTGCACTACATTTTTCGATGATCTGTATGTACAGAGAAAAGGTGAATGGAATCTTGAGTGCACACGATTTCATACATCTGATTTTTTTTTGTGCGTATACAGCTTTCCAGTTTTGTGTGTATGTTATGTTTGATTATTAGTTCTCCAGGTCCTGGAGCGTCTTGATTAAGGCTGTAGATCGGTCCCCGTGTATTGATTAAGGCTGTAGATCAGTCCCTGTGTATTGATTAAGGCTGTGCGAAAGTGACTGAATTTTGCAAAAGCTTGGGCCTGTTGTATTCATTGCAGCTGTGTGAAAAGTGACCGGAGCTGGCAAAACTTCTGTACCCATTACATTCATAATGGCTGTGTGTAAAAGTGAGTAGGGCTTGCCAAAGCTCTGTGCCCACTGAATTCATAGTCTTCTGGAGTTTCATAGTCTGGAGCTTTGGAAGCTCTGGTATTATTGCATTCATGGCAGTACGATTACCACCACCCTTAGCATACATGGATAAAATAAGTAACTTTAATTGAAGCATCAATTAGTTGTGATCCGATTAGTTGTGCATCCAGGATGAGATGAGAGTCTTGTCTTATGTAAGATTCACAACCTGTTGAGGACCATCTTATAAGCAGTTTGATTGAAGAACTTGGTAGACTACATGCAGCTGCTGTAGTTGTTGCATCAATCCGAAAGGAATGACTTGTGTAGTGCAAGGGCGATAAGCCACAACTCTAAATGATCCCCAAACCATTGTTTATTCATGTTGCATCGCCAAGCAAAATGAATAAAGGGGAATAAGAAGGAATGCGTTTGCAGAATGAGTTATTAACTCTGGTCACGCTTGTTGTTGCTTGTTGACTCTAATGAATCAGTCGTTGAATGTTTCAGAAAGATAGTAACGAATTGAGAAGAGAAACGTATACCAGACAGAGTAAAACCACGTGCAGGATAAAAAAACTGAAGTGAATTCCCCACCACGCATGAAAACATGAAAATAACATAAGGAACACAGCATCAAGCAGAGCATTTATGTAGGAAGTAAAGAATTTGATTTATCTATGCCTTTAAGAATGGCAAACAAACTGGGATAGCTAGGATTATTACATCTGGCAAGAAAAACAAACCTTATCTTGAGAGGTTTATTGTCAGGGAGAGAAGCTTACACCTTGACAGTATCTAGAAGAATGCCAAAGAATCGGAGAGAAGTAGGAGGACCTACAGTTTTCTCTTTGGAAAGAGGAACGCCCACATCACTAAAGAAACCTTAGGGAGCATCGAGAACAGATCTTTGAGGAGACATGAAGTCTATCAGCAATAAATCTTCCAAGAGATGCAAGACAATAGGCAGCTTGCAAATGTTCAACCGGATCCAACACAAAGCCTCAGAAAGACAATTCAATATATGAGGGGTACTCCTGAAGCCAAAAGTGAGCCACACAACAAAGCAGAACTTTTGACTCCCATCTAACTCCAAAGAGAGGCCAGTCTGAGGGATGAATGGGCAATACTTTAAAATCTGTAAGATGGGCGTAAGCTAGTTAGGCCCTGTGACCTGCCAACTTGACAAGCTGAATAGTGATATCGACAGAAGCGTAATGCAAGGAAAAGGGTTAGAGAGGCACACATTCGTTTAATGCTCAATGGAGAAAAGACGTAAAAAAAATCAACGTTTTTTATCCCTGGTATTTGCGAGTCGCTATGCCAATAGAATTGATGCAAAACGGGATGAAAGGAAGGGAGGTAAAAGGATCGATCACCTAGCCTTTATTCACTTCTTTAGCTAAGAGACTAGATACAACATCAGCTTCAGCTAGAGAAGATCCTATTAGCGACAGGTTGGAGTCCTCTCCTCATAGTCTAGCAGCAGAACAGGTACACAAGTCGAGTCCTTCTAAAGACAGGTGATGAATCACATAGCATTTGAGTCTTCCTGGCAGAACTTGCGCTAAAGTGTCCAGAGTTTGGAAAATGAGAAAGAGAGAAGTGAAGATGACGAAGAGAAGGAGGACAAAGAGAACAGGAAAAGTCGGGGTAAGAGAGGACACAGTTAAGTGATATATTAGGAAAGAAAACTTTTTATCGAGGCAATGCTGCCATGAATTTAACAGTAATATGTGTCTGCAACTTTATACATTGAAGGTATTTGATGAAGCTAACCTTCAATACCCACCATGTACCTCAGCATATACACTTACCCTGACCACATACAGGAATGGCGTTCCCAGTGGTTTTGGAGGTGGAAAGGTGAAAAAGAATTAGACGCAACATCTGCTTAACAGGAAAGAGAGACGTGGACGTTTGTAGAGGTAGTGGAGGTGTTGAAAGGCAGGTGGAGAAAGGGGATGAACTGAATGGGAAGGAGTCAGACAGAAAGCTCTCACTCTCACTCTCACTCTCGCTCTCTTTTTCGATTTGGGAATTTCTACATACCTACACACCCTTTTGCACAGGCCTCCATTCATTTGAGCTTTTACGAGGCATACAAAGGTGCTATCGCCTCCAAGCTATCACATTTTTCAAAAGATAGAAAAGATAGTGGGGAATTGTTTCCTCCACACTCCTCTGCTTATTTGATCTCTCTCTCTCTCTCTTTCTCTACCCTTCAGTTTTGCACCAAGAGACTTAAAACTTTGGAGCCTCATTGTGACACAGTTCCAAGGCAAAAGTCTATGCAAACCCCCTGGGGCTGGGGAGACTGTCTGGCCTTTTACTAAGCCAAACATCGCTGCAAATCTAAAAAAAAATTAAAATAAAAAAAATAAAACTCCAAGGAACAGGAGCCTCAGCATTTGAAAGAGCCTACTATCTCTGACAAAGTCATACACAGGAAGAGAGGAGTTGGCGTGCAAAGAAAAAAAAAAGAAACAGAAATCAAACAGAGGTTAAATGCTATCACAATAAAGTAAACAAACCCACGCTGTTCCCTGGAGAAACAGCATTTGCCAACATTGAGAGCCCTCACAATTCCAAGGCACCAGCATATATCAGATTTGCGAGAGAGGAGCTGCCAAGCGTGAAAGCAAAAAAAAGTCAAGCACAAGTAAGTTTCCATCCAAATACACTAAACTAGCCTACATTGCCAACTGGACAAATAGAATGTACCAATACAGAGAACTGTCATAATTTCTGGCTTCTGTTGAAAGGTACCAGAACATTTCAAATTTTAGTGTGGTTGTGTTGTGTGGACCTAATATCCTCATCACTTGCATTGCTGAGGGCCAACAATACTTAATCTCCATCAGTACGGCTCTCAATTTGCTGTCTCACTATCTCAGCGTCCACATCCAGATTCCCAGCCATAAATCAGAGGGCGAGTGGGTTCCTCCACGCTTCATGGGGCCGGCTGAGTCTCCCTAGGCTGCCTGATAAGGCCTTGATGTGGGAGAGAGCTCCATAAATCTCCTCAGTGTTTTTTTCTCTCTCTCTCCCTCTGGTCTTTCTGAACAGGGAGTCCGCCGGTCCTGTGCCACTTTGCGGGCAGTGACACGGCCTTGTCGCTCTCCACAGAGCACCGATGCCAGGGACACAGTGTGCATACACCCCACAGACACACACACACACACACACACACTCTCACACACACACCACAGACACACAGGCACACACACACACACACACACACACATACACACACACACACACACACACACACAGAGACACACTCACACACTCACACCACAGACACACACACACACACACACTTACACACACACAGAAAAATAGACAGACACACAAATGTTTCAGCTTCCAATGGGTGATACACTAAAACTCTCCATACACACACAAACACACACACACACCCATACACTCGAACACTACTCTTAGGCCTGGCCTTCCAAGCCTGCTACAATAGCCAGACACATACAACACAACACACCACAGCGACCCACACAGACCCACACACACACACCCACACACACGCACAAACACACATACTAAAACAGAGACTTAAGGATAACATGAGGTGACAGGCTTTCTATGTCTTTGGTGTGGGATGTTTTCCTTTTCTTTTAGAGTAATTTTAGGTGCGAGTCTCCTGTCTGCCTGTGCCTGTAGTTTCTGCAGCTGGCTCCTGCCTCGCCCGTGACTCCGCTGCCTCCGCCGCTCGTCTGCTCTGTGCCCGCGCCGCCGCCTGTGATGGGATGTGACAGCTGGGCATGCGTGCCAGCGCCTCGCCGTGCCCAGATACTAGCGGCCCGAGACACGCACACCTCCGCCGCGTTTTTCCCCGAGTTTTCGTGCCACACACCCACATCAAAGCACATCAAAGGAGGAGACCGAGCAAGCAGGAGAGAGAAAGAGAGCGAGAGAAAGAGAGAGAGAGAGAGAGAGAGAGAGAGAGAGAGGAAGAGAGAGAGAGAGAGTTATCTATCTTATTGGGCACGGAGACATCTTGAAAGCAGCAGAGGTACAAACCGGGAAGGCAGGTGCTAGTCTGTAGCTCTCCTGACAGCTAATTGAATTAGAATAGATAAAAAGCCAAGCACTGAATTAAAAATAACACTAAAAGAAACAGACCAGAGGAAGATAAAAAAACTGTCTGCATCACATTTAGACAGGCAGCCTTCCCCCGTCTGCATCCCAATCCATAAGGCAACAGGGAGCTGCCGAACAGCCAGCCATGGTTCCCTCTGCAGCGCTGGAGCTTTCGTTTTTAAAGCCAACAAGGATGGAAACATAGAGCCACTGCTGCTGCATGCTCCAGGGTGAGTTCTGGGCCCGGTCAGAGCTGTAGTGGACCACCGTGACCCGTAAGAAAAATGATCACAGAAACTCGGAACCAGGGTGATCAGATGCAAACAGACCAAATGTGGGTTGTAAGTTTACACGGGACAGTGTAGGACATTGCGGAGAGGTAAACCTTTGCTATAACGTCCATCTAACTGGATAAGAAACATTTGTATTCTGCCTTTTAGCTCGTAAACACCTATTCTTTGTCCATCCTTCAACTTCTACTTTTTTTAATAGAGTAGAGACTATGCCCCGACAGCTTAACCGGCTCATGTGCCGGGTGGGTAAAAGTGTTCCTACATCTGACGATTTAAATGGCCGATGAAAATGCAGAAAATTATCTAAATGTGTGGGATGCGGCACAAAGGGCCAGAATGCTCTGCAGTACAAGGCAAAGCAGGACACCTGGTCACCCTACTGGAACCAGAGGAACCAGGCTGGACACTAGTTGAGAGAGCCACGTCACAAGGTCCACTAGGCCATGGCAATCCTTGAGAGCCGCCCATCTTGAAGGTTTATTAAAAAGAGGTTTCGCGAGGTGAAGTAATTGGCCTATGGATGGTTGGGCTGCCAAAGCTTTTTTTTTCCTCCTCTGCTTCTTTTTTTTTTTTTTTGAGGGAATTTCTCGTTTGGGGAAGGTTAGCGCTTAAAGGCATCCATTCAAAAGGCCACACACGCGCAAAACGAACAGACCTATCTTTGAAACAAGAGTGAAGGAGGTGGGGTGGGGGTTGGTGGGGAGAGGGAGAAAAAAAACAGACAGTGTGATAAATATTCATGATGTGGTCTAGGCCGATAACTCATGTTTTCTCTCTTTTTTTCTTGAACTTCTTCAACTTTATAGCCCGAAATAAATTAATAGACAAATTGAGCAAGTGACAAACTCAGCGATTTTCCACAGATCTCTCTCTCCCTGTCTCTGTCTCTGTCTCTCTCTCTCTCCCTCCCAAACACACACACACACACACACAAACACACACACACAGAGACATACACACACACACACAAACACGCGTTTCCTCACACAGTCGTGAGCAAACTGATGTAAAAGCCCTGTGAGCTTCCAGTCAGAGTGCTGGAGGCGAGCCTGACAGCCGGTCGTAAAAATCTGACTTTATAAACAGTTTTCGCAAATAAAATGAGAAATACCACACTGATACTGCACTAGGGGAAGTGTGAGGGGAAACTTTTAACAATTCAAAAAGAACGAGAGCCCAGAGGATCATCCAAGAAGAAACCCCAGAGCTCCAGGCGTGTAATGGCAAGGCACAGAATAGGGGTTCTTGAAACGTTCAACCGTTTCTACCAGAAAGACTCTGAAGGGAGGAATAGAATTAAAGAATTAATCCTGAATAGGACACACAGCCATGAAGATAATATATCGAAGATAAGGATAATAAGTGTCTGGAGTAGAGTAACAGTCTTGGCGTAGGCCTCTGTCCACAATCTGGCAAACGACGAGAAGAGCTCAGATTCTGCCAAGGGTAGAAGGCAGGGGCGAGGAGCCTACCCCCCCCCCCCCCTCCCCAAGACCAACTGCTACTTTAAGCAGCAGATAAGTGAATGAGACGTGAGCAGAATATGCTGCTTATTGGGTAGTCAACCATAGATGAGTGAATGATGTAGACTATGAGTCTTCCTGATAGCTATCATTTCTCCACAACAAAAAAGTTTATCAAAACAGGAAAACTGGTTCTTTTTTTTCCAATTAAAGGTTCATCTCAGCAGGAAACTGCCCTATAGCTGATAATGAAAGACATCATCATAAAACTATTTGAAGTAGAACTGAGGTAAAAGTTTGAAGACCAACCAAATTTTCTCACTGCACCAAAACTGGAGAACAGATATGGAAGTGAGTGCAGGGAGGTGTATTTGGCAACAACTTACATAAAAAAAAGCTATCTTCAGACGCTAATAAAACACAAAGCTAATGTAGTGGTAACAAATAAGATGTTATTTTCTGATGTTCAAAACGATACAGTTTTTTGCAGAGCAGAGCAGAGTGGTTATTTCGACTATGAAGAGCGAAATGAGCCGAGGTCATTTTAGGATGGCAGCGACGAAACTCACGAGTCCTCTCACAACACACGTTTGTGCGCCCACTCAACAGAACGAGAGAGAAACGACTCTTAACTCGGTGCGACTTATCACAATTACACAGCCTCCAAACTCTTCGCAGCCTACACGCCATTACGAGGGGGTCAGCGTGTGTTCATGGAGCCTTTTCATCATCATAAATGCATTGCGAATGCATTAAGGCTGCATTCAAAACTCATCACACGCCATTCCGCCTTACATAAAACGCTGGTCAGATTAGCGCGTTAGCCACAGGCGGACACGCAGACAGATTACAAATGGCTCTGCAATTGCAATGTGGAAATGCAGAACAGTGGATGGTGCCCCGACTGGAGCACGTTGAGTGTGCATCACGCTCAGTTTGCAAGGGCAAAAAGCAGAAGGCACTAATCACACCGATAATGATAATGCTGCGCAGTGGATGTCTGAATCAACTTTTCTGCACAACAAACACACACACACACACACACACAGCCATGCACACACACACACACATACACACACACAACCATGCGCGCACACACACACACACACACACACACACACACACACACACACACACACACACACACACACACAGCCAGACACACACACACAAGCACACACACAGACATAAATACACAGAAGTTGGGGTAATAGCAATCTCAGTCCAGAGAAACATATTACCATTCTCAACCAAACCCCATCACCCTGACTTTTCCCCCTACTTAGATGCAACATTAATCTACATTAGCAGCAAATTAGGCAAGATAGCATGTTCCATTAATCTTCTAAAGAAATACTGCGAGCGGAGAGGGGGCGGGAGACAACAAGGAAGGAGGGAGGGAGGGGGCAGGTGGGGGCCAACTCGAGCACAAGACACTTCCTGATAAACATGCATGCGAGCACACACACACACACACACACACACACACACACGCACACACACACAAACACACACAACCATTAACTGAAGGAGCCTTGTTGCAGGATTTCCCCTGCCCACTTTATGGATTGTTGAGCACTTGCACTGTCTTGTAGGTCTTTGTGACCCACATAGGAGAGGCTGCGTCTCTCCAGGGAAGGGGACCAGACCCAAAATTAGGCATGACAGAGGGAGAGGGAGAGGGAGAGGGAGAGGGAGTGGGAGAGGGAGAGTGCCGTCAAAGGGAGGCCTCTGTGGAGAGCTTTTGCCCATGGAGCTGAGCCGCAGCCCTGGACTGGATCCTGTGAGTGAAATGCACACTGTTATAGACACCACGTACTGACAGGACCTCAGGCAGGGGGTAGAGGGAGGAGAGGCCGGAGAGTGGAGGTGTGTGTGTGCATGTGTGTGTGTGGTGGTGTTGGTGGAGGGGGTGTTTGAGGGGGTTGTGTGTGGGGGGGTGTATGTAAATCCTAAAATCTGCAGGGTTTCCAAGTAACCAGACGTTCAGGTCTTTACTGCTTATTATCACAATTTTTCCTCTTTATTTTAACGGCACCTCCAGGACAAATTATGGGTCCTGCTGACTCGGCAGATTTTGTGTAAAAAAAGGAAAAGGAAAAAAAACGGTGAGATGAGGAAAAAAGTCTGTCTCTGTGTGTGGGTGTACGAGATAGAAAAAGTGTCTGTGTGTGCGTGCGTGCGTGTGGCCCTGGAAGACTTTTTTTTTTCTACTGTGGAGCTGGTCTGCCCAGCAAGGCCAGCTCTGATGAATGAGGAGCAGGCATCCCGAAGTGACCTCCATCTTTTACCATGCACCTCATTATCCTCCTTCCAATGAGCTCTCTCCCTTTCCCTCCATTCTCTCTCTCTCTCACTTTCTCTCTCTCTCTCTCTCTCTCTCTCTCTCACACTTTCTCTCTCTCTCTCTCTAATACCCCCCCCCCCCACATACACACACACACACACACACACATACACACACACACACACACACACACACACTATCCCAATTAGCATTATTATTCCATTATGTTGGAAAAAAACACAAGGTTACACACCAGAGGGGGACGCATATCCACCAACTTTGTTCTAAGTTTTACAAAATCCTCTCCATCCCCTCTGATGTCAGACACTACAAATTAGAGGGGTTGGGGTATCATTAAGGTCTGTGGTGTTGTGACTTCACGCCTGTCCTTAATGCGAGAGGTCTGGTCAGGTTTGCACTGAAATCTCCCGAGGGGGGAAAAGGAGAATAAGAAACACAGACAGGCTTCGCTTGATGGGAGGCGCCTTTCAGGAAAAAAAAGGGGGGAAAAAAAAGCCTTTCAGAGATGTTACCGTCTCTTTCCTGCCAGCCCACCGAGAGAGAGAGAGGTGGTCCGAGGCGACAAACATGAAACAGTTAGGACAAATAAATAAATAAATAAATAAATAAATAAGTAAAGAGGTCTGTCACTTGAAACAGAATGCCACGATAACCAAACACACCACAAGAGAGACGTCGGCGGACCCGAACTTGAAACGTTTGTCTGGCTAAGTCAAAACACATGACAGCAGAGACTGAGGGTAAAAGAAAAGACAAGAGGACAAAGACAGGAAAAGAGAGAGAGAGAGAGAGAGAGAGAGAGGGAAGGGGGGGTCCAGACAATTGGGCAGCCATAAGGAGATAGAAGAACGCGACGTTTATTTGGTGGCGAGACATTTCATCACCAATCTCTTAAATGTGGCAAGGACTAGGCATGGGAAGTAACCCCCCCACAACCCCCCCCCTCCCACACACACACCCACACACATACACACACTCTCTCACACACACTCTCCCACTCCCACTCCCCATTAAATTCTCACTCCCATAGACAGAGGAGTAATGAGAAAAACACAGGGAACATCCACAAAGCTGCCCCAGAGAGATAAATAGAAAACATGCCGGCAAGCCACAAACAGTCTGGTTTACATGGGCGATAGAGTCCTAACACATGCATGCCAAGCGTCTTCATTTAAATGAATGCAATCATCACACCCACCTGGCCGTGTTAGTTAAATAGGGTCAGGGTTGTGTGCGGGCACACGTGTGTGTGTGTGTATGTGTGTGTGTGTGTGTGTGTGTATGTGTGTGTGTGTGTGTGTGTGTGTGTGTGTGTGTGTGTGTGTGTGTGTGTATGTGTGTGTGTCTCAAAGTTATCAAGGCCATTGGAATTCCGCAGCAGCTTTTTGGTGAGACAGGGGGACGACGTGATAGCAGGGCGAGAGAGAAACCGCCGGCCTTTTTTCAAGTCCCCTCTCAGAACGCAGACCGCAGTGAAGCCAAACACAACTAACCCCCTGAAAGAGTCTGGAGGAACCACAACACAAGAGCGAGCGCGCTCAAGATGGATCTGTTCCCCATGCACAGGCCTTGTTTAACTCTCACATGGGGAGCGAGCGAGCCCGCCACAAATCACTTTATCTCCATCTCAAACTTTCTTTCAGTCTCGCACTCTCTCAATCCCTTGTGTGTATGTGAGTGTACGTGCCTGCATGTGTGTGTGTGTGTTCTCTCTCTCTCTCTCTCTCTCTATGCCATTGGATTTATGGAGCTTAAACATTGGGTTGAAACAGAGATCTGTTGTAAGTGTTGCATGAGGATAGAAGCTGTGGGTGTCATTTGCTGTAGTATAAAGGACCCAGAGTCTAGTGATGAGTATAGTGATGATCAGGAACAGCGAGCCACTTTAGATTTAGGTTCAGATCACCACGGAGACAG
>NC_045170.1:10862943-10865443 GCF_900700415.2 Clupea harengus
AGAGGAGATGAATGACCTAACAGTCTGATAGGGAACCACATCTGGTGAGAGAGAGGGAAGGGGAAAAAGAGAGAGAGAGAGACAAAACTTACTGACAAGTGAGGGGACTAAGAGGAGGGAGAGAGAGGGGAGCAGGTTTAAAAACAGCCAAGGTTTTGTGCTTATGTCTATCCCTCCCTTCTCTCTCTCTCTCTCTCCCTCTCTTCATTCCTCTCTCTCTCACACACTTTCTCTTTTCAGATCTGCTCTGTAATCAGAGAATGCTATGTGTGTGTGTGTGTGTGTGTGTGTGTGTGTGAGTGTGTGTGTGTGTGTGTGTGTGTGTGTGTGTGTGTGTGTGTGTGTGTGTGTGTGTGCACATTTCTGGGTTGCATGCGCTTCTGCACGTGCACTGCCAGTGCAAGTCTGAGTGTAACCTTGCATAGCAGTGAATATGGTGTGTGTGTGTGTGTGTGTGTGTGTGTGTGTGTGTGTGTGTGTGTGTGTCCATGTGTGCGCGTGTGTGTGTGTGTTTGTGTGTGTGTAACTGCCTGTATGACCACCTGTGAGACCTGTGTTCATTAGTGCATGTGTGTATCCATAGGAGTGGTGGGTTAGTCTACCAGAGCAGAGATGGTGAAGGGGAGAGGAGAGGGGGGGGGTGGGGGTCACTGAAGCTAGACAGAGACCCGTCATCATAAATGCAGCTGCATGTATCTCCAACTGCCCCCTCCACCCCAAATCTCACTCTGCTTTCCCTCAGCACCCTGGAGATGAGGGGCGGGTGGGGTGGGGTGGGGGTGCAGGCTTGAGCATCTGGTGGGGATCCATAGCATACAGATGCACAGGGTGGGCCAGCATCAGTCCAGCCTCTGAAGGGAGCAAGAGAGAGGGAGAGAGATGGAGATGGGAGAGAGAGAAAGAGTCAGAGACAGGGAGAGACAAAGGAAGAATGAGAGAGAGAGAGAGAGAGAGAGAGATGGGAGGACCAGACAGAAAGAGAGATGGAGAGACCAGAGAGTGAACAATCCAGGGAAAGAGAGAGACAGAAAAAGAGAGACAGAAAAAAAGAGAGAGAGAGAGAGAGAGAGAGAGAGAGAGAGAGAGAGACGGCCCCCTCAGGCATTCCTGAAGGTACACATCAGCGCTCCGATAGCAGGCAAAATAAACAGAGTGGAGGAAACCCTGTCTAGACGGAGCTGCTGCTGGGGCCGCTCCACACACCGACCTGCTGTTTACACAAGGGGGGACCGCCACAGCACAGCCAAGAAGAGAGAGGGAGAGAGAGAGGGAGGGGAGAGGAGAGGAGGGGGAGAGAGAGGGAGATAGAGAGGGAGGGAGGAAGAGAGAGAGAGAAGGGGGGAGGTGGATGAGAGATACCGGAGACGTGGAGGAAGAGCGAGAGAGAAAGAAAGATAAAGTAGAGGAAGAGGAGGGAGGGGAAATTGGAATGAGAGGAAGAGGCAGTTAGGAGAGAGAGACAGAAAGACAGTGAACAAGAGAGAGAGAGAGAGAGAGAAAGAGAAGAGATGTGTAGGGACAGTGATACATGAGGAAGCTATCCACTGAGGCCTACGACTGAGGGGGAAGAGGGTCTTCTTTCTTTTTTTCTCTTTTTTTCCCCCCCAGGAACGGTTGAGAGAGCCAAGCGAAAGCGAAAGAAAGACAAACATGGTAGCGGCGTGGGCTCATTAGGGAGGAATGAGTGTACTGAAGGTGGGGGGGATTACACAGGGATGTTTGACCTACTGGAGCTGATGAGCAGCGCCGCCGCTGCCGCCGCCACCGCCGCCTCAACACAGCAGGGGCTGCTAGCTGAACTCAGAGCACAGGCACCCTCCTGCGGAATATTCCAGCAGAGAGTGCTCTTAAAGGGATAAAAAGGTTCCACACGGGGTCTTTTAACAGATAGAAGTTCTACATGAAGGAAATGGGGTTCCATGCATTAACAACAACTAATGTGTCACATTAAGGCAGCGCATGACATAAATGTGAATTAACTACAACATTTAAAGGTAGAGTCTGTGATTCTGGCAAAGGGTTGCTGGCATTTGAGTTCAACACACAATCATATTACACCCTTTCCATTCTCATAAAGCAACATATTGATTGGGTGGAATTGTTTATGCCTCAGGCATTGTTCAAGTTTTTTGTTGTCAAAATAAAGATTTGTTAAAGCCCCATTATGCGAGAAAATTTATATTTTTGGCTACTGAGCTCTCCCTAAAGTTGCGGAGTGTAGTTCACTTTTACATTGGACAAGGATAACACTGATAGGTCTACGTCACATTCTTTCATAAATAACATTGGCAGGGATGTTTAGGATGAAAAACTAGTGAGTCGACAACTTTCCTAACACAGCCAAACATAAGACATAAGACCACTAATACATTATCACTGACTAGTCCAACAGAGAGAAGGCCAGCTCGACATCTGACTTGCATCCATCGTCTGAGACTGACTCTTGTTCGGTTACCCTCCATTTTGTCTCTTCCTCTCTCCCTCCGACAACACCTTCCTT
>NC_045170.1:10875443-10880443 GCF_900700415.2 Clupea harengus
TGTGTATGCATGTGTGGGTGGGGGGTGGTGACTGAATGTGTGAGCTCATGTGCAAAAAAGAGGAAAGAAAAACAATGGTGACAGGGACATAGAAATGCAGTCAATTAAATGATATGCCCCAAAGCCTGCAGGCAGCACAGACTGAGCCAGCCAATTAGGCGCGCTAAATGCTGCTAAGCAGTGCAGCTAGGAGAGGCTAAAACTCATTACATGTCAATAATGTCTGTCTTATGCACCTCTGTATACAAACACAGCTAAAAATGGGTCCAAGGAGAAGAGAGAGGGAGAGAGAGAGAGAGAGAGAGAGAGAGAGAGAGAGGGAGAGGGAGGGAGGGAGGGAGGGAGAGAGAGAGAGATGGAGTGACAGTGTAGACAGGCTGGAGAGAAGGTGAGAAACTGATAGTTAAAGCATCAGAGAACAGAAAAGAAAAGGAAAACCTGCCTGAAGTGAGAGTGAAAAGAAGTGACTGGAAGAAAAGGAAGAGAGTCAAAAAGAGACAGAAAGGGTTGAAAGAGATGAAAAGAAAAAGAGCAGAAAGTGGAATGGAAGACCATTTAAGGAGAAACAGCCATCCCCTCAGTGAAATAATGCTCCATCTATAAAAAGGGGACTCTCAAGGTTAGCCAGCCAAACGAACGGCAGCCCTCTTCCACATGGCGTGGAGCCCGGACCCAGAGAGGACCGACGCGGCTAAAACAGCCTGACCAACCCACATCCGTCGCTCGCTCGCTCTGCTTTCTGTCAGGCTACATTATGCACCCCCCCCCCCACCCTTCCACTCCCCTTCATATGGCCAAAGGGCTCCCCCCTCTCCGAAAAATCAGCGCTCTCCCATTAGAAAGCCATCTGCGGCTGCCTTGGGGCCAGGGAGGGGCGGCTGTGGTGATAAGGCCCTTTGGCTTTTCCGGGAAGGTGCAGTGGTGTGGTGTGGTGTGGTGTGGAGGGAATGTTTAGCCTTGAGCGCTGATCACAAATATCTGAGGATGGGAGCCCAACCACGGGGAGAGTGAGGTTCTGAGCGAGGATGGGAGCCCAACCACGGGAGAGTGAGGTTCTGAGCGAGGTCTCTCACCCTGGGGGGCGCTGACCCACGGAGGGGGTGAAACGTTGAAATGTTGAACAAGAAAAACAGGAATAAATAGAACATGGAATCAGTGGCCTAGATGCGAGGCTGGGCTGGTTTTTGGGAGATGTTGGAGAAGGTTCCTGGAACGGTCCAGTCAGTGAACCTTTGGTGAACTCCCAGAAGCAAGCAGGGGAGAAAAAAAGAGAAAGACCTAAATACATGGATGGCAGAGAGTATGACTCTCTGAACAGACAAAGACAGTGGAATAAAAGATGGATGCTCATTGAGCCTGTGTCCACATCTTAAGTTGGTCTCTGGTGAGCCAGTCGCTTAGCCTAGTTAATTCCCCACAACCAGTGTTTGAGAGAGGGGGAGAGTGGAGGTGGGCCGCTAGGTCAGAGAGCCCAGGAGACGAGCGAAGTTGCCACATGCTCGACCGCTGTGCTCTGTGTGTTTGGAACCCTTCTCTGGACAAAAGGAATTCTGGGATTGCGACCACGCCGGCGGGTCGTCTGCCGGCACAAAGACTAATTCTCGGCACACGCCCTGCAATACACACTTGCGCTCCACTAAACATGCATGGCCTGGTGAAAGAGAGGGAGAAAAAGACAGAGAGAGAGAGAGAAAGAGAGAGAGATAGTGGACGGAAAAAAAGATAGAGAGCGAGGTTGAGCCTGTGTTTGTGTCCACAGCAGCTTTGTTCTGGTTGCTTTAACTTCTGCAAGCTTTGGCCACGTGCCTCTGGGAGAACGCAATGGGCATACTGACTAGCCCCCTCACTCTGTGCCTGCTTTATACTGAAAAAGAAAAATTTCTAACCTTTCAAACCTTTATTCTGGTGTGGTCAGCAGTGGGGGGTGGGTCTCGACTTAAAAAGAGCCACACTGAGCTTAGATGTAGCAGCTCATTAGCAAGTTGTTAGCGAGCGATTAGCAGGTATTAGCGCCACGGTGGGGCTTCTCGTGGGGCGTCCATAAAGGGCACTCGGTGCTAACGCTAATTAGCCCCTCTGACACACAGTCAGACCCATTCGTGGAGCAACAGTAGGCCACTGCCACCATGACAATTGACCCTTTCCTTCAGTAAACTTCCATCATAGCTAGCTAACTCTTCCCCAAAAGAGGGAGTCTAATGTGGGGTTGCTTATCGACTGTAGTAGCCATCTGTAAAGCTAGAGCAGCATGACGGAAGGGGGGGGTCAACAACACAGCTGTGTCTGGCAACCGCGTGTTTACCTGTCACCGACAGTAGCGGACAAGAAGGGTCAGTTTGCAGTGCTTCAGCACTGTGCTCTGGCTCAACTCTTGTCACAGTGTGCCCGGTGTTGAAAATGGACACCTTCACAATCATCTAGCTATTGATTCTGAACGGGGTGCTCACTGCACACACCCCACCTCTGTACTTACACCTTCAATCTCAGCCTTCTCTTCATGGAGCACACTTCTGTTTTGGTTTCCGTGCCAACAGAGCAGTAGGAGTGAGTGAGTATGAGTGTGTGTGTGTGTGTCTGTGTGTGTGTGTGTGTGTGTGTGTGTTACGGTGCCACGGTAGGTGAGGAGGTGGTGTACGGAGCGAGACGAGTCATTAGTAGCATTAGTGTCAACATCCTTTTTGTCGCTGTAGTGCAAAAACAAATCCTGCTCAGTGGGATGACGCACTAAACAGCATGTACACAGGCACACACACACACACACACAGGCACACACACTCAACCTCGGCCGCTCCAAACCCCTGTTCTGGCAAAAGTGGCTCGGCTCTCAAAAGCAGCAAGTGTGGGCTCAGTGTGTGTCAGCCGCAGATAAGTTTATCTGCTGACACAGGCATGCACGCACACACACACACACACACACACACACACACCAACACATACTCACCTTCACACACACACACCTTCACACACACACACACACACACACACACACACACACACACACACACACACACACACACACACACACACACACACACACCTACCAAAACACACTCACCTTCACACACAAACACACACACTCCTAGTACCTATTCACATTAACCTGTCTGAAACACACTCACTCGCACAAACACATACACACAAACACACACACACTTACTCCCAAACAAACGAGTACCAAGTACCCAGACAGAAAAGTGAGTAGATGTAAGGCTGGGCTGCAGGATTGATTTAGGCCACTTTCTCAGACCCACTGCATTCCCTGTAACACCAGCCTGTTCCCTCTTTATCAGTTGGAAAAATAAATTATGCCGAAGTCACACAAGACCTAGATAGGGAGCAGTTGCAATTCAAAATATACAGAAATGAGAAAGGGGGAGATAAACAAATGACCATAAATTAGGAGGAGAATTCAGAAGAAAATGGGGAATTGTGACATGGATTTCAAACAGTGGCCTAAGGCTGTAGGGGGTGCTGGAGGGTGGCGTGGACCACACACACACACACACACACACACACACACACACACACACACACACACACACACACACACACACACACACACACACACACGTTCAGGATTCACAGAACCAGACGGGTGTGTGTGTATGTCTCCATTCCAGCAGTATAACTGTGGGGAGCGAAAAACGCCTGGAGGAAAATAAGGAGGATAGAAGGAGGAGAGGTGGAGGGGGCAGAGGAGACAGGAGGCTGAGTGGTGTGTTTCAGACCCCATATTTCTACCTCCAGCGCCTCAGCATTGCTGGAGCGCAGAGAGGAGGAGGAGGAGGAGGAGGAGGAGGAGGGGGGGGGGGAGAGTGTGTGGATGCTAACGGGCAGTGGAGGCAGTACCCTGAGGGTGGAGAGAGAGAGAGAGGGAGAGAGAGCGGCAAGTCGAACAGCGCTGATCTGATCAGATCGGAGATTAAGTGTGGATTTAATCCCCGCTGCTGGGCTTTGGGCGGCGAGCGCTGGAGACGGAAGGGGAGAAGAAAGATGAAGGGGAGAGAGAGAGCGAGAGAGAGAGAGAGAGAGAGAGAGAGAGAGAAGAGGAGAGGAAGCGTGGGGCAGATGCCCGCCTCGGCATCCGGAGGGCAAATGAGCACGCGCTGAGGCAGAAGAGGCGGGAGGAGACAGAACCCATTAGGGCCTGCTGCTGCCTGTTTGCCCCGGATGGCACATCCCAGCAGGCGGGCAGACACAGCGCTTTAACCTTTAACCCTGCCATGTCGCTCTGGATGACCTTCGCTTACGAAAATGGCATATCCCAGAGGGAATAGTATAGTGTCAAAGGTCCGTTCTTCATAATCTATCTGTACTGTCTTTCCAGTTGTCTCTAGTTGTTGCTATGTCTCATGAAGCTATTCAAATTGGCCCTCAATAATTGGAAGATAAAAATTGAGAAGTAAAAAGCAGGGGGATGTTGCATTTCCCAGTCCACCAAGGCCTGACAGGGGTGTGACAGGATCAACTTCATAAAACCATGACAATAAGTCGCTTACTGAGTCCTTTTCAACGGGCTGATCTTGGATCAGCTTCAGTGTTCTGCTAACATGATGAAAAGACAGGGAGGAGAGGGTCTGGCACCTGACAACAGTATGTTACCTGGCAACGACACTCACAACAGAACTGCTCAGCAAATCCTCATTCACTCACAGGTTGCGCAGTGTTTACTATCCACAGGAAACACACAGGCCTTCAAATATAGTTATTTTCACCTTCATTTTTTTGGTAGATATTCAATAAGCCTTAATCTGAATTAAAGTGATCCTGAAGCCTGCACATATTCTATTGGTATGTGGTAGATGCTTTGTTGTCCTTGAATTCATGTACAAATGTACTTCATATTTCTTTGTAAAATTCCATTAAAAATGAAAGGCTTCTTTTTCATAGTGAATGTTTCATAATCACTGTCAATGCGTGCACAATAAACTGCTATTGACCTCCATTATCTGCTATAGAAATTCTTAACATTCAACCTTCCACCGAATGCATTAACATTT
>NC_045170.1:10887943-10985443 GCF_900700415.2 Clupea harengus
GCTAAGAACATTCCCGGGGGTTAGGTAACTACTTTCAGTAGCAATCTGTCTCACACGCAGTCAAGGGAGATCGACCCTACAGTATAGCAGTGTGTGTGTGTGTGTGTGTGTGTGTGTGTGTGTGAGTGGGTGAGTGAGAAAGAAGAGGGAGAGAGAGAGAGAAAGACTGAGTGTGGGTGTATGAGTGTGAACGAATGTGTTGAGCGATCAAAGGCACACACACAGATAGAGAGGGAGAGAAGCTGATCATTTCTCAGCTCCTGGGAGGCTATGGCCGGTCCCACTGCTCGGATTACAGGGAGTCTTAATCCCTTTCTTTCCTGCTCTCCACTCTCTCTCTCTTCCTCTCTCTCTGTGGCGCTAATCACACGATTGATGATGGAGCTCCACCTCTCCCTTTGCAGTCCAGAAGACTCATGAGGTAGCAGACCTCTCACTGGGCAACTAGCCAGCTGTAAGAGCTTTTGTGTGTGTGTGTGCGTGTGTGTGTGTGTGTGTGTGTGTGTGTGTGTGTGTGTGTGTGTGTGTGTGTGTGTGTGTGTGTGTGTGTGTAAGACATATTGCTTTCGGAAAAAAAGGTGACCTTGCTGCCGGCCTGGTGCTCATTTCCAATGCATAGCTGCAGAACTGAAGCCAGGCTGATGTTTGAGCCGCACTAAGCTGTTAACATGGAGGGGTTGAGAGCTGTTTTGTCTAAATAGAAAAAAGTTCCTCTCATGTTCCAGCAGCAATTAACGCCAGTGAACAATGCGAACATACGGACTGGGACAAAGATTCAGGGATATTCTGATGCCCCCTGAGGCTCCCACTGGCAACTACATCTGTTTTGGCTTACAGCAAAGAGGGAAAGAGAAAAAATTAAAACAAATGCACCACCATTATGTGCTAACTAACCTCGTGTTTTTGTGCAGCTACCTGGCTTGACCTCCACAGAAGTGTATGTCAAGGGAAAGCCCAGTGCCGATGCTAGCCCCATGCACAGCCTGGCCTTCTGGTGTAGGTCACATTTAATCTCATTAGCGTAGCACTGGTGGTGCTGGTGGTTGTGAGGCAGGCATCTGTATGCTTGCTCATTACTGAGGCTTGGAACTACAAACACACACACACACACAAACACAGAAGGGGTACGGGTACAAGCACACACACACACACACACACACACACACACACACACACACACACACACACACACACACACACACACGAAGGCGTGCACAAATACACATCAGATTTATGGAGTAATGAGGTGCACTATTCTCTCAGACAGCCATTTACCCTCTCTAACCCAAACACACACAGACACACCAACACACAAACACACATAAACACAGACACACACACACACACACACACACACACACTCGCACACACACACACACACACACACACAGGAACAGTCCAATTGACCACATTGCCCCGGCACATGTGAGAGGCCCTGGCCGTAGGCCCTCGGTTCAGCTGCTTCACATTAGCTGGCACTGTAGTTTTACTGCTCTCTGAGCATGAGTGGGGAAAAATACATGCACTGCCATTCACCATTATTATCCACAGATTTATACAGAGAACACACGGATTGACATTCTCCACAGGTGTTTCAGGCTTTTACAGCAAAACACAAATACACACCCACACAGACACAGAGACACACACACACACACACACACACACACACACACACACACACACACACACACACACACACACAGAGAGAGAGAGAGAGAGAGAGAGAGAGACAAACCACATGTGCACGAAACTGAAGAAGCTAGCAACAAAGGATTTAACTGAAAGGTTGTACATACCCCAGTTCTCATACCAGACATATTTTAATACTTCACTTTGACCTGATCTTGAATACTGTCAATTCAACATATGCAAATACAACACACACTGATGTAATACTATTTGTCATTGAAAAACTTTAGTTCACAAAATTAATGTTCACCGTTGTTCATAAATTAGCCAAAGGAACTCATCATTCCCATTGGGGGTACTGTATGTTTCTGTGAACTGGGCATATTTGAAAGCCAGGGCGTCCATTCCTGTTATTACCTTAATAATTACTCGTGGACAGAGAGCCTACCTCGGCAAAAGATGGGGCCAGGGGGGACCGGCGCAAGGGACCATCTGGGGACAGGATGCCTCCTGAGTGGCAGGCTGCCCACAAAGCCACTCACCTTCATGGCCGTTAGCACGGCCGTGGCTAGGCTAGGCTATATACCATCCCTCTGGCCGAAGCAGGGTTGCTTGCACTTGGCGCTCCCCCCCGCCTGGCTGGGAGAGTTTGTTTTATGTAGTGTCTGATCTATGGGGCCAACCTGAAAGATAGAGAGGGGTAGGAGAAAGAGAAAGAAAGAAAGAAAGAAAGAGAGAGAGAGAGAGGGAGAGGGAGGCTGGAGGAGAGACAGAGAGTGTGAGAGACCGGAAAGAGCAAGATATGGGAAAGGAAGCATAGGGTGAGGAAGAGCACCTGGCTGAGAGTCAAAGCGAGGTTAATCTGAGAGTGAACGGTGAAGAGGGTGGTGGGGATTAAACAGGGATTAAAGGACAGAGAGTGAAAGAGTGACCTACAGAGGAAGGCATGGATGGGTTTGAGGGTGTCAAAGAGGCCGGGTGTTTGACAGAAACAAACTTACAAAAGCAAGCAACAAATGGAAAACTTCTGTCTCTCAAATACAGTCTCTGCCAGGCAGGATTTAACATGCAGTCAAGACACAAAGAGAATAACAAGAGAATGGATGAGGATGAGAGGAGAGGAAAGTAGGAAGGGTCTCACAACAGGTGCTTTGTTAAATAGCAACTTCATTAATTGGGCGCATATAGGCCTACTAACGTTCTAGAATATTCTTACTGCCTCCTATGAAGAATTTCCGTACAGTGACCTATGATTTTGCATTGACTGTTTGAAACAAAACTACTTCCAATGACCTGATTATACAAAAATACTGAAGAAATGAGTATACAATCTGCCTATAGTATTATTCTACAGTACCTCTTTCACTCACAGGAGCCCTGTAAATTGCAGCTTTCATTCAACTTATCATCACGCAGGGTAACTTTTCTAGCCTTTATGAGGGCTGGTCGGGAAACATTGAACATATCGGCAGTCCTTTTTGTCTATTTTAGATAGGCATTTTTGCTTCAACTACTTGTTATTACAGATGATAGAAAGAAAGAAAGAAAAGCTAGAATGTTAGCTAGAACTTTTGCGATAAAATGAATGCTGTGTGGGTTGCAGTCTGGTCATGCAATCAATTACAAGCAGAGAGTAACTATAGCAGTATAATAGTTTCCATTGTTTCTTAGTGCCTATCCTGTGTTATTGGAGACGCAACAGTTCAATCTCTAAAGCCCCCCTAAAACAGGCCTAGCAATGCCCCTGAGGAAGAACAAAGAAACAAAGAGAGACAAGAAAAGAGAGAAGAAGGGTAGAGTGAAGGTGATGGCAGAGTTATCACACAGTCTATGAAATTGAGTGTGAACCAGCTGGTGGGATGTTGGCCCACACCACTCCAAGGTAAGATCAATGCCAGAGAAACCAGAGTGATTCAGCAAAAAAACTAAACAAAACAAAAAAACAATCCAAGCACAAGCAGGAGGGCATGCTGACATCCCTCCAACAAAGGCGTACAGTCTACAGCTTGCAGAGGGACTGCAGCCTGCTGCTACTGCTACTACTACTACAGTGATAGACTTCATCACACTCGACACTTTTCTTTTGAACATGTTTTCACTTTCTTTGTAAACTTTCTCCTCAATATGTTTTAGTGGTGTTAGTGGTGTACAGTGACACAGGATGGCAAAAACATGGAGGAACGAAACCCAATAGAAGACAGGAGAGTAAATAAACCCCTTCTAAGAGAGAGATGGGAGCTTCATGGAGAGGAGCTGAGGGCTGTGTGTGTGTGCGTTGCATCAGTGTACATACATTCTGTGTGTGTTTGAGAGAGAAAGATAGGGAGAGAGACAGCCTCTGTGTGTGTGTGTGTGTGTGTGTGTGTGTGTGTGTGTGTGTGTGTGAGTGTGTGTGTGTGTGTGTGTGGCATCTGTGTATGTATGTGTTTTCATAATGTGCCGTCACCACACATGATTGTCCGGGTGGGGTGACTACGCTCTCCCTTCGCTACAGTTTGCGAGAAGGAAAAAAAGAAAGGGAGTTTGTGAAATGGCAGCTTAAAAACATCCTGGTTCATAGGCCTCAGACTCGGCCCCGTGCTCCTGGCTCAAGGGGACCTGACCTGGATAAGAAGACAAGAGCAGAGAGCGAAAAATCAATACCGTGAGCCGTGCTACACTCGTCTGAGATCGGCCCAACCACGACACGGGGCTCAGGGCAATGTCTGGGCGGTCAATGACCATTTGAAATGGAACCTGAATTGAAAAGGCTTTTGTTGGATGGGGCGGAGAGAGATAAGACTGCTATCCCCAAGACACAGGTTTCTCCCTCTTCATTACAGTTTGTTTCAAAGAAGCTGTGTTGTCCTCAGCTTGTGACGAAGAATATTATGTGTATTGATATTAGTTGTTATCTAAAAGATAACCGCTTAAAATATTTTTGAATGTTATGAGTGTGATATATTAATATATGAACCATCTAATTGACCTGCTCTATTATGTCATATAGACTTGGCATTGCTAGGCCAAACATTATTCATTGTGGACAACATCGGGTTCAGGTCACTTGTGAGTGACAAATCAATTGATTGGATTGCTCTCATAAACAGAAACTTGGCTTGTGAGACTTAAACCGGAGTAAGCACAGATATAAATCAAGCTTACTGGACCCAGTAGATAGAGGGACATAAGGGCCACACTTTATTTGGATGGTCCCCTATAGACTATCTACAGATGCTAAGATTATGCTAAGATTATAAGCAAATTATCTGTTGAAACTCTATTAACTACAGTTTATAGTTAAGGTTAGGGGTTGGGTGTGGTTAAGATGATGTTCAGTGAACAATCAGAAAGACTGAACTTGAATTTCAACAAACCATCTGTAAAGTCTATGTAGGCGGATTATCCAAACGAAGTGTTACCACCATAACATCCTATGTGATAACGTCGTCAGTTTTCAACTACTGTATCCCCAATATCAGAAGCTTCCACAACTGTATGCTCAAGATATCCTTACTAACTTTGATTCTATCCATTGTGGCTGAACATTCTAAACCATTCTCAACAGTTCAGTCATTGGCAGATTTGTTTCTCATAGGTCAGATTCCTCTCAGGTAATAGTTTCAAGACTATAATCCCAGCGAAAGCCAAGCGGGAGAGTCTGGCAGCATCAGGTTGACAGAAGTTCTCCACTATGTCACATGTAGGGGCTGTGATGCAAGGGAGGCTTAGATGCAACAGGTCACAACCTTAAATCAACCCAGCCTCTTTAGGCAAGAAGGAAAATGCTTGTACACACTGTGTTGGTCAGACGATATGTGGCATTGTCAGAGCAAACGAAGCTATCGACAGAGCTAGGTCGGAGAACGGCAGCGCCTATCTGAACAGTAAATAATGTCCCCTGACTAGTGCGAGGAGCTGGAGGCTTCACGCTAGAGCAATCAAACCTGCAAAAAATAGAACCCAGCGGGACCTGGCAAGAGGTAACTGGATCGGTTAGATGAGCACTGGCTGGCAGACCGCCCCCCCTCTAACCTCCCCCCTCCGCCCCCGTTTACCCACGCTGCTTCTGCTCTGCTCGCTGTCGGACTGGGGCCTTCGAGATGAGCAGCCACGGGCTGGAGAGACGCCAGCCGATGATCAATAATATTGACAGCTCCTGCTGCAGGCACAGAGAGCCATTAGGCAGTCCTCCAAACAGGCAGGCGGTGGCGGCGGCTCCGGGGCTGCGCTTTCCAGACGCCCAGCCTGACTCTCAAGCACCTGACCTTGGGAGGCATGACTCTGCTGCTTGGCTGGAGCTCCGTGATGTGATGATGAGGCATGTTTTTTGGCTTTTACGCCCTTTCTTCGTTTTTTTTTTTTTTGGAGACAGTTAGCAGACGGTTTTGTTCGTAGTCACCGACATTGCATTCGGGTGTGTATTTGTCAGTGTTTGGGGGCCGCTGGGTGTTAGCCAGACAGCCGAGCCCTGGTGCTCTGCGGGGACATGTGCGGCAAACAAGAGGCACACACACACACACACATACACACACACACAGACACACACAGACACACACAGACACACAACTCCAGCATTTGTACAAAAATACTTTTAGTTCCTAAAAAAGTAGAGGTTTAATCCTCTAGAGAACTCTCCAAAAGCTGATTGTCAGAAGTCAGGGTTAGTGGTAACTATGCCGACAACTCACCGGGGTGGATAAGATGTTCCTTTCAGCAGCTGAGTGACAACCAAAGCCTGTCAGTGTTCCTCACTTCTTTCTTCTTGTAATTATTGTTTACTGGTTTGTTTGTTTGTTTGTTTGTCTGTTTATTTGTTCTTCAACTCATGACCTGTTTAGGCCCAAAACGCATAAAAACAGTAGGATTCAGCTGCATAAGCAGAAATGAGCAGGAGGCAACTTCACAAAGTCATTGGTCCTGGAGGAGACATAGAGAGTACAAGATAAACAGAGACACTCAGAGAGGGAGGAGAGAGAGAGGGAGGGATAGAGTGTGTGTGTATTTATAGCTGTGTTTGTGTGAATGAGAGAGCCTGTGTTTGTATGTGTGCGTGCATAGCTTTGTGTTCGTGTTTGTGTGTTTGTGTGTTTGTGTGTTTGTGTGTTTGTGTACAGCTCCACAGCAGGCTCTGTTTACATGGATAATGAGTAGTGGCGCTGCACCCTCTGCCAACACACAGCCCCTGCATGACTAATGGCACTCGGAGAGCAGAGGGCCCGGGCCCCGGGCTCTGGGTCTGCACTGGATGACCCTCAGAGGGGACGGGTGAGCACAGGGCTGGGAGCCCACCTCACCCACCTCACCCCTGGCTCTCCTGTGCTATATCCAGCCAGCACCTGTGGAGTCATCTCAGTCACTTAATGCATGCATGCCAAAGAAATCTAATCCTAATTGGAAATGTGAAATGAAACAAACATCCCACTGATAGAATTGGTAAGCATCTTAGTAGTAGCTTACGAGGACTGGCTTCTCATCACCTTAAGCTTTGTGGATGTCAGGGCTTGTTATTATTGGCTTTGCATTTCCACGTGTATAATCAAACCCATTTTGAGCAACATATACATACACAAATAGAGCAATAACAATTAAAGATGAAGAATAGCTAAGCCTAATTACCTAATACCACTTGCAAATGACTTCAAAGTGACATAGTCGACCTCGTCCAGCCGTCACTGAAGCCGCCCTTGGGCTGCTGGCACCCACATCCGCCTAATGTTTGTGGATGGTGCTGCTGGGATCCGATGTGCACCCACATCCACCTAAGGTTTGTGGATGGGGCTGATGGGGTCCTATGTCTTCTCCTCTGGCTGCAACATTGACATACACCTGAGAGTAGTGGCTAGTGAGACAGTAACACAGACAGACCGGCATAGAAAGAAGGACTAACAACAGAAAACTGTAATGAGGAAAGTGGTGGGGAAAGTGTGTGAGAGAAAGAAAATGAGAGGGAGAGAAGGGGAGGATGCAAGAGGTAAAGGCTAAGGACACTGAAGGAAGGAGATGGAGAAAAAGGAGAGGGAAAGAGTGAAGTGTGTGTGTGAGTGTGAGAGAGAGAGTGTGTGTGTGTGTGTGTGTGAGAGAGAGAGAGAGAGAGAGAGAGAGAGAGGGAGAGAGAGAGGGACTGAGATAGAGACAGAGAGAGAGGTGTCGTGGCCTGTCAGACAGGCAAAGTGAAACTGTGCTTTCAGCTCCCATCACTCTGACAGCAAACTGGTTGAAGTGACCGGAGATGGGGAGCGTGCGGAGAGAGAGCGGAGCCCTCTTCCCCTGGGTCCCTCTGTCAGACACACCTCCTCTCCTCCTCTCCTCTCCTCTCCTCTCCTCTCCTCTCCTCTCCTCTCCTCTCCTCTCCTCTCATCTCCCCTCTCTGCTCTGGCCAGACACGAGAACACAGGCCAGGTGGGAGAAGACACCGGAAGAGAGAGAGGAGGAACAGGGATGAGGATACGAAGAGGAAGGAACGACGACTAAGGGTAGAATAAGTACAGAGGAGAAAGAGCATAGGATGGGAGCAACCGAGTGAGTGGAGATACAGAGGGGAAAGGAAAACAGAGGAGGGGAACAGATACTCTACTATATACTGCTTCCATTAATTAGTATACTATTATCATGCACCACACACACGCACACGCACACACACACACACACACACACACACACACACACACACACACACCACCACCATCACACACACTCTGACACTCAGAGAGAGTATGTCTGCTGAGAAGAGCTGTGATTTTGAAGGTCTATTCAGTGAAACACAAAGGGGGAAATGAGGGGCTCCACAGTGACATCAGTAAACAGCCCTTTTAAGCATTCCAGTCAGCATGATTCAGCCGTGTAATGACAACAGCGCTTTCTAATTGTTGCTGGGGCTGAACTTTGACAGGGTGCAAATCTCGCATCTTGCAGTCGCTCACATGTGATGTTGATGCTCTTCTTAGACAGAGAGAGAGAGAGACAGGTAAGAGTTAGAGAGAGTGTGTGTGTGTGTGTGTGTGTGGAGGTTGCCTTTTGATGCAGCAGCAGGAGGAAATGGGAGATTTGTATGTGTGTGTATATATGTGTGTGTGTGTGTGTGATGGTGGTGGTGTGTGTGTGTGTGTATGTGTGTGTGATGGTGGTAGTGGTGTGTGTGTGTGTGTGTGTGTGTGTGTGATGGTGGTGGTGTTTGTGTCTGTGTGATGGTGGTGGTGTGTGTGGATGTGTGTGTGTGATGGTGTGTGTGTGTGATGGTGGTGGTGTGTGTGTGTGTGTGTGTGTGTGTGTGTGTGTGTGTGTGTGTGTGTGTGTGTGTGTGTGTGTGTGTGTGATGGTGGTGGTGGTGTGTGTGTGTGTGTGTGTGTGTGTGGAGGTTGCCTTTTGATGCAGCAGCAGGAGGAAATGGGAGATTTGTATGTGTGTGTATATATGTGTGTGTGATGGTGGTGGTGTGTGTGTGTGTGTATGTGTGTGTGATGGTGGTAGTGGTGTGTGTGTGTGTGTGTGTGATGGTGGTGGTGTTTGTGTCTGTGTGATGGTGGTGGTGTGTGTGGATGTGTGTGTGTGATGGTGTGTGTGTGTGATGGTGGTGGTGTGTGTGTGTGTGTGTGTGTGTGTGTGTGTGTGTGTGTGTGTGTGTGTGTGTGTGTGTGTGTGTGTGTGTGTGTGAATGTGTGTGTGTGTGTGTGTGTGTGTGTGTGGTTGGGGTGGGGGGGCTGGTTGGGACGATCAGTGCTCTGTGCTCAAGGACACGCGGCAATTTCAGTTTGGTTTATTTCTTTCAGGCCGTGTGCACTCGCCAGCTCTCTCTCTCTCTCCATCCATCCCTCTCTCTCCCTCCCTCCCTCCCTCCCCACTCTCTCTCTCTCCCTCCTTCCCACTCTTTCTCTCTCCCTCCCTCTCCCTCTCTCTGGCATCCTCACTGCAATGCAGCCATCAATCTCTTTTACGCCGGCTTCACAAGTGTATGGAGTTTACAGCGAATCAACTCTTTCTGCACGGCTATCAATCTGCACCTTGGAGCCCTGGGCACACTGCTCCACATCCACCCACCCTACCCCACCCTACCCCACCCTAGCCCACCCGACCCTCACCGACCCCCCTCTCCTTCTTTTTCTTCTTTCCCCTGTAAACCTCCCTGCACACTCAGTCAGTCACCCACATTATCACCGCCATCTTAACTATTCCACGTTACCTCCCAGTCCTCCAGGGGCTCTGCCTGCAGACAGGAGAAGAAAGTGAATTATGAAACAGAAAGCGATGCATTACATACTTAACACATCCGGAACGCTCCGCACCCCCCCCCCCCCCCCCCCCCCCGCCCACCCCCATTCTGTCTCACCGTCTCTGCTCGTGGTGGAAGGCGTGTCTGTTGGGGTTCTAGTTTGGAGTGCACTAAGTAGGAATCGGAGCCCAGACTTCTCCTCGAGTGCCAAGGGCAATAAACAGTAAAAAAGTGCGCCCCGTGTCTCCACTGCCCCCCCCCCCCCTCCTGCCCCCTTCCTTCGTTGCCACTGTCCTTTGCAAAGCCATCAGCGTTTTTCCACCAGCTTATGCTGATCAGTGCAGTGATTAAGCGAATGCCAATTAAAAAAGGGGGATGAGTAGAAAAAAATCAGAACAGATGCTTGTTTTAAAACATCCATCGATCGCCACTGCGCCACGCCATTTGTAAATGATATCCAATTACGGCGACAGCAACCCCTCACTTTAGAAAAGTCAGCAGAGAGAGAAAGAAGAGAAAATAAAATTAAATGAAGCACAGCCTCTCCCCCCACCCCACCCCCACCCCCCTGCCCCCTTCACCACACAAGGCACCTTAATTAGCGGCAAACTTTGGCCCTGTGGCTGCCTAATCGAGTGTGCGATAAATACCAACTATTTGGGGCATCCTGTTGACACGGAAGAAAGACAAAGTACCCTCTGCTGCCTCCCTCTACCATCCCTCTTCTCTGTCACAGGCCCCTGCAGCAGTTAACATCTCGCCCCTCGGAGGGGTAAGTAGAGTGGGGTGGGGGACGGTGGTTAAAAAAGAAAAACACCAACAGCTGGCATCTTAATGAGGAGGAGAAGTGACTGCCCTCGGCCTGAGGCGGCCACAGAAGGCGCCCGCGCAGAATGGCTAATCGCAGCAGGAGGCCCTCGCTGTCACTCAGGCGGCGCCCTTTATATGGACCTCCTCTTCACGCAAACCTACCTGATCCCCTGGCACCACTGTCCTGCGTGTAACCTGTTGCCCCTCTTTAGCATGCTAAGTGCTAAAGATGTGGGGTAATGGAAGATTGGGTTCTTGGTCTACACAGCAATGCTGGTATGTTTAGTCTAAACTTGTAAGGGTGAGCTTAACTGTGCGCTTAGCTAAACGGTTTGATGAAGGTCTGCCTTGGGAATGTACAGATATAATCACAGACAGTGTCATCTTCATCTCCAAACTTCAGTCGACTCTTAAATTCTTCTCAAACTCTGCTCTGAGATCAGTGGTGCTCTTCTGCCCCCTGCTGGTCTTGCATGTGCCCTGCAGCAGTTTAAACTGAAGCGCAATCATCTCCCTCATCTCTCTCTCTTTCCCTTTCCTTTTGGCTCCGGGGGCCATTACGGTGACGTTGTGATTTTTATGACCCCCAGAAGATCACTCACCGCACTGCATCAGACTCTGCCGAAAACATCCCTGTTGGCCTGTTAGTCTCCTTCAGTCAAAACAATTTTCCCTCACAAAACCAACTCTTAAAAACGTAAATTTAATGGGAGTATGTTTTCAAGTGTGATCGCACAGACACACACACAGACACACACAAACACAGACACACACACAAACAAACACAAACACACAAACAACACACACATTGGTTCTGTGATGGCAGCTATCTCATAGGGCAAACTCATTGCAGGAGGGAATGAAACAGGCAGAACTAAACGAGTGTGACGAACCAGATGGAATTAACTCATTTAGACTTCATCTGCGACCCCTAAGAGAACATTGAAAAACGAGGAACACGGAAGGAAAAACAGGATGAGAAAAAAACACGAGGAAAAAAACAGAATCTCCCACCAAATATGCTCACGGAGGATGGATTTTAGCAGATCTGAATTAACCCCTTGAACACACTAACAACTCTGAACAGGTTTTGTTTTCAATTGACTATTAAAAAAATGGCAGAGAGTTTTTATTTCAGAAAAACAGGGAGCTGGAGCTGAAGCCCTCCCTTTAGACAGGTTGCTAAAACCAAGAGCTGAATCCACATGGTTTAGTCCGCATACACAGCCTACATATTTGTGTGCATCCATCAAACGGTCACAAGCGCTTACTGCGACTCATTCTGCAGCTTGAAATAGGAAAGATAGGGAATGCAGTGAACTACAAAAGCTAGTAAATGGGACAAACCGCAACAGGAGTGGCGCGACCATGCTGTCTGCACCTGTGATGACCTCTGGTGGATAGGGAAACAAAAACACTTTGGGAAACTTTTTTTTTTTTAATGACGCAACCCCACAACATTCCCTCACTAAACAGATGTGGCTTTAATAAAGGCACAGGCTTTCTGTAAACCCCCCATTAGATGGATCTCCAACAAACTCCTTCTGAATAAAATGTCTGTTTGGTTTTCTGAGAAGAGGCTTCTCCACAACACAGTTCTGTAGCAAAGCCCTCCATGTGGGAGGGAAGGAGGAGATGTGCTCTCAGCATCTACCCTGGTTCATCTCATGATAATAATAGAAAATTGTCAGACTTTATTTGCACAAGCGACACACTGCAACACACACGTAAATACATAGAGGCGACACAGGACACGCACACATGCAAACTGTTTTAGGCAGATCAGATAACTATGGTACCTATAGAGATACCTCTTAGTTAATGTGACCAAGTCTGAGCCACTGGAGACAGATGCTATCCAAAGACTCTTGCAACGCATGGAGCCCTTCAGACAGATGTTGAAAAGGTATAAATGAATCCATCTTCAAGCCTCATCCATCGTCTTTTTCCTCCTTAACAAAATTACAATTTGTAACCTGTCCAGAGTAGTGGCTATAGAAATTGAAGGATTGGCCCTCCAAATGGCCAAGTGTAAATCAAATGTTGATGAATCATATCTGGAAATGATCTTAATTGTATTTCAAATTTCTAAGTGCAATAAATGGGGCCATGATGACATTGACATATATACCTAGAACAATAAATCGGATAAAAAAAAGAAAGGATTTGATGCTAAAGGAAGTATAAAAGAGCGAGAGAGAGAAAGACAGATCAAAGAGAAAAAAGGAAGGGAGAGATAGAATTCTGAAGGACCACTGATGACCTCCACGAGGGGAAAGGCAGGCCAGGCTCTGACTACACAAGACCACAGAAGACCTGCGTCTGCTGAAACCTTCACTTTTCCAAAGCAGCTGAAAGGGGAGTTTTGAAGGGAAGAAAAGCACAAGCAAATGCATGGAGAGAGAAAAAAATCAAGCGAAGGACTGTGTGAGGTGGGGGGATTTATGTCCAGGCTCAATTGTTATTCCGCACATCTAGTGTCCCTCTGCACACAGGCTGTTCTGGCCCTCTGGCATGGGGGTAAAATTGTTGATTTATGATCCACAGCTGTTTGCGAGCGAGGAGATGAGATGGAAAGTGAGAGGAGTGTGTGTGTGAGTGTGTGTGTGTGTGTGTGTGTGTGTGTGTGGGGTGGGGTGGGGGGTGGGGGGGGTATCTATGAATTCCAATCATTCATCCGTCCTGTGCATCTATAACATGTCATGAGTGAAGAGGAGGCCTCAGCTATTTAAGGGACAGGTGAGGTAATGGATTGGTTCCATTTCAATTCACATTGTTTTACAAATGGATTCGGTCACTTGGATCACTCAACTGATAGCGAGTTAAGCTGCATAGGACTTTTCAGTGTAGAATTATGAATAGTTTCAGTCAAAAGTAAGCCAAAGGTTCCTCTAAAACAGAGGGTGTCTAATTGTACTTTGGAGCACTTTACTGTCTGCGACTGAAAAGTCATGCAGGCCTAGTCTGAAATGCCATTTACTGTTGTTCTGGGCTGTATGAGAACTGTCCCACAAAATCAATTCAGTTCATACCTTCAGCCACAAAGGTCTTAACCACTTCACCAAATTTAACGTGGTCGAGTCATTGCGAAACTATCCAAATACCGGAAGGCAGAGGTCTGACTAAGTCGTTGTTTGGAAAGCAACAAGTCTCAAGTCCTAACAATGAAGTCCACAGTCAAGTATCAAGTCAAGACAGAAGTCCCAAGCAAGTCCCAAGTCAAGGATTACCCAATCCAAAGTGAAGGTCAAGTGCCTTAACCTTATGTTTCATGTCCTAAACAAGTAATTGTGCACTCTTTGACTAATTTAATGCTCTTGCATTTTTGACTGCAGAGTAATGCAGTAGCTGAGAAATCAGTTCTGTAGTGTGTTAACCAGTGGAGGACCAAGCCTTCTTGTTCCATTTCTATGAGGTGCGCGTAATCTATCAGAAACGTCACTTACCAAGGCCTTCTCAGTACGTACTGCACGTCATCTCACTCTGGGATTATTTATGTAACATGACGGTAATGCTTGCCCAAAAGACCTTTTTGCTGCTGACTAATAAACAATTTGAAATATTTATCTTGTCGTTGACACTGATTTATAATAATCTTGTTTGATTGTGTGCTGTTACTTTAGTAAAGAGAGGAAGAAGAGAGAGAGAGAGAGAGTGAGAGAGAAAGAGAGAGAGAGAGGCTAGCTAGCACATAAACCATGTCATTACGGCATTAAAAAAGTGGTTAATGCTACAAATTCCATAGCGATAAGATTGGCACTGCTGCTACAGATTCGGTTGTGATAGTCCATTTATAGTCTAGTGTCGAAGTGGGTCTTGGTGGTACAGTGTACAGCATGACTGTCTTCCAAACAGACGACAAGGGTTTGATTCCTTATCTATCACGGATGTTTTTGGACAAAAGCGTCTGCTAAACACCTGACCTTTTCCTATACCAAGTGTAAGAAGTGTCGCTACACTGACTGAGGTGTGCCACATGGCATTTGACAGCTACCGTAGGTTTTCCTATACGCTTGGTAAGGGAGGGGTATTCAATTGGTTATGGGGGGGGGGGGTATCTATGAACAATAGTATCAATCAATCAATTTAAAATAGAAACTTATATTTAAAACAATCACTGAATTATAATAATAATAATAAATATCAACACTATTTTTTATATTTATAAAGTATGCCTCAAAACATACTTATTATAAACATTACTACATGGATAATTATACTTAACTTACCAGGGCGTTGTTGCTTCACCATTTGCAGTTTTGGCCCCACATGTTTTACATATTTCCATCCATTTCCAAATACAACAACCCGAGATACTATTTTTCTTACCCGAGCACCAATCTCTCTCTGCTATGCACGCAACGTCATCGGTGTTCATTGTAGGCTTTGCTTAAATCTCATGTGGACAAGAATATCAGTAAATAGCTGTTCACCTTTTTCATGAGATGAATACATTTAATATTTTTACCTATATATGTCAAGTCATTACAAGTCCAAGTGAAGACTAGAGTCACTGGTATTAAACTCAAAGTCGAATTGCAAGTCAGTTTTCATTGAAGTCATCAAAATCATGTCTCGATTCTGACTCAAGTCCAAGTCACGTGACTCGAGTCCACACCTCTGCCTGAAGGCACAGGATAACAAGAAGCCGAATTCTTACTTAAGAGCAAACAAACTGACAGCAGCCGTGGGCAGCCAAAAGGAAGAAAGATCAATACAAATCACAATAACACCTTTCACTCCAAGCTCTACGTGCGTGCGTGCGTGCATGCGTGTGCGTGTGTGTGTTTGTTGGGCGGGGTGCAAGCAGGGGGGTGTCTGAGTCTGAGAGCCTGAAAATGAAAGATAAATAATAAAGACTAACACAAACAAACATGCTCTGAGGCTGTGAGGGAATGAATGTTATGTACTGAACAATAACAATGGGTATACTGTAATTAACTGGGCTGCCCCTATGTGGCACTGACACTCAGAATAATTATCCCTTACACACACTGACTGGATTGCTTGTAATGACTTGCACTTTTCTTCAGCTTTGTGCTTTGTTTAGGACTCAAACTTTAAGGCAACATTATCTGGTATGTTTTTATGGGCAACTAGTTTTGGGGTATCATCTTCAAACACATTTTCATGGTATATGGTCATGTGAAGGACAGACCCAGATAGCAAAAGGTCAGTGGTGGTCCGCTAGCCTTTTGCTTATCGGTTTTCGGCAGTCCACTGATGAGTTATAGACAAAGCCCACCGTTTTGCCACTTGCTTTAAAAATCGTATAGATGTTTCTAGTGTGTAACACAAGTCTTTAATTGACCAAGTAATTTTTCATCTTGAGAGCCTTCTACTTAAATAGACTATGACAAGGATATTCATTAGAAATTCCAGGAACGGCTATCATTTTATGTTATTTTCTTAATATCCACGCAAAGTTAAACTAAATATGATGGTGGTCTGAGACTGCTCCATCTGGAGATAAACACATGTGTTGTTCCATCCAGGATATGCACTACGTTGGCTAATTCTGTGTTCTGGGCTGGAACACCCAGCAAAAATGTAAGAACAGCTTTTACAGCACAACATTGCCAGAATTGCTGTGGCCAACGACACCACTTAGCATGTCAGCCATTTGTTATCAGTGCCAACTGGGCTGTTGGTGGTGTTTGTCAGGTTTCTGCAGGCCTTTCAGGTAGTTAGTGCACTACTTTTAGATCAATACACCTACACATACTGCTGCTTTAACTTTTTCAAATACAATATTTAGGCCTAGATTTTAATCTTATGCCTGAAATTTCTTGAGTGTTTTGGAAATAAATAATTGTGATTAATATGAAATGTGTTCCTATAAATAGGTTGCAAAAACAATATTGATGTTTGGTTCCCTTTAAGCCCAATTAAACATTAGCATCTCAGTTACCAGCACTAGCATTTGGGGACTGTTTTTCCACTGCAGAGGTTCTTGTAGGGGTTGACATTATAGTTTGGGTTTAGTAGGGTCTAGAAGAGACCATGCTCACGGTTTTGGTAACCATTAATAAAATAAATGAAAATGGACTGGAACAATAGTTTAACAATGTATTTCTTATGTGGTCTGTAATACTGGCTGTACTCACTTTTCGCCTAAAGGTGGGGGTGTGGTGCCGATGCATTCAGTTTTCACAAACCTGCAAGCAAAGATTTTACAAAGGCGGAGCAAGACATAAACTTGAAACTCAGTGAAATTGGTTGAGAAATGTAAACGCTATAGTGCTTTCTATACAGAAAAAACGCAGCTCCACCTTGCGTTTGTTTACAGGCCAGTCTTCACCGCTCCAATATGGGGCGAACTGCTCCGTTCACGTCTAGAAGAATACCTCAAGATTTCAACAAATATTATAACCGCTTGTCCCTTTGAGGTTAGGTACATACATTTCGGACAGTGTGTCGTGATCCCCAACTCCTCCTGATTCTTTTAGACACATTTCCAAATTTTTTGATATTCTACATTGAACGTTTATTTCATGTGTGCTCCTGGCTTTCTGAGCTTGCAACGTAAGCGCTTTCTTGACAACTGATAACAGTCCAGAGCATAGACAGCAAAATCTTTGCTCCAAGCAAGTGTGTGCTTAAACTGCTTCCGGTCACGGTACAACCGATATTGTAGTACGGATAACGTGGGCTTTAAGAGAGGTTCCGCACAAACATTATTTGGAACACATTTTAATTTACAGTGTTATACAGTTATATTATAACTCAAGCACGTACTCACTGTATCACAACTCAAACGCTTAATGTCATAGTTTAGATTTTGACCGGGGTAGACACAAATATTATGTTGTTTCCCCTCCGAGCATAGTTCAAGGTAACTCGGCGGAACCAGCGTGGTTTGGAGCTGTGGCATGTTTCTTAGCTGCAGACTTGTTGTTAAATAATTTGTAAATGTTTTAATTTGTCGCAGAGTCGGATACGCAAAATTCATCATATTACACAAGTTGCTTCATTTTCACTCTTGTGTACATTATACGTGTAAAGCTTTTTATTTAGGAAAAACCGTAGAACAGCAGCATGAAGATCAAACGTCAAAAACAAGCCAAGAAAACTTTAAGTTTCTACAAATATAACTTCAGTTTTCGGGAGCCTTTTCAAATATTAATTGACGGGACTTTCTGTCAAGCTGCGCTCATCGGAAAAATTCAGATCAAAGAGCAATTTCCGAAGTATCTCATGGGAGAAGTCGCACTCTGTACCACCAGGTAAATTGCCATCTAATGTTAATGCTAAGCCGGTTCAGCTAGATACCGAACATTTGTGTCATTAACTTTGTTTATGTCTTTGCGCTTCCCTTTCAGTTGTGCTATGAAAGAAGTTGAAACCCTGGGGAAAGACGTGTATGGCGCAAAACTCATTTTACAGCGATTCCAGGTACGGAGATGCCGACATTTCGATGAACCAGTTTCAGCGTCGGAGTGTCTCTTGTCCATGTTGGATGGCACAAACCCACATCACTACTTCATTGCCACACAGGTACCCATTACATTGAAGTTAACGCAGCATTTTCACCCATGCTAGTGAAGGACCCTTGTCCTTTCAGTGACACTTAGTTGGGTCACTTTTGTGTATTTGTTTTCTTTGTACCGGCTTTGTTTCTGACTCTGGTCTCACTTTCTGCTATAGGATAATGCACTGACAAAAGGCCTTAAGGAAATACCGGGTGTGCCGGTTATATACATCATACAGAACACCATGGTGCTGGACAAGCCCTCTGAATGTTCGCTTAAACGTGTCGAAGCAGTCCTTGCTGGGGAAATGGTGACTCCGTCTCAGCAGCAGAGCATCAGTAAGCTGAAGGATGAGCAAGGTGTCGGGCCACAGGAAGGTGTCAGACGCCATCGCAAACGCAAGTCGGGTAACCCCAATCCTCTGAGCTGCATGAAGAAGAAAAAGAAAGGGTCCACACAGTCCACCGCAAGCACTGATGGTGAGAAAAAGAAGAAAAGTAGACCCCGGAAACGAAAGCCTGCCGGAGAAGGAGGAGCAGGAGGGAAGACGGTCACAGCCAACCCAAACCCTGTCTAGTTTCAGGATATGGACTAAAATTTGTGGACCTTGGACGTGATTTTTTTTTTTTATACAAATGCCACACAAAAGGAGAGCTATATGCATTTGAGCAGAACAATACTGAAACAGCACATGGGTATATTGTGTGAAAATGTATAAACATTTCGGTTACCAGATCAGTACATTAAAGTGTATGGGCTATCTACTCAATTACATGTATTTTTCCTCTCTATGAAGTAACTGGAAATTGACCATCACCATTAAAATCACTTGCTTTAAGCATTTTATTAAAAATAAACATACATAACACAGTTGCTTGGATTTCAGACTACAGGCATAATACCAAAACAGTAACAATTGTAACAATTAGCTGTAACAATTAGCTTATACTAGCAAAGGTATCTCTAATGACATATTCAGGTTGTTTTATACATTAACAATGACAGGCACATCAAATAAAAATACACATGACATTGTTAGTCACAATGTGTAAAGATTACTGCTGCTGAGACTAAACCAGAAGAGAAGAACCAAATAGCACCATGAATGAACAATACTAAATATGTGCTGACTGGGGAGAAGATCTATCCGCTGAACAGAAATGCCCTCAGGTTATATGAAACTGGGTGGAAAACAAAGTCAGTCCAATTAATACCCTTAAATGACTGATTTGTAGATCTGTAGTTGTGCTTTGCCGGCCTTAACAATATACCAATATAATTCTTTATGTCCCTACATCTCTAAACAAGAATGTGTGTTCCAAACACAAACTCTGAATGCTACATACATTTTGCAGTGTGACATGCACCACTGAATGTGCTACTAGTGCATTAGGTTAAAGGTGCAATATGCAGGGGCTTCAGTAGCAATGCAACTGTACAAGAACACTATAAAGGCAACAAATATTCGTGTTCCCATGCACTTTATGTAGGCTATTATGTTTGAGCTGCCCTGTACATTTAGTACAATGTAAACAATAAACCAATAATAGAATGCAAAGGGGTATTGATGATCATTAACATTGTCATGCCAGTCTTATTACATTATTGTAACACTGGAGGCATTTTTGTTTAGACACAACTACATTGTGCACCGTTATATAAAATCAATACAATTAGTGACTCACAACTGTCCATGTAACACTATTAAGGTACGGTATCAATTTTTATGAAAAACAATACCTTTTGTCTTGTCGCATGCAACATGAAAAGATTTGATGTTCAACAATCAATGGTTTTTAAAAGACTTGAAAAGTTCAAGGCTGAGCAAACCTCTATACTGTCAAACACAATCTAAAGCATTTTGCCAATGCTGATTTTACGGTATGCAATTCCTGTGGAATTTGAGCCATAAGTCAGTCTGTACAACAAATGCTGGTGAGAGCGAAAAAAAAAAAAACCTAACCTTTTTTTAAACATCAGTTAAAAAAAACCTGGGGCTTATACTGCATGCTTGTCGTAGACACCAGTGGAGTAAAAGCCTTTTTTAAACATTGTTTCATGATAAAAAAATCCCAATCCAGCATTAAGACCAAAAACATAAGAGTTCACAACTCCATGCTTTAAAAACAAAGCACATGGACAACATGGGCACTTCATATACAAACAGATTTTTTTTTTAATCCTGAACAGTAACTGAACAGTAACAGTTCACGGTAGAGGTGATCAAAGCGTGGCGGAGGAAAACGGGGGTGTGATGGGCTTCTAGGGTCCAGACATCTAAACGATGTGGAATCGCGGGCCAGGTGTGGCGATGATGTCGCTGTACGGCTCGGCCTGGGAGAGCTCCACGGCCTGCTGTTTCTTCAGCACCAGGAAGCTGTAGAACTTGGCTGCCGCCTGCTTCTTGTTGTTGCTCCTGCAAAGCTCCAGCAAGCTGATGGACTCGGCTCCTGTTTTGGCCAACACCCTCTGAACGGACAAGAGAAAGGGGTACATACTGTTTGGTTTTATCCTGTACTGATTTGCATGTGAGGAGCAACATGTACAAGGAGCTCAATTGCTGTAGATAGCTAGATTAAAGCAAAATCCCGGCACAATACCTGAAGGCCATGCAACATCTGCTGTGTTCTCTTGTTCCACCTCCTCTCCTCTTGATCCTGGTCTCCACCCTGACCTTCCTCCTCCTGAGGAAAACAGAAAAACAAAGTTAAGAGTGAGGTATAATAATAATAATTTGTGTTTGCCTGTGCACCATTGATATTAAGGTGTCAAAGTAACACCATGAAAATTGAGAATCTATACTTTACAAACACTGGCAACTGCCACTGTATCATACAACATGGTGCCTTACCTCTTCCTCTTCATCACCATCCTTCTTGTCCTTGGTCTTCTCACCTAGCAGGTCCAGCTCTGGGATGAGCTGACTGAGGCTGACTGTCTCCTCTGGGGCAATCTCCACTGGCTGGACCTGAGTCCGCGTGGACAAGATGGAGGCCCGGTCGTCATCAATGATCTGCTCACATAGTGAGAGAAACAAAACTTAAACATTCAGCTTTTTACCTCACTACAATACAGAACAACATGGGGTAAGGTAAACATGAAAACAGGAAGAACCCCGCCCAAAAACCTGAAATGTTTCACCTTAGCAACAAATGGCAAATACATATGCTCCCAAGTCCTCACGTACAGCATTAAGTGCTGTGCTGTATCACAGTTGAACTTACAGACATATTGTCCTGGACCTCCTGGGCCTTGCGCTTCTGGCCCCGATGTGAGGATGGAGGGGGCATCAGGGACTCATCCAGGGCGGTTCTGCTGCCCTCCATGGCCGATGTCTGCAGGACACTAGGCTCCTCCAGGATGGTCTGGTCTGGGTATGTGAAGGTTCATACTTAATAGATGCTTTACTAATACTTAATATAATGTATTGGTGAGTAGGCCTGCTGGTGAATTCAGGGATGATTTAAATCAATTAATTTATCAGAACCTTTACAATATTAATGACAAGTGAGGCAGAAATGTTAAATCTCTCTGGGCTCCGGGTGAATCCACATGGAATAATCTATTCTGCCCATAGAGTTATCAGCTTTTACAACACCACTATGACCTGTCAATGCACAATGTTACAACTGTTTATATGCAAGGAACACTGTATGTTACATTATTTTACTGTATATTTATTTGATATGCAAGTGTCATCTGAAACAGTTGATGCACACAGATTTCTACGCATGTTTGTGCCCATGCTCACTTACACTTAAAAAAAAAACCTGGGCTAATACTGATACTAATACTAATACACACACACAACCACACAGTCAAATAGGCAAAGTAATTGTGGATGTGAGCACAGGAGGACTGATAAACCAGACACTTACCAATGTAAGCACAGGAGGACTGATAAACCAGACACTTACCAATGTAAGCACAGGAGGACTGATAAACCAGACACTTACCGATGATGTCCCTCTGCTGGCCCATGGCCTCTTCTCTGGGAACCTCCGGGTTCTCCAGGTTCTTGAGGAACTCATCCAGGCTGTCGGCCTCGCCACCTTTCCTCCTCTTCCTCAGCTCATCTGGCATCAATGGGGTGAGGCAGCGTGTAAACATCTGCACACACACACACACACACACACACACACACACACACACACACACACACACATGTAAGTCAGTACACTACATGCTAGTCTAATGTTGCACAAATAAGTATGTTTGATAACCTTGCATAACATATGAGCTAGGTCGTCACAGCAGAGAGCGACGTCTCCCGACCTTGAGGAGTCTGCCGTTCCACAGAGGCTGAGCAGGGAGAGAGAAGAGCTTCTCCACGCCACCGGTCTCCTTCCAATTCATCAGCTTCTTGGTAGGGGGTGCCAGGTCCAGCGTGGTGACGATGTCAGAATAGTCGCTGAGTTGGGCGCGGATGGTCTTGCTGTCCAACTCTTTTACGCTGTCAACGATCAGCTTCCTCTTACGCTTGGCCTTGGTCTCCTTCACTGTGAAGAAGCAGACATTTTATGGAAAGTCAGACTTAGGAAAAGCATTTCCTCCTTTTTAAGAATATCAAATACTGGGACTTGCATTTTCAAGCACACCAAGCTTTCTTCTCTTAACTCTTTTTTGTTAACAGAGCATTCAACTCCCCCAACACTAGTTGAGGCCTCTTGGTACATACATGTGAGGATAAAAGACTGGGCTAATGGTAGCTTGAAGGGGCAAGCAGACAAACTGGAGAAGAGAGAAGTCTAGAGGCAGACGATCACACAACTAGCAAAATATCAGTTAAAATACCACTAGATTAACCCAAACACAGGTTTAATGCGCTTTAAGAAAAGTCTAGCCCTTTCCAACTGAACTTCACTGCCTTCGCTGATTGACTAACAATTTGTGTTTCTCAGATTCAAGTGCTTTCCAGTACTGTGAAGATGTTTTTGGGAATGCTGAGAAAGAGAAGAGCTCCGTTCCTGCATGCCGACCTGTGATGTCGATGGGCTCCAGGGCGAAGGCCTCCTCCTCGTTGTGCACCAGCGTGGTCTGCTCTGTCTGGTCAGTCATGGTGGGCAGCTGCCCCACAGGGCCAGAGTCGGGGCTATCTGGGCCTCCAGCTGCAGAATTCAGAATTTCAGAGATCACAGCCATTTGCAATCCAAGAACATGTCATTACATAGCGATTTCCATATTTACAGTTTGAGAGAGATACCACATCTGAAACTCTACATACAACATCTAATTATTACCTTTTAGAAGTTGAATTACTATCTATACATTTCTAGTGATTCTCTTCCATCTCAGCCCTCTCTAGCCACATATGTACTTTCTTTTGCGTATACTCCTGAATACTTATATTTCTACTTATATTTCTACTTATAACTGTATTATCTGTGGGTTCATTTTACTATCCGAGATACATCATCAAGGCTAATCCTCTTACCCGACAGGTTGTCATAGTCGTCCTCATCGTCCCCACCGGGCTCTCCTGCTGGCATCATCACACTCTCTGCGATCGCTGGAGGGTCGTCGAAGATGCCACCACCATCCTCGTTGCTCAGGAGCTTGTCGACTGGAAAAGAGGTTTCGCCTCTTCATTACATTTCATTAATTCGTTTCATCTAGCTATTATTCTTTCATCAATAATTCAGGCATGTCTATAACAATGTCTGCACACATTACTTTCTAGTTATATATGCAACAGCCCAGTTGACAGGCTTGACTTGGGAACAGGATGTCCCTCACCGAGAACTTCTTCTTTTGTTTATCTGAAAGTGAATTCTAGATATGCTAATAAACACACACACTCATCAGTTTCTTGTTATTATGTTATTGTTCTTGTCTGTCTTGTAAGAAACTGCAGAAATTATTTCACCATGAATATAAACATACACAAACTAAAAAAAGATCTTTTTATTTACCCAGCATGCCTCCTTCAGTGCTCTCCATGGGATTGTCACCGAAGTCATCCTTGTACTGATCGAACTCCAGGTCGTTGGACTTGTCAGTTATCTGCCCACCACTTGACTCCGGCTCCAGGAGCAGGTTGGAGACTGACGCTCCGTGGATGATGTCATCTTCAAAGGCGCTCGCTTCTCTCATCATTTCACGGTCATCCATCCCAAAGTCAGCTGGACGAGTAAAAGAAAAGGGTTGCTTTTAACATAATTTAACCAGGAAACCAGCATGACTTAGACCCTTACTGTATCAGGGGGTTAGTGATGGAGTTGAAGCAAAAAGCGTTGGTAGTCAATAAATTGACATAAATGTCAGTTAACTGGTGTGGTGGTGCAGTGGTTAGCCTTTGCAAGTGGTTGACCGGGTTCGATTCCCGATCGCTGCAAGTCTACTGTACGTCGCTTTGGATAAAAGCGTCTGCTAAATACCTGGCCTTCTCCTTTACCTTTTACCTTTCAATAATATGGAGCACAGACTTGTGCTAATGAGAGGGAACTGTGGGTTTCACTTTGTGACTGCTTTCAGAGAAATGTGCCACATACCAAAGTCATTCTCCTGCAGTAGGTTGAGGTTGCCGACCTCCTCTCTCATGGTGATCTCTTCCACGCGACTCTGATTCAGGCTGAACTGTTTGGCCACGTCTATGTCACTGCAGTATGAAATCAATTCATCATGAATACTTCAGACTACATAATATCCAACACCTTGACCAGCGAGGTTAAGGCTAAGAGGAAAACTGAGGAAAACTACACTCACTCCAGGTCTGGCAGCGGCTGGTCAAAGTCATGGAACTCCTCTGGTAAGGTGATGGCATTGTAAGCAGCTTCACGGTTCTCCTCTGGTAAGTCCACCACACCTTGAAAACACCAGTCACAGATCCCCTTGAACTACTTGGTATCAGCACAGAACATAGAACTAGAACATTATTAAAGTTATTGTTAAGAAGTTACTCAGTTTTCTCATTCATGTCATAATCATGACACAACTAAAACTGGGGGGGGGGAAACCCTGTGGCTTTCTTAGGCTTTTTGTATCCATATACAATGAATCAAACGGTTCACATACCTGGCCGAAACGCCATCTTGATCTTGATGAAAGCCTCATTACAATCTGCCAGAAGATACTTGGCCTTTCTGTGGTAGATCCTCACTACACCCAGGAGTAAGTGACCAGATGTCCGTAAAGCCATCTTCATCTACAAATGAAATACGTCATTTGGTAACATCTTTATAACTGAAGTAGTTAGGAAATACATTTCACTGTTATGATAGTCGTCAGGAATGCCCCAGTTGTGCTTGTTATTGGCCTGTCATGATAGACTAGTATCTGATTGGGTATGACACAGTCCAACTCACAGACATATTTTGTAGTTTGTATTTGGCAGACATTTGTGGTGATTGTCGAATCTCGAATAATTCTCCCAAAAGTTATATATTGATGCCAAGGACAACGGCGATCATATGATACTTGGAACTCTAAAACTAATTTTGAGAGTAAAGAATGCTCTGGATGCTTTAGAGCATGCTTGATATCTAACGTCAAAAGTACATGTTGTCATGAGCGTTATCTGACATGCATTCTCTGAGGCACTCACCTTGGGAGAAATGATGCTCTCTACACTGCTCTCCAGGTTGCATTCAAACACATGGGCCTTGGTCAGCTTTTTATCCCAGTGGGCCGCCAGCCAAATTTTGGCAAGCGGCCCTCGCTTGCTGAGCACAAAGTGGGCGTAGAACATTGTCCTAGCACCTCAAACCCGGGGGTAGGGGTGGGGCACACCAAACCTGAGGAGTGGAAATGGCAGCTTAACACAATGACCAATCACTGTGCGCAACTCGCAGTGCAGTGACATTAGTTCAGATGTGAACAGGCAGTAACTGTAACTGCAACAGCAACTGTCCATCCTTTAAATCCTTAAGGATAACATCTATTTTCTATGTGACTATACTGTTACATTTTGTGATGTCAGCTTTCACCCTACAGTAGTTTAATGCAAAATGTAACTAATTATACCATGGGTGCTGTGATGATACTATAGCCTAGAAGAAGATGATTAAAATGTGTTATTTCAGGAAAAAGTGTGTTACTGTGACAAAAGGTGGGCTGTGACGACGACATCTGATGTTGCGTATTGGGGGACACAAGCTAAAGATCAATATCTTAATTGATTGCAAGCACTGATTTTTGCTAATATTATATTTTAACGATAGATGCGTTAGGTAACGTCATGCCCGCAGAATATCTGTTGGAGAACGTGGATTCCGTAATACATTTCTGTCATACCATCAAGGCGACTGACAGGTGATATGCTACAGAATCTGACAGCAAATAAACTCCCGGCTGCGTTTGACAGTGGACAGTAATGTCGCGAGGTTGTATTCATGAAGCAACCATGCAGGACAATTCACATAAGCAGCAGTAAGGTTATCAACTCCGGACATACGGGGAATATGGTGCAAATGCATCATTAAAGACAACACTGTTTACTAGCCAGATACATAGCTCAAAAAGCAGCGTCAGCGTTCGGCCTGTCACTTCCAAGTGTATAGCAAGCCATGCTGGCTAACTAGTTCGCTTGTAAAATAAACGTAATATCTGCATGACAAAATGAAAACATAGCAACCATGCATGCAATGACATTGATACTTTTTATTGCATCAAATAGCAAATGTCACCGGCTTTACCCTTCCAGGCGGCCTTAACGTGGTTTTCCACCACCCCTCCTCCCACTGATTCACTAAAACAAACAAAATGGCGCCGTCCGCTTTCTCTCTTTACGCCCGCCGAAAAGGGGGTTTGAATCTACAGGATGTTTATGGTCAAGGAGGCGTGGCAGATACATGCCATGTGCATAACGAGAATATAATAACAGTTGGCTATTGTATGGCATAATCTACGCTAACAGATCAAACGTTTGGTTAGAGTTAGTGACTATTCTGAGAGCAGAATCATTATTGAGTGTACACTTGTGTAAATATAAGAGCATTTGGTGGTTCAATATTAAGAGTGAGGAAGGGGCATCTTTTGGGCAGCATTACCCCGTGAAAAAAAATCTGCTAAATTAAAATTTCATGATGAGCATTTGCATGATAAACTAGAGAAGAAAACTTGAGCGCAAAATTTGATTTGGACCTCCTGTATGCTACAATGGAATAGGAGTAGGCTATGGGTCAGGCAGCAGTGCCTGTATGACAGAGGTGTAAAGTAACGAATTACATTTACTCACGTTACTGTAATTGAGTAGTTTTTTTGTGTACTTTGTAATTTTTAAGTAGTTTTTGAAATCGGTAATTTTACTTTTACTTAAGTAGATTTTGACTGAAGTATTGTACTTCGCTACATTGAAAATTACATCCGTTACTGAGTAAAAAAAAAACATAGTTCAAGAAAGGAAACCAAAAAGCGGGAATCGCGCACGACAATTCTCACCAGTGGTGCATGCTGCAGAGAGAGGATGATAGAGTCGATGCAAGCCACCGGTGCCGAGTCACCAGATGGAGGAAGATGATAGTGCGGAGGAGCAACAAGCTGAAACACCGAACTTTCCGCGTGTTAAAATTAAAGAAGATGAAGAAACCCTGTGTCCACATCTCAGCAAGCAGTTTGCCTTCCAACCTAAAAGAGGCGACAGCTATATAATGCTGTGTAAGCTGTGCTTGCCCCGCCAGACAGAACTTTCTGCTTATAAAAATGAATCTTCAAATCTGCGCAAGCATGTGTTGGTGAGTACAGTATTTGTCCCTTTCCATTAGTAGTTCAGACATCGTTCTTGTTGTTTAGTTAGCTTTGCTACAATAAGCAAAATATGCGTGTCATGGCACTAGTAGCCTCATTTTGGCTAGCACTTGCAACCGCCCTGAGTATGCTAACGTCAACTAGCTAGCTAGCTAGGCTAGCTATACACTCGTGTACACCCCTTGTGTCCATCCTTCTGTTAACAGCCGTCATCCAATAGACTAATAATAATTCCATTCCTGTCTTCAATTCGTTTCAGGTCATAGCATTATTATGTTCAGTCTGTCATATTGTGTTAAAAACTGCAGATCGGTCATCAGCAATGAAATACACCACATAAACTGATATTAGGCTAATCATTTGGCTGCCTCCTATGCCCTGAAACAGGAACGAGGTGAATGCGCACACCATCGTTGTCAGACAGTTGGTCAATGTCGATGTGTATGTCGTTATCTTGAATTTATCACGATGTTTAGTCAGATATTGATAACAATAAGTGGTGGCTTTGCAACGTGCACGTCTTTCATGTTCATGCTCAGGGGTCTTGGTTAGCAAGAATTCAGGATTATGAATTGTGACACATGTAGAAATAGAAAATAATGTTATCATTCTGTATACTGTAGGTCTGTCATCTCAAGTAGCTATTTATAGCTATTTCTGTGTTATGATGCACTCTTGATGGCAGCGCAATACTTAATTGTCAGAAATGTTGTTTGTCATTCTACAGGTCTAGTCTATGTCAGACAACACCTTGACCGGATGGTAGAGGCTGAAGCAAGTTAGACCACATTCATCAGATGAAGATGATTTATTTTCCTCAATGAAGTCCAGAAGGTGAAGGGAAGTTAGAAGGGTATCTAGCCTGTGTCTCAGACAATATGGATCTGCTGAACTCCTTTCAGAATATCAAAAAACTGTCCCCGAAACTCAATACTGGCCTACCTGCCACGGCCGCCTGCGAGTGACTCTTCAGCTGTGCTGGATTGCTGTTCACTGCAAAGCGAGCCCGGATGAACTCTACTCACCTTGAAAATCAGCTGCTGCTCAAACTCAACAAGAAGTTTGTAGACTAATGCTCTAAAGGTGGACACAAGTAAAGTAACCAAAGTTTAAATATACAGTGGGGCAGCGGCATTTCAGCTGTCATGTGGTTCATGTCTTGACATGTCGTCCCAAAAGTTCTTAAATGTTGTGTTGACATGTTTAATGTTTGACATGTTTAATGTCATTGCACTTATATTTCTAAAGATTTCCTTTAATTAAAAATAACTAGTTTTTGTATTGGATTTATGACCCCTTGTCCTTTTTTGCACTATATAGGAGCAGCCCCGATCAAGTTGTTGAAAGTAACTAAGTAACTTTTACTTAAAGTACATTTTAAATGAACTACTTTTTACTTTTACTTGAGTAGATTTTTAAGTGGGTAATTTTACTTGTACTTAAGTACAATTTCATCAAAGTAATTGTACTTTTACTTGAGTACAACATTTCAGTACTTTTTACACCTCTGCTGTATGATGAACATTTATATGATGAACTAGGATAGTTCTCCCAAGGATAGAACGATGTCTAGACCCAATATTTAATATAGGTATAAGTTTTTTTTTTTTTTTTTTGTATTTTACATGTTTTTATTTTATTTTATAATTTGTTTGTTTATGTGTGTAAAGGAATGTATAACTATGATTAGAATCGCGGACTCAGCCTCTTGCTGAATGCTGCGTTTAGCTCTAAGATGATGGAAGTAAATGCATCGCATGATATTGTAACAAATCACGGAAACGTGGAATCTTTGTTATGGCTTATTTATTAAACACTAAACACAACACACTGACAAAATGGCACGGGCTTTATGCCCTGGTGCAAGTAACCACGATCAGACTGTGCTACAGTCACACACCTGCACAACCTCTGTCCCAACACATAACAACAACAGGTACTTAGAACCATAAGGGCCATCGTTAGGGAACATGCGCTAGTGCATCACATAGGGTATAACACATACAGTACAACAGTGTGCGCCCGCCTAACGGCATTATGGGGCGACTATGCCGGCACGTTACAATATGCACAAAAGCTTGGCGTTTGGGATGACTACGTTACGCTTTGCTCGGTGGTGGTAGGCTATATATGCTGGGCTCGACAGTGGAGGCAGCATGCACTGGGTTGAGAGGGTGCCTATTTTTGAGCCACCTATCCATGCTGGAAGATTTACCTAGCTAGCTAAATAAAACGAATCGTGTTTGCCGTCTATAAAATGATTTTAACAAGCCAACTCCAGTGACAAGCAACAAGTCATCTATAGCTAGCCCAGAGCTGGCACATTACTAAACCAACGGCCACAGAGTGAGCTAGTAACTTCAATGAAGCACGCAGCTTGTACAAACACAAGACGTATTAACAGTTTTAACTAGATTACTCAGGACAACATATTACAAACAGGTTTTGCAGTTCACTTGCCCATGTCTGCACCGCATGTGAAGATGTGTTGTTGTGGTTTGGCCAGAGAAGGATTTTAGTTTAGCGATGATTTAAAGGAGGAGCACTGACTCAGTACCCCACACCTTCAAAATGGCCAATAGGAAAGCAATGCATTTTTCGCTGACCAATGACAAAATTACAGAAAACTATGAATGCTAAAACATATCGGTAACGATTTTTTTTCTAGATGATGGGCAGATGATTCCCCTGGGTGGGCAAGGCTTACAGACATTTTGGGCTCATTCATTTTCAGCCTCTCGTCCTACCGCTAAGTGGCAGTGACAACACACATCTGGGACCGGACAAAATGCTGTAGCCAAGCAACACGTCCTTTGGAATTGTAACAAAGTTGCAAATGTAGTCGATACGGTTGTTAAACTGTGAGTTATAGATTTTTGTATACGCTAGCCTCATGTTTCCACCTGGCCGATCGTTGAGCTGTATTTGATCTGTGGCGTGATGTCTTTAAGATTATCTAGGTTGCTTGGTTATAGGCTGCTCTATTAACTTTTTTCTTCTTGAATGAATTTACTCAGGTCGTGTAGCTATGTATGAGGGGAGCTATTAATTACAGGCTTAATTCTTAGACCATATCCAGATGCAAAATGGCTGCTGTATATAAACCTATATAAAATACAGCAAACTACTCCATAAACAATTCCCTTTCCCTGAGAGAAAAAAAAGTCTTTGTTTGGTGCCCTTCCCCTCACATTGTGTTAGTCCAGGGGTGGCACACCATGTGATGCCATCATCCGATCATGTGGAAGATCATCAGATGGAGGCTAAACCATCACGTCTTGCACCATTCTTTCAGTGCATCTTTGTTTTGACTGGATTAGTACTTTTACTGTTACTTTCCCCCCCCTTTACCGTTAAAAAGTAAAACGAAAACAATAAAATGTTTATTTAAGCAGAAATGCAGATGTTGTTACAGTAAAACAAGTAGTGCTCAAAGTTATTTTGGATTTTTTTGGATGTTTTTTCCTCAACAATTCACCAACCACTATCTCTAATACATATAAAACACCAGATTCTAGAAGGTGTATTGTTCTTGACTACGTGAGAAGACATGTAAAAGAGTGCACAGTTCTGTAACACAAAAGACAGCAAGTGCAGAATAAAAGCGGAACTGTATTTGGCAAGACATAGAGGACTGATATTGTCCCAGCACTATAGATGAGGTCTGCATGAGGCTTTGTCCCTTCCTCCCTCTCCTTAGACACAGGGACATTATCTGCTGACGATGACAAAGCAGATTCCAAGGGACTGCTTGTGGTGTGGTTGTACCACCTTGACAAAAAAAAATGGCAAGGGCTGACTTCAAGCAACAGGCAGAGCCAAAACACACCATAAAACCAAGCAAATTCAGTCTTTACCAAGAATATCACCAATTGAATTTACAGGCTCTGTCTGCGGTGACATGATTAGTCCTGTTCCCCTGACCTTTCAGTTCAGTCTCGCAAGTTCTTTATATGCTTCAGTGACCAACACTTAAGTGCAGCGACATTTCAGACACTCGCACTTGTCATAAATTGTGAGCGCTTTCCTTTGTAGCATGACCTTTTCATGCTTTAGGTTGTTGTTTTGCAGAGGATATAGATACAAACTCTGGAAGGTAGAACTCTGTATAAGATGTGTTTTTGTGTGTGTGTGAGTGAAGTTATTGCATATAGTTTAGTAATGGTAGTAGTAGTAGTAGTAGAAGTTATAGTAGTATAAAATGTTGTAGTAGTTGTATAGAGGCATTAGAAATGTACGAAACACATGCCATACACTGACGTGTTGTCTTAAAGATGCAGTCATTTTGTTTTTGTTTTGCAGTCACAGAGTTTTTTGTTGTTGTGTTTATGAAAATGTTTTGAAATCCATCTAGACGTACAATAATGGCATAATGACAACTTGTTCCTTTGTCTTCTATGCATGTTGAACTGGGTGCTTCTCAAGTGACGAAGCGTCAAAGCATCGCTTTCAATTTGGTCTTCCATTTTGAAGTTACAGGCAGGAAAGCATACACAATGAGGGAAAAAGGGAAAGTAGGGCATACTTCGCAGTGACAAAGACTTTGACGGTGGACAGGTAACATTAAACTAGCACAAAAGACCAACACCGGCATTAAACAGCATAACACACAAACGAAATGATAACATTCACACACTGTAACATCATACACAGAAGGGAGACATGAGCTGTATTATTCCAGAACAGAGCATTTACAAATTAATGGAACTATCAGTCTCTCTCTCGCAAGGCATGCTGGGAGCTACTCACAGTTTCTTGCTCCGCAGCATGCCAGATGTTTCGCTGCCCCAACAATAATTTTTTGACAATTTAGAGGGCTTAGACAAATACATCATGCCTTTAGAGCGACATCATGATTATAAGGCCCGAAACATTGTATTTGTAGGGGGGGGGAAATCTGTCTCAAAGTATTATTACACCTTTAAATCTTAAAGTCCTTTATAGTTTTCTTTTCTATAAAAGACCTCTGTAAAGTTACAATCTGTTGAATTAATTACACTGCCTAAAGCGTCTAAGACTTACTGTCTATAAAAGATAGCCATGGCATCGCAGGCAACTTGCCACACTTCTGCAGAAACCAGGCTGACTTTTACAGACAAAAGCATTGTTTTGATTGCCTTGCACTTTTCCAACTTCAGGAACCCCCAGGGACATGCTCTTTTTCCTCCACTGTGCCGGCGTAACTGATGGGCAGACACCAGTGAGCTTCCCACTACAGTTTTAAAGGTCACCTAAATATTCCTCATCCACCACATGCTGACTGTATGTCAGCAACGTATGTAAATGAATGCTCAATCGCTGCCCATTTCTCACAGGGAGAGATGCATGGGAGCACATTGTATAGGACAGAATGAATGAGAGGTTTAAGGGAAAAGAGGGGAGCGAGAGGAACAGAGCATTGGAGGGGGAGAATCTTTTCAGTTCTTTATGAAGGCAACAATGGTCTTTGTCCACAATCTCCCTCCATTCTTATTGGGGTTACAAGAAGGAGGGAAGGGGGGGTTGGCTCTCCATAGTAACAGTGACAAAACACGTTGGTCCCAGTGTTGGCAGGGAGGGCGATGAGAGAACAAGCTAAAGAAGTGCTCAGAAACTTCAGCAAGCAGGGACAGGCTGAAAGAGGGATAGAGACAGAAAGAGAGAGGTGCCACGGCGAGTTGACAAGAGGTGCGAGGTGGAATAAAAGAAGAGAAGAAAGAAAACTTGAGAGTTTTTAATACGACGAAGAACTGACAGGAGCACTGACAGGACAAGTTTGCTGGAACCAAAAACGAAGAGAAAACACACACATGCACACAGCGATATACATATTAATTTTGACCAAGTGACACACGCAGCTGTCACTGGTGAGGAGACAGCCTTTCAGGATGAATCCCGAGACGCAGTGTGAGGACACACTGTCCACCATGGTTTTGGAGAACATCAAAAACAAACTCTTACACGCCTTTAGGGTGACGGGAGAGACACGGAATGTCCCGGACTGCTCAGGTGCCTCTCCCACCTGCATCGGGAGGAATTTACAAGCCAATGAAGAACTCCGAAGAGCAAAAATAGATGGAGCCATAACTTGGATACGATCTGAGCTGGTGAGTAAGGTATTATTACACCAAAAAATAGACCATGATTCTGTACGTGTTTAATAATGTTTTCCTGTGTGCAACATGTGAGAGACATTGAACCTTTTGTACATCCAAAAAATATCACCAAAACAAAAATTCTGGAATGGTTTTATTTATGCTACTTTCCATACTTTTTTTTTTTTTAACTTAATACATATTTTTGCTATGTAATCTTCCTAATTAAAATGTTCATGCCATGAATTTATCTTTTGATAAAGGTAAAATGGGCTTGTATTGGAAGCCCGACTGGCTGTTTTCGGGGGTGGAGCTGGTTAGGCGAGCTTGGGGCTGGTTAGGCGTGAAGTCCTGATTTGTGCTCCTGTCTCCTGGCATTTAGCAGGAGATGCGCTCCCAGGACCGGCAGCTGGCCCAAACCCTGCTGGGGCTCAACAGCGAGATCCAGAGGCTGAGGAGGGAGAGCGGCTCCTTTGCACCAGACCCAGAGGGTGGACAGAACCACTGACACACTCACCCAACCAGGACACTCCCTTACTGAGAAACAGAGGGGAGGGCTCGGAGAAGGACGCTGAAGATTTGGTGAAGGCAATGGATGAAGAGAAACAGATGTGTCTGTGTGTGTCTGAGAGAGAGAGAGAGAGAGAGAGAGAGAGAGAGAGAGAGAGAGCAAAAGACGTTGGCAGCACTGACCGCAGAGTGCCCTTTTGGCAGTGCCCGAATGAATTGGAAGAATGCTTGCGTCAGAGCGCCAACATGCCTCAGAGGGCGCACGGTTATGGAACCGTATTATGAACGTGCCCGTGATCCTTTCATATGTTTGCCCGCCCGATGGAGTAAGTAGTGAAGAGTGGACAGAGATGCGGAAAACCATTCAGTCTGGACACTCTCATGGAGTCAGGTCATTCTCTCCTTTGTACTTCGCTTTGGATAAAAGCGTCTGCTAAATGACTAAATGTAAATGACTAAATGTAAATGGACACATTAGGCACCTGCATCTAGCAATGCAAATTCCAAATAAGCATGTGAAAATTCTGTTATGAATAAAGTAAGACCAAAATGGACGAAAGATGAGTTTTAGAGAGTTTATATTACGACACAAATGACAAATGACAAATAAGTGGCAGTGAACACATTGTCCACCTGTCCTGTGAAACAATTTCCCACCGTAGCTGAGAGCAGGTTGTCATCCGACGTAATGGATTAACTCTTTGCGGACACCACACAATGTCCATGTCGCAGGGGAGAGCAGCCTTTCAGTGAAAACAGATATGACATGGTTTTATTGTTTGAGGCCGTTGCCTGTGTAATCGCCCCTTTCTGTTAGTCTGTGTGTTCCATCTCTGCAGTGCAGGGGAACATGATACTGGCCCGACGAGGAAATCTGTATGACCTCCACAATTACTGTCAATTTAACATCCAGAGGCTTTTCACTGTAAGGCTGTTAGGATTCAGTCTCGGGCCACTCAAACAATGCACTGTTTTGTCACAGAACACAAAGCATGATGCAATTAAAATGTCAACCCCCCCGTCTACACACACACACACACACACACACACACACACACACACACACACACACACACACACACACACACACACACACACACACACACCACACTTCATTGCATCATTTGGGGGGGTCATTGCGAGGAATGTAACTTTTTAATGTATTGACTTGCCATGTTTGTTACACAAGGCAGCACTGAAATGTGAAAGACCTTGTTGTTGTCACACCATGAATGAGTTATGTAATCATTACAAAAGCATGTATATTAAATGAATGTATAATTTCTCTGGCCTACTAACTGAGGTTGCCTTATTTACAAACATCCAAAACAATATGCATTTAACTGTGTGTGATTTACACAACTATGTGTGGGATTACACAAACTATGTATGGGATTACACAAACTATGTGTGGGATTACACAACAATGCAAGCGCTCTCCTAGTACAATACATGCAAACTGTACACGTTCACAGTCACAGAAAGGCATCAGGCAGATTTCTGCTGCCTTTTGTCATTAGGACAAAAAAAACATTCCATCATATCACAGATTATACATGAGCTGCCTCTTAACAGTGGCATTGTTCCTACTGAGGATGAGGAAGATGAAAATAACGGACATTCTCTCCACAGGAATGTGACTTAAATTAGGTCATCCATAGCCATATATGGTAAACTGTCCAAAATAAGTTATCTGTTAACTATAACATAATCTTCATGGGTAGCTATCAAAGAAATATGTACTTTTTGCTATCCAGTTAATATACACCTCTAATGTAGAAAAATATCACTTAAAGTGGAGTGGAGTGACTGTAAAGATGAACACATCTGGTGTGGCGAGACACTCAGGGCAGAGAACTGCGTCTGCTGAGTTGACGTTTGGGTTGGAAGCCCAACATGGAGTACAGTGAGCAGGGCAGGTGGTGAGGGTACAGGTAGGAGGTAGAGGGAAGGTAGCAATCGATCTCTCCAGAACCTGATAGCACGCTGCTGCCGCCCGCGGCATCGCTGCCCGAATCCCAGCAGGCCTCTTCATCCTCCTCACTCTCCTCCTCCTCCTCCTCCTCCTCCTCCTCCTCGAGCTCCAGCTCGGCCTCAGCGTACTCCAGCTTTAGCTCCTGGATCCCTTCATGGAGGTCCATCAGCTGCCGGATAAGCACCTGATCCTGCGACCGCATCTCAATCTGTGGGTACAGACACAACCAGCGTGGTGATGAAAAAAGATTAAAAAAACACGGCCTCAGTCATGGATATAATGAATGCGTAAACACTACACAAAGAGGCAACTCTAAATCAAGCCTGCAATGAGACAGACAGGGCTTGCAAAGAAAAACCCGAAAGAGAAACAAAAGGTATTAGTCCGTTTACAAAGTTCATGTCCTTTTTACTGGGGCTAGAAAAGTTTTAAGACCATTTTCAAGGCTGACAATACCTCTTTCAGATGCAAATGTTTTTTGTCCTTGCATTCTTCCTTCTTTATGGTGGCTGAGGCAGTCTAATTACCTCTATTGTGAGAATATAATATCCTGAATAAGAGTGAATTTGGTAAACTGAGTTAGTCTCAGTCTTGGGAATGTCAGAGCGAAAAAACGACAGAGGTAGACTTGAATCTGTGCCTCAGTTAATTACCCTGTCTCACACGTCTGGGAGTCTTGGATGTAGGATATGGACAGCACACAAAAAAGAACAAACTTGCTTTAGGGTTTCAGAGATTAAAATAACTGTGTGTGTGTTTGTGTGGTGTTTCAAACAGAAGGAGAAAGTCGGAGAAACAAGAATGTGTGTGTCCGTGTGAAGCAAACTCAAACTCACGCAAAACTTGTTTAAAGACATGCCAAACAAGTGCTTTCATCACTCTGGACCTCTGGAGTGCTTTCCCTTTCAGACAAATCTCTTGAAGCCAAGACTTAAGACTTGACCAGATGCCATATGGCTGTAATTGGTAGCACTTCTGCTTGGACAGAATCATAGAGGATAGCCGCAGTGCATTCATCACCAGAGGAAAAGACAAGAGGAGCTCTGAGAAGGGGGAAAACCCATTAGTGGATGTTGCTGAAATTATGTATGTTTCAGGCGACTTTTGCTGTTTCAAGAAGTTTTTTTTTTTTTTAATGCAGTTAAGAACATAAATCTTATAATCGCATAACGGTGGTCCATTAAAATATTAATGTGGGGGTACTGAGATATAATTTCACCAGACCTTGACAGGATAAAAAAAATGATAAATTGTGAAGAGGAAAGTTCAAAAGAAGGCAAGACGAGGCTAATCTCAGACTAATGGGGTTTTAACACTTGATGCCCTTCGAACATAAATGATTTAACTGCATTCTTTCAGAAGTGTAAAACTACTCACCGTGAAATAAAAAGGTTAAGTTCTCATAGCCCTTAATACTCAAGCAGGAAAACTATTACTGGCCAACAGTTCTGAGCATCCAGTGAATTACTGCCACAATAGGCTTTTTTATCAACTCCGGAAACTTGGAGACAGACGGCAGTCACAGACAAAAACTTTATTAGTCTGACAACAACTGTCATTCATTGTCTCTGTCTGTCTGACACCACCAACACATACACACACACTTATTTTACTTGGCCTTTATGTGCATCCGGTGGTCTTTTGTCAACATGAAAATGGAACAAATCTTGTTGAACATGTCAACTAATTTGCAAAACAGAGGAAAAGGAAGATAACAAGTGACATATTGATCATAGACGAGTGGGCCTCTGGATGATTAACCCTTTCTGTGTATCCTTACAAGCTTCATTGTATCTCCCTGTAGCTGAAGCAGATAAGAGCTGAGCACCTCAACCTGATGAATGTTGTTGTGTGAGTTGGCCTGACCTTTGTCCCGCTGGACAATACAAAGGCTTCATCCTCGGAGAGCAATGGAGAAAATTCCCTGGAGGAATTTCAAGGAAAATGCCTTTGTAGCCTACTACCATTAATATTATATATCATATTAATATGAAATACTATGTGGATTCACTGTACCGGACATATGAGTACAGGACATTTGATTGGGTATTTATCAAACACTGTTATCATTCAATTACCAGACAATAAATGATTGTACAGGTAAAAAGCCTAAATCTGGAAGCAATAGTATATTGTAAATATTGTACTATTATGAACACTATTTTGTTGAGGAGTTTCCTCATCATGGGGCCACAGCAATTCTAAAACCCCAGGTAAAGAAGTAGCAGATAGCTGCTGTGTGGTCTTACCAGCTCCTTCCTCAACCAGGCCAGGGCAGTCTCGATGTCCAGCCGGTGGGTGTGTGACTCCCGTGGGGGGCTGTCCCCTCTGGGCTCCTCTCCGGCCAAACACCCTCTGCTTTCCACGTCCCGGTGAGGTAGGGCTGCCGCAGACTTGCAGGTGTCAAAGGTGGCTTCCTTGCAGGAGAAATCTCTCAGCCTGGTCAAGACCACTTCCATTGTAGGTTAAGCTTTTTTTAGTTTGTTGTTTTGGTTTAATTCCGTAAATACTTTGTGGAGCAAAGTTTGGGTTTATGTAATCCAGCCGTGTGTTTGTTTAGATCTAAGTTCACCTGTGTGTCAGCTGTAGCGAGATACAGCGTTGTCTGAGGCTCCTTCCTAGTTATCTCCCTGACTCCTGCTCCGCCTGAGAGCTCCTCGTGCACTGAGATTAGGACACACCAGGGTCTGAACTTAAAGAGCGACTCCTCATCTCCTCCCAGTGTGTGTGTGCGTGTATGTTTGTGTGTGTGTGTGTGTATTACGTCAGTGTGACGTAAGCCCTACCTATTGTTTGCCCAAGTGACCTATTCTTGTTTGTCCATTTTGGGCCTTTCTTGTCTTAAGACAAACAGATGTCCCCTCAAGGGGGGAAAAAAAAGAGAGAAACTGGACATGCAGTTGCCACGGTTACTTCCGTTGTGTCCAAAAAGGTCTTGATGGTATTCCGGAATACCCTCAGCCTGCTCTTATGACAGCTAGAGCATTTAACAAGAGACATTAGATGAGAAAGACAGATTGTTCCTCATCAACTTAAGTGCCTACAGAAACAAAGTTTGTGCATTCCACCCTTTCACATACATGCATAGACACACACAAACACATACTCCAATACACACACACACATACACACACACTCATTCCAAATCTAAATACAGTACTGTAACTTCACCAATCCACAGGTCTTTTATGTTGTGCCCACTAAGCCATCTCCAGAACTAAAGGGCCGTGGGAGCTGGGTGTTGGTGTTGGTCGTTAAAATGGCGGCACCGCTTTTGGCCCTTGGTTCTGAGCCCGCCTCTCCTGTGGGGCGCTGCACAGCAGCGGCAGCCATGTGTGGCTAACCGTCTGCGAGGCGGCACATCTCCGGCCCGCTGCCCCTAGCAACCAAACTCAAACGGACAATAAATCCCGGCGCAGGACTAGAATGGCCTGACGGCACAACTGAGGCTATATTTAAACTTGAATTAATTTGACGTTTTTGGGCCCAAATAGCAACAAAAGAGGGCTGACTGGATGTGATGTCACCCGTGGACCAGGGTCTAGTTGAGAGCTGGTTTATCCAGCCAGAGCTCCATGGGCTGATAGCAGTGCAAACTGTTGACTGTAATTTAAGATGTCAATTAAATGTAGTAGATTATGTAGCTTGTTCAGATGAATAGTGATTTGATTTCTTGGAGCACTGCTGGATTACATGCGATATACCAGAGTAAACATACACACAAAAAAACAAAGACTGTACAGTTAGATTGGGAATTTGAAAAAAGGTTCCATTTTCAATTTAGACTCCATTAGACACTATGATAATAAGATAAGATAAGATAAACTTGTATTAATCCCGGCAGGGAAATTTAGTTGTTATAGCAGCAAGGTAGTGGGAATCAAGTATATACATAAACATCAAAATAAATTAATACAAATTTGAATAAGAAATAAAATAAATAGATCAAATAAATAATGATTACTAATGCATATTATGTGTTGTGTGTCCTCTCTCTTGATATTCAATCCAAGGAGGGAGTGTACAATGGACATCATTCACATGCAACAGGTCTTCCTAAATGTCTTTGCAGGTGTTGTTGCCCCCTTGTGGTGGTGCGAAGTTGCTCACACTTCATTGTTGTTGGCACTTCATGCATTTGTCCACTGTTGAAATGCTTGGAAACGTTTGAAAGTACATGGGTTTAACATGTATTAACATTATACATTTCCTGAACTTATTTATTTATTTAAACAAAAAACAAAGGTATGGATGTCTTATCATTGAGTATAAAACTTGTTAAATTTTTGAGAAAAGGTAAAATATGGTATTTTAACAAGCACCTCTAACAAAAAAAAAAATGTATACAGAGTGTGCTGGGTGAATGATGGGTTTTAACACTTGAAATAAAAAAAACAATGCACATAATGACATAAACTCATGCAGAAAAACAGGATAGCTAGCTAGCCAGATAGATAGATAGATAGATAGTCTTTATTGTCTATTCACATGGAAATGTGTCTTGCATTCACATGCTCCAATCACTCACAATACAACACAGAGGAGTATCTACGGCATAGAAGAACATCTACAACATAACAGCATAAAAATAACATATAAAAGGACATATTCAGTTGGTGAGAGCTATTTGGGTGGTTGCACAGTACATGTGTGTGTGTGGGGGGGGGGGGGACTCAGTCCAAGTATTTGGCGGTGAAGGGTGTATGTGTATGGAAGGGATGAATCTCCTTCTTGCCCTTCTCTGTTGGTTGGGCAGTGTTAAGAGAGTGAGGAACAAAAGAGTTCTTGTACTTGTTCCTTCAGCAGTCTGGCACCCTACAGCGCCCTCCAGAGGGCAGAAGGTGGTACTGCTCATGTAGGACATAATGAGGGTCCAGGGCGATTTCATCAGCCAATCTGATGGTCCGTTTAGGTCCGTTTAAACATTGCAGCTGTTTAGGAAAGAGTTTTCCACAGAGTGACCCACCACCTTGAAATAGATCCCCGGGGGCTGCAGAATCCTGGCTTCCAGTTCGGCTGAAAGGCCACTGAACCAGACTGAGACAGAGTGAGGATTTCCTTACCGCCTACAAATGACCTCAGTCTCTTTAAAAAGTAAATCCTCTGTTGTACCTTATTCCAGATGAAGTCCACATGGTAGGCCCATGACAGTGCAGAATGTTTGTTTCATGAACTGTAATCTGAGCCATATGAGTGTCTTGAATGGCTCCAAAAATGATCACTGTTTTGAGGGTATTGAGTATGAAAGCGTTCAGATCACACCACTGGACCATTTTAATGATACTGTTCAGGTATATGTCAGGCTCCTCCTCTCCTTCATCAGTGCTACCAGTGTAGTATCATCCGAAAATATGACGGTGTAATGATTAGGCGCACTGGTGACATAGTCATGCTGCAAAGGGTGAACAGCAGTGGGGAGCTGACACAACCTTGCTAGTTGGCGACAGTGGGGTGGGGAGACAGTGGTACAGGAGGTAGAGCAGTCGTTTAGAAATCAGAAGGTTGCTAGTTCGATTCCCTGTCGAAGCGTCCTTGAGACTGAACCCCTAATTGCTCCTGATGTGCAATGTGCCATCAGTGTAAAATGTGTATACATCCTTGTGAGTCGCTTTGGATAAAAGCGTCTGCTAAATGTAAAGGAGTAGTTGTGAGGTGTCTAAAGACGCTAGCCACAAGACCCACTCAGGTCTCCACTCTATCTTCAGGCCTCACAGATACTGACTCCAGCACCTCCCTGCATATTTCAGAGCTCCCGTAGGTTTCAAACCTGGAGGAAAAAAGGCGTTAAGTTTGTTTGCAAAGGCCAACTCATCGTTGGTCACAAATGGCTTGTGGTGTTTACTCGGTCTACCCGTCATGTTTTTACATGGTCTCCTATGTTGTTTTGGGGTTACCAGTCTTCAACGCTTCCTCCCGGTGTCTCTTGTGTGCATGTTAACATTGCCTTCCACGTCATCTGAAATCACATACTAGACCACCTCCTTGTGGTCATTTTGAGTAAGACTGGAAAACTCTGTCCAGCATCCACACACTGAAAACAATGAACAGCACACCAGTGAGAAAAGACACTATAGCATTCAGATATGATACTCTTTTACATATCACATCTGACACCATACTCTGAAGCTGAGTGAAGCACAGCCAAGCTAGAGGCAGTCTAGCAAAGAGCAGGGTCATTCAATGCTAAATCACATACACAGGTTTAGCACGTTGTGGTACCCCAAGCTGCTCTTGGGGTCCCATTGGGTGTTAACGATGGCAAATTCCCTTGTGGACGGCATTTACCACACCAGGGCTGTACTGGGCAGTCTCTAGGACCCTGGGGAGGTGCTCTGGGGACTAAGGAGGTCGGGCCATCCACTGATTGAAGGCTCAGGTGCAAATTGTTTGACTAGTTTGAAACTGAGCAGTAACTAGTCAGACAAAGGGTTTAAAGATTCATAGAGAAGCAGGGTTGACGAGGGAAAGGTGCCAGTAAGCCTGTGGGATTTTGTCTTTTCAGTTCTGTTTGACTACCTTTGTTTGTAAAGTCTGAGTTGATAAAAGACGTGCCCGGCTGAAACACACGCTTGTCGTGTCTCTTGGAACGCTGGGCGTTCACAACGTATACCCCAGCCAAGAAAAAATATGAGCACAGGACAGAATTTCAGTATTTCAGAGCCTTAAGACTTAAGACAAAATGTCTTAACTTTTATTTAAGGGTATAATTAAAGGAAATCACCTCTGTGTTGAGACTGGTACTCTAAACCTGCCTACCTTTTTGCTTTTTTTATTCCTCTCTGTAAACCTGAGTTGGTCACCTGGGATATTGTTTAGGTCTGTTGTCTGGTGTTTTTGGCATGGAATGAACCAACAATACAAAAAAAAAAAGTAGCACACATCAAAGCTGCCTGACAAATTGTCCTTGTGCTATCATCTTCTCTTCCCTATTTCTGCCCCTCTGTGTCGGTTTTGATGGATACAGGAAACACAGTTTAGGGAGAAAGAAGGTTCTTCAGAGGGAGGCATTGCTATAACTGTTCAGGTAAGGAAAGCCTAGATTATCTGTTTAAGATTACACTACCTATCTGATGGGCTCTTTTCTTTTTCTTCTTTTTTTAAATTTTTTATCAGAGCACTTTCTCGCTCTTATTAGTGTAAACATTACTTTCATCCTCCTCCCATGAAGGATATTTTGGCCTCTGGCAATTTAATATCAATTTAATGTATCAACATTTTCTATTTGTAGGAAAATTATATTTGATCTGTATTCAAATTCGAGCAAACAATTGTTGGGATGGAAGTAGCAACAGAAGGCCGTCTGATTCCTAATTTTAGGCCCGCCATTTCTGGTTATTGAAAATGAATAATTTCGAGTGACAGTGAGTAGTTTGATAAAAGTCTAGATTATTAAACTTTATTACAGGCTCAAGGCCCACATGGTAAATAAACAATACATACAATCAATAAATTACATATAAATATACAAGGAAAGAAGGGCTAAAAAAGGCACTCATGCCAGTGTTCCCAGATCTTAGATGTGTATTTGACAGAGCTGCGGCCAGGGTCTGTCATCAGATTAATTATACAATTTGTAGAGCGGTCCAGCCGACTCATAAACTTAAAAGGTTCCTCAGCAAGGCCATGAAGGTGGTAAGACCCATATTACAGAACAGCTCACTGGCTCTAGTAAGACAGTCATTATAGGCTACTTTCAATTTACGCAAGCTCTCCTTCTTGTAATTCACCCAGAGTGGAGCTGCAATGAATGATCAGTGGTACTTTTACACATATTCCAATATCCTGAATGTACTTTTGTCATTCCTCTGCTCGATTTCAGTTTCTCTCTTATTGGGCAATCATTGCCCAAGGTACTTGCTGATCTTAGATATTTTTCATAGTTTTGACATTTTAATTTGTCATTGACATTTTTATTTGTCTAGATTCATCTAAAAAAAAGTTAACAGTTAACTATTTATCTAAAAAAGAGTTTATCAAGAGTTAACCATTCATCTAAAACTCTTTCTCCCTCTACTTCTGATCGAATTAATTTCCAAACACTGCAAATTACTTAAGAATGTATTGATCAAGTGCCTTGTATTAATAATTACCTTGTATTAATCATGTGCGTATGTAAGCAGGAACATGGCTTTTATGTGTTTCTGTGTGCGTGTAACTTAGATTATTAGGTGTTGACGCCACTATGTATGTCTGTATATGCATAAGAGCCTGTTTGGGTCAAACGGCCTTCCACAATGGATACCTCTGTCGAATCTTCTGGCCTGAGAAAATATCCAATGCACATTTATACAAGAAGACTAAGTGCAACAGTGTGGTGCTAGAGATCAAACGCCGCCGATTCAAATGGCTCGGACACGTTCTCAAGATGGACCAGGACCGCATCCCCAAGATCGCACTACGATGGACTCCACCTGGGAAAAGGAAGCAAGGCCGGCCCAAGAACACCTGGCGGCGAACGGTGACAGCGGAGCTGAAGGAGATGAACCTAACCTGGGGCGAGGCACAGCATGCGGCAGAAGACAGGTCCAGATGGAGGCAGATCGTTGAAGCCTTATGTCCCATTAGGGACGAAGAGGATTAAGATAAGATAAGATGTTTGGGTCAGAGGTGATGAGAAGGGTCGAACTGTGCTTCTTTCGACTCTGTGTAAAACTGACATCTTTGCATGACAGAAAGCATAGTAAGATGACTTCGGACGTTGGAGACCCATCACGTTGTTATCCCTGTTGACAAAGTGTTTTGGCGTGAGAGAACTCTAACTTATATAAACCTTGTGTGATGTGTTTAATTTTGCTTCTCTCTAGTCTGCTGCAGTCTGGGAGTGAGCCCGGGCTCCCTCTCTCTCTCTCTCTGAGAGTGGACCCGTGCCTCTCTCTGGCCTGCCAGGACGTGGGTGAGCCCTACAGGCTTGTTGTTGTTGAATAAATATACTTATATGCAACTCTGGAGTCCTGAGGTAACTTGAGTGAATTTTCACCTAACAACTTCTCTAAAGCTGGTGTAAATGGATAGTCAAACTACTTCAAAGGAAATCCTCCTACTATCCATATATACTGTTTAATATACCTCCTTGGCTCTTAATGCAAATGAACAAGCTTCTAATGCAAACAGGTCTGACAACCTCTTGCTGTTCTGTATGATAATTAGGTTTCTCTGACCCTTGCCTGAGGTGGGTCCCAATGGCCTACCCCTATTCCTATACTACAACTGGTGTCTGTTGCTCTCACTTTGTTTGCTTCCTGACCCCAGGCAATGCCAGGATGTGGACCTTTACTTTTTTTATCATAGTTGTTCATACATACTGTGGATACTGTATACATTCTTGGGTTTCACATATGCTGTATACCCTAGACTTTGAAAGACACCCATGCTTGCACATTTTATTTCCCATCGCGTCCGATGCAAAAGCCCATCAAATCAATGGCAGTGAGCTATTCAGTAATGTAATAACGTCATGGTAATAAAGCAGCTGAGGAATGGCACGTTTACCTCCAGACATAACATAAGCTCCTTGACAACACCTCCCCCTAGTTCGTTCTTTGGAAGATATTTGGAAGATTATGGTGATCATGTGTTTGGTGGTCAAAGCAGCTGCTTTACCATGAATCTCATGTTCAGGCAGGATATACCGTCATTTCCTACAATGTGTTCACCAAGGGTAAAGCAGAACTTTTATGCGGCAGGAGCAATGACTAGTCATAGTATTTTTAACAAAAGAGGAACTGCTCTGATCGCATGTGCATGTTGCCTCTGTCACATGCCATCATGCCCCGTCATGATTTCTCACAGACTGGTTCATTTGCATGACAAAGAGAATGATAACATCATGTTTATGATTCTACGCCAATCACTGGACCTTTCCTAATCTCACATAACCTCATTTCTACAGCGCTTTGTCATGGAAAGCAAAGCTTCGCTCTCCAGTGCCTATCATCTTAGATCACACAGCACAGTTCACCTGAGCCCCACATGCCCTCCATTCAGCCCCCACAAAAAACATTTCCTCAGTCTCCTCTCCCGTCTCATGGCTTGTCTTTGAAGAATGCTTTGTGTCCCAGCCAAATGCCCGATATTCTGTTCGTGAAGACTACATGCTCTGGGAGGCTACACACTTCAACTGATTTTCCCACAGACCTGACCATCATTTGAGTTTCAGATGGAAATCCTTATACAATACAATACAATAATATCAACCTTGAACAGAAAAAAATAATATCTTCAAGGCTATATTAAGTGTGGAACAACTGAAATATGAGTCGTCTGACAACACAACTCAATCACAATCTCATTTTAAATATTGTTGAAGGCAAATAAGATGTGAGAGCCTAGGAGCTACAGGCATTGCAACCTGACAATGATCAAATATAATTACCCCTGTTGTCAGTGTAAGACAACAAAATCAAATAAATGTGCTCATTGACTTTATTGGGATATAGATTTCATACTGCAGTAGTATGCAGAGTCATAAACTTAGCCCTGAAATGTTCTGAGTCACAAAATAAACACATCCTCGGGCTGGTACCTGGTAGTGTGGCTTCCATGTGCGTAAGTAAGTTATGACGAGAATAGACCCGTCTGCCATTCCTACCCTTCTGCTTCGACGCTACAATATATTCTCGAAACTCGTTGTGTGCAGTTGCGTTAGGAGCTTTTTTGCGTCTCTGATGAACACAGCTCTTGACACCCCTTGGCACTGACAGTATCAACAGTCCAGCATGGTGGGGAGGACAGAGTGACTCAAAAGGATGTCAAATGGAGTACTACTGACCCATTAATGCAATCTGGAATTTGGCGGTACCTTTAGCGAACCTCTTTTTTGAATGAGTGAAATAGCTGTCACTTACCGATGGTGTTGTTGCAGACATTCTGCAAGTTTGCACACGGTTCTCAGTCACAAGGCTTCAAATAACAGTGCCTGGACATTGCACTGGACATAGTTCTGAAGATGCTCGACTGCCAGCGTTCACAGTACTACTGAAACTTGTAGCTGACACTATTTATTTTAGTTTACAATAACTTCCTGTTTTGTTTTTCCGCAATAATACTTCTGTGGTTTTTCACAACAGTCTTAATTGTTTTTTTCAAAACCATAGCAATTGTGCGCGGAGCTCGTTTTTAAGTCATGTTTAGAAAAAAAGATCCGGAAAAACTCCACTTGGTCACCGATAATGCAACCACACTATACACTATCCCAGCTGAAAGGTAGGTCTTATGTTTAAATGTCGAATGTGTATTTTTGTCTACACAAATACTTTTATTCTGTTGATTCTCTCTCTTTTTCACTGTCTACCTGCCTGTCTAACAAATCTGAACTATATTTAGCATGATTCTGTATTTGTAGTACATTGGTGAAATGTTCAATGAAGTTCTGGATTTCAGAACAAGCGTTTAATGGTGTGATCTGTTCGGAACTGGAGATCAAAATTCAGATGACAGACAAATGCTCACTAAAGAATGCCCGCAAGAGCAATACAGTTGTTAATATTATGTCAGAAGTCATTATTTTTTCCCCGTAAAGTAACGAGTTTGTATTTGTAATGGGTTGGATACCGCTGCCTTTGTCTAAAGAGCATTGCACAACCTTTTTACACACGAGCCGAGAAGTTTTTAGCAGTGTGCAAATTTGCACCTCATCCCAAAAATCCCCCTTCCAACTGTTGGAGGAGGATGCGCGCTCGAGATACTCCCCTAGGTCGAGATGTTTGAAGTCTCCCTATGTAATCAGTGATAGCACACTCTGTACACTAAAAGGATGTAATTTTTATGTGAAATAAGATGAAAATCTGTAGCCTAACCATACAATTCTGCTCAACGTTACAATAAAACTAATATTTGTTTGCACATACTGTGGATACAGTACACGCAATCCTGTGGATATTGTATTCCGTTGTTGGTGGCAATGGTGTTTGAATGTAAGCTTGTGGAAGGTATCTTAATATTTAACTTTTAATCAAGGAAAGCTGAATGTACCGGTTAAAGAAAACCGTGTTTTTTTTTGTTATATTCCCATGGGCTTGGAATGGTCTGCTGTCAAAAATGCCACGTCATTCCGTTCTCAAAAAATGCCATGTGTTCAGACTAATTACTCTGCTGCTGTACTGTACAATATTTCTCTCATGTCGTTTGAGCCTTATAATTTAAAAAGTTTGAGATAAAGACAAGCCTGGGCATAAAACAAATACTCTGTTCTTGGGTTGGCATATGCTGTAGTAGACTGACAGACACCCATGCTCGCACATTTTATTTCCCATCGCATCTGATGCAAAAGCCCATCAAACCAATGGCACTGACCTATTCAGCCATGTAATAACGTCATGATGCATGGGTGCTCAGTGATTATTAAAAGCAGCTGAGGAATGGCACGTTTACCTCCAGACCACGTGTAACATAAGCTCCTTGACAACACCTCCCCCTAGTCCAGCCTCTAACTGGCCCACTGTTATGACCCAATATCCCTGTACACAGATATTTGGAAGGAACTTTAAGTGCAAGCAGGGTTTACAATAAGACCACTGTGTATGTGTGAATGAAATCTGAAATGTTTTGTATTCCCTCTCAGTACAGGAAACAATATAAAATCTTACATAGTATTTCTGAAGATTAACTCATATCATCACAAACAACAAAATAGTAAATTTTCCAGTGTGTGCTGAGCCATGCTAGAGCATTTATATGCCCTGAAAGCACTGAAAAAAAGATTTAGTTTTTCTTTGCAGGAGCGTTTGCAGCCTACCCTTTCATATGTATTAAATATTCAGTTCACAGTGTTTGCATTTCATTTGATCCTTTATTAAATTAAGCTTGTAAGACAGATATATTGCACAATTACACAACTACAAGAGTAATAGTACTGAATAGTACTGAGTAATAGTACTGAATAGTGCTAAAGATTCACTCTGTCACCTCATACATTTACCACACAGGAAGTCTCAAAGTGAAGTAACAAACGGCACCATCAAACACTGCCATGACAACAGCCATGCACAGGAGGAGAGAGAGCGCGAGAAAAAAGTTGCTAGGAAGCGACTCTACATCGTCTCAGCTGTTTGTCTGGTCTTCATGATTGGTGAAATCCTGGGTAGGTCATCTCAACACAGCCAAGGAACTGTAAAAAATCTGTCAGGACGGTTGAAAGTCAATGAGCCATTACATTTATAAAACTTCAAACGAAGTAGACGCCTATGATTAATCTAATATTCATCAATTACACACTGGTAAAAAGGACAAGTTTAAGTATTTAAAATTACAGAGAAATTCATTAATCCTTTCATAGATGTAATTTAAGGTTGCTTTGAAATCACTGTCCTGTAGTACTATAACATCATGCCACTATATGGTCCTTTTTTTCTTTGCACTACTGTCTGTATATAACTGAACTATCTAAGTTCTCTGTGATTTACATCTTTCAGTTAAGCTTTTATCATTCTGAGTTCCACCATCCTCATCTGTCCTTGTTGATCGTAGGGGGCTACTTTGCTGGGAGTCTGGCAGTAATGACGGATGCTGCCCACCTGCTAGTGGATTTCATGAGCTTCATCATCAGCCTGTGCTCACTGTGGCTATCCTCCAGACCGGCTACTCACAAACTGAGCTATGGCTGGCACCGCGCAGGTTAGGAGCCATCTCAGTCTCTACATCCATCATCTTGCTCAACACCACCACCAACAGCATCATGGTCTTTACTGTAATTGCTACCCCAGGGTATACCCTGAACTTTCTTTATAGAGATTATAGATTCCCTCAGAGCCTTCTCAGCTTGAAATGTTGCAGCACAGTTTGCAAGCGTATACATTTTCCCCACATCAACGGTGCCTTAATCAGAATCACATTTTTCAGAATCAGAATCAGAATTAGAATCACGTTTATTGGCCAAGTAAGTTTGCACAAACAAGGAATTTTAAGTGGCTATAACAGTGAAAACAATCATTGCCATTACGTTCTGATCAAGCTAAGTCAACTGAGTTCTGTTCCTAGTGGCACTCAAGTGATATTCCTGCTTCATTGTTGGAGAACTATCAAGGGACTCTGCATCTCCCGTATTATCAGGACCTCACTTCTTTGTCAAGATCTACAAGGTCTGGTCGCACTAACTAATCCTGGTGTTTTTCCTCTCGCTGTAGAGATCCTAGGTGCTCTTCTCTCCGTGTGTACCATCTGGTTGGTGACGGGCATACTGGTGTACCTGGCAGTGGAGCGCTTGATAAGTGATGACTACACCATCGAGGGCACACTAATGCTCATCACTTCAGGCTGCGCAGTGCTGGCGAACATCATGTAAGTTGCTGAAGTACCATTCTGTCTATGAAGTTTGGTGTTCATTGCTCACAAGGCAGACATTTCGACGATTCACTCATTCGAAAACCACCCAAATTTGAGATTTAAAAAACCAACAAAGAACAACTTTTTTTCTGTTCTGAACTGGTCAGTAGTCTTTCCCACAGGACCACATGATCACCATGCCATGTCACATGTGTCACTTTAAAAAAAAAAAAAAAAAAATGAAACTCTGAATAAGAAACAATATAAAAAATGACGTTTAGCTACTGCAGTCAGATGTGTTGCACACATAGAAAATGTAAGGATAAGGTAAGGTAAGACATGATAACATAATAAAACATAATAAAAGAATATGTTTATGAAGACACAAGAGCCTGGAGGTAGAAACAAAGTCAAGGCATTTTTAAAGGTTCAAACTAATGGACAGACATGTATAACTCCAATTGTGCACTTAAGTTCCATGTCATATTCAATCAGAATTTGTTTTGAATGTTGCTGAGTGGTACTCAAAGTAGATCTCTTCCACGTCCTTCCTTCTGTGTAGCATGGCGCTAACCTTACACCAATCCGGGCATGGGCACAGCCACGGCGGCCTGAGCTCGCACGGGCACAGCCATGAGAATGGAGAGAACCACAAAGCAGAGAAGGGCCACAGCCATGCCCATAGCCATGCCCATGGACATGGCCCAGCGGGTCACCAGGACATGGAGGAGGGACAGGGGGTGCCGAGGCGACCTCAGGCCAATGCTAGTGTGAGAGCAGCCTTTGTGCACGTGGTGGGAGACCTGCTCCAGAGCATCAGTGTGCTCGTCAGCGCCTTGATCATCTTCTTTAAGGTCAGAGCCCGAGGGCAGTTTGGAATAAAGGGAAAGGATTGAAGGGTGGGGATGGGTTGTCTAAGGATAATGCAAGGGGGAAAGAAAGGCCACTTTTGACATGTATTTTCGTCTGACTTTATCGAATTGGATGCTGTTTAAGAATATATTAAATATATATATATATATATATATATATATATATATATATTGTTTTGAAGCTAAAGGGCAAAATCATTTGGTTATGTTAGTGTTGACTCCATACTGAAGTCTGGTCTGCTCTCTTTCACAGCCCGAGTACAAAATGGCTGACCCCATCTGCACATTCCTGTTTTCTCTGTTTGTCCTTGGCACAACCTTCACTATCATGAGGGACATCCTTCTGGTGCTCATGGAAGGTAAACCCCAGCCTATGAATATCAGTGTTCCTCTTGTCTGCCTCAGTCTATTCTGTTTGACCCCAACAGGGGGGTTAATGACACTGGCATTTCCCTCAGGTGGGCAACAGATCTCAGATTGAGTGTGGTACAGAACGCGATAAGATCCTAATACGCACACAATATTGCTTTTCTGCCCGTCGGTTACCTCACTGAGCATTCCACAAGATATCCATGATGTATCTCTCTGTTCAGGCACACCAGAAGGGGTGAAGCATGGTGAGGTGAGGGAAGTTCTCCTGTCTGTGAAAGGGGTGAAGGCCGTCCACAATCTTCACATCTGGGCTCTGACCATGAACCAGGCAGTGCTTTCAGCACACGTGGCCATAGGTGAGATTCCGAGAAGATGTGTTTTTACAAACAAGAGAAATTGTAAAGATTGCAACAGACAGATTTTCTTTCTTGGCTGGGTATAAAGCTGGGGGTCACATTGGCTTGTGCTGACATATAGAGAATGGTTAGATATAGTTTATCGTCTCTTTTAGGGAGGGATTAAGCACAGATCTGAATCTCAATCTGTTTTTCTCTTCAGATGATGCTGTGGATCCTCAGCCTGTTCTGAGGGAGATCACTCAAGCGTTGTTCGACATCTACAGCTTCCACTCAGTTACTATCCAACTGGAGCCTCAAGCTGAACAGAAGCCTGACTGCACCTTGTGTGAGGATCCGCAAAAATAGGCTCCCCAAGGCCGTGGTCTTGTGACAACCTCTCAAGGTCACCCAAAGACGGAAAAGGAAATTTGGGAGAACCAGGACCTTTTATCCTAATGTCTGTGTTTGTAGTTTTAATCTAAACTTGAGTGCCTGGCCAACCTTTGGTGGACCTTGGACACCTTTGTGGTCTGTTTGTGTTTATCAGGAAACTGGGCTGCAGTCACAAAACAAACAAACAAACATCAGCTTGGCTCTTGATTGGCACATCCTTGGGGTTTAGATAGACTGCCTTAGGGGCAATAGCAATTTAGTCAGAGGGGCAACAGTTTATAGAGTAAATATCTGCACTCAGTATGGTTTTGATTCTTTATCTCAGTTTTTTTTATGGGATTTATTCAATTGCTCTGTGCCAAACATTCTGGTTCAAGTTGTAGAGCAGCTTTAATGTAATTCAAAACAAAAGGGTCTGTGAGCGAGAGTCAGAATACTACATTTTATTTTTTACATACGAAGAATGACAATCACTTCTCGCATTTCTGTCAGGTCAGTTTTTCATGAAAAAAAAAAACGAAAGAAAAAGAAGAAATTATGTGTGCTTTTCACTGTTAACCACTGTACTGTAGTGTATGTCATGACTAGTAAGACTGTATTCATTTGTACTTCCGTGATCATGTGTACTGTAGAACTGTGGTCATGTGTGCTGTGGGAATAAAAGGACCGCGGTCATGTGTACTGTGTCCTTGCACCCCTTCACTGTTCTCTGCCCCACTTCCTCCTGAGGATAAGTGTTGCCCGGCAACAAGCACAGTGGGTCATTGTCTTGTGGCTCATTACGATTTCTTTATTTCTGAATAACTGCTCCCTTTTTCCCTTGGAGACCTTGAGCCGGTGGTGCAACCGCTGAGTTGTCAATACTGTAGGTGAGCTTGGGTTCTTCCAAGATGCAAAATGAGATCACTGACCTGTTGACCCTGACCTTCCATTGGTCTTGTTCTGTCACTCTGAAGGTCAATATGAAACGCTGGTCATCTCATGCCCTGAGACCTTCCTCATGACATGTAGTGGCTATTAACATGAGACACTGATGTATGTTTTACTTAATTGTTATATAATTATTGAATTAGGAGAAATAACCATGCCAAAGTAGAGACAGCTGTGTAAAATACATCTGAAACACACAGAGCCTGTTTGGTAAGTTGTTAAGTAAAGTTTGTTCCAGCAGCAACATTTCTGAGGCCCACGGGATCCGCGCAAAAGTGATGCGAATTGTTTCTGGTCCTGAATACCAGCTGAATTGCCCTAGAATGCCTCCCTCATCTGGCACTCATTCCCTTGTACAGGACGCCATGCCTACAGGAATGCTTCCATAGTGTAAGACAGCACACCCAGGTCTGAGGTAATCTGTATTTTTCATACACACAAAAACAATATTTCATCCTTTCCCCAGACTCCTGTACTTTAATCCTCTTACTGTCTGCTGGATGAGGGCGATCAAATACACTCAGAACAATGGCCGACTGAGCTGGGTGCACTCTGCTGTTTAAAGGACATCTGAGGATAGCGGCGAGAGGGGCAGTGTGCAGAAAATGAGTGCAACCCCCCCCTTCTGAACCCTGGCCACAAAGGGGAAGATTGGTCTGTGTTTCTTTTTTCTTTTTTTTTCTACTTCCCACTCTCTTTTAATTAAAGCTCCGGATCACTTCGCCTCTAAATTACTTTTCAATGAGGGTAATTTTCCTCTGTAATCACTCGGCTCAAAGACTGGTGTAACTCTTCATACCCCTTGTTGTTTCAGTAAAGAGACGAGTGCCTTAGCGGGTGCGTGCTGCTCATTCACTACAATTCCCCACTTGTACAGATCTCGGAGTCTCAGTCTTATACAAGATAAGAAGTATTTATTCAGTGGCATTTAGTCAACAACTGAATTAATGAATACAAAGGGAATCCTGTAATGTTGTTTAAGCTTCAATTAAACTGATAAATAGGGTAGATTTTTCAGTAATCTCATTCTAATTTTCAATTATTTATTAAATACAACTATTGAACTTCGGATCGAGGAGGCTACAGAAGTCCCTTTTCAAGAACAAAATCTGTAATGCAATCCAGATAACAATCATATCTGTTTCACAGGCAGACTGTTGAGCCATGACTGCAGATGATGATTAACTTTTTATGCGGACGTCATGTAGTGAATTTCGATTATCACTGTGAGAAGATAACTGACAACACGCTTGCAATCATCCGTTCAATTCTCTTGTCTGTTCACATTAAAATGCCTCACATGCTCCCTAGTACTATCATACATGAATCTTTTCCCTTGTTCATTTATTCTCAAGATCATATCCAGTTGCTCTTGGTTAAGGATCCCTTTTACGATACGAGACTAGGTGTCTGAATCCTATCTCAGATAAAAAAAACAGACATCAGGTTGATTTCCTGAAACCTCATGACACACATGAGAAACATCAGTTCAGACCCTCTAGATAGACTACTCTTACTGTATCTGTGTGTATTGGATATATGAATAAACAGTGTTCAATCAGCTGTCAGTAATACGTTTTAAGAATACTCAATCTAGATATCCGTACAAGCTGATACCTATTTTGAAAAATGACGAAAACAACAAAAGTGTCTCAGGCCATCTGAAAGACTCCTGGACACACAAAAAAAGAAACAAACACAAAAACCAACATAATAGATGAGAGAATCATACAAGAGGCGTGCACCACTTTATGTTCCATGACTGGCATATTCTATCTTCAAGTGTTGACTATCATTAAACTAGCACTTCCAAAGGTTACAACTTAAAGATATAACATTAGCTTCCAGGTGGATAGACTATGACATTGAGTCGCAATTTGGCATAGTCAACGCTTGGTGGAGCCTTTTACTTAAAATATTTTCACGGCATTTTCATTTTTTGTGTGTTTTAAGGACGCAATCAAAGGATATGAATATTGATCCAATGTTAACAATATAATTGCTGATAATAATATGACATCAGCAGTAGAAACAAAAATACATGACATAATCCGATATTGTATTTTTGTATCAATATCAGCAAGAGACACTATTATTGTGCGCTTACTTTACACACTTTACGGCTCAGATTTGTATCGCGAGGTTTCCCTAAAACAGCTGAGAACTTCAGAAACAGAAGAAGAATGTCATTTTGTCAACAAATTAAACAAAATTGAAAAAAAAAAAAAATCTTCAAAGGTTGGTTAAACTCCATTTCACTCTAAGGATGCATGAAAAGTCGAAGTTTTAAAAGATGTCCTGGTAAAAGGCATGTGAATCAATCCTGACTAACAGTTTTCTGTGCAAATGTACAGACATAACTGTTAGCCAGCGAGGATAACATAGGCTAAGCTAGTTTGTTAGGTGGCTGAAATGTTAACAAATTAGGCTACCTTAAATCAGATGTCATCTGGCAAGTACGTGTGTTAGATGCAGTCAACTAGACAGATCATAACTGAAGATCATAACTTGTGCAGAAAATGAGTGCAACCCCCCCTCAGCGTGGTCATGCTTAGAATTAAGTTAGCTAATATTAACGTTACATGTGTTTCCTACGGACAGCAGTAAAGCTATCTCAGCATGCTGGATAATATAAGAAGTGGGATAACTTGGCATCGCAGCTGATGTGGGTAGCATATTCTGGTATCGCTAACCTTATTCAAACTAAGTTTAATGGACTAACTTACGCGTTGGCGAGTTGTAGCTAGCCAGTTGAAGTTTTGAGTTTGTATCTGCTTTATTGGAGTGTACTTGGCACTAGACAGCTGACGCTAGTCAGGAAGCTGCTACCGTTGATTTTGATTCTAACGTCGATGTTATCCTATGTATCTAGATACCTGATAACGCTATGCTATCTTGACTAGCTGTCAGTCCGAGTCGGCTAGCTAAGCAAGCTGAGGAGTATTCTGTCGTTTGGCCACTGATGCCTGAAGTTCGCATTTCAAGACAGAACGTTTACACGTGGCTCTTTAGCTTTACGTTCTATTTTTTCCTCAAACAGGCATGTAACAGTGTGCATCCGCCAGTCAACCAGTTTCGCTGTCTCCATGACAACGCCTCCACTTGCCCCCGGCTGCATGACTTCTCAGTTCCCCGGGCAACAGGCTCAGGCCGCCCGAGATGTTAACACGGCCTCCCTGTGTCGCATTGGTCAGGAGACGGTGCAGGACATCGTTTTAAGGACCATGGAGATTTTTCAGCTGTTAAGAAACATGCAGGTAAGCCCACCTATCAAGATTGTCTTTGCAGATAAGCATACATTAATATAAATAAAACTGTCTTTAGGGCAGTCCAGTGACTGACGTGCTCTTATACCCTTCAGAAGTTGAGAGGGGTGTAATTTTCTTAGAAAACAAATTCATTCTTGATTCAGAATTCAGAATTTTATATGATGAGAGCTGCAGAAGTTATTGCAGAATGTATTGCAGTGTAATTAGGAACTATTCATCTGTAGTCAGGAGCGTGGAGCTGAATCAAAATGTTTTCCAGTCGAGGTAAATTAATTCACAATAAAATAAACAATAATATAATAAGAAGACTGAAAACATTTTAATACATTAAAAATTAAAGAATATAAGACCAAATAACACACACACACAAACTTAAAACAAGAAAAAAAGAGAAATGAACAAAAGTCAAAATTAAATACAAAAGTAAAACGGGTAAGAAAATAAAAGCAAATAAATAAAAAGTAGTAGGTAATAAGAGAATGGATCAGAGAAAAAGTATGGATAGAAGAACTGAATAAAACCACCAAAATTATAAAATAAAAGAACAACAACTTAGAATTAACTGTGAAACTTGGAGTAGCCTTAGACCATGTACAATGTACACCTGATTGGCCCATTTTGGGCTATTGCATGATGTCTCCAAGAGAAGATCACGGTATATCTCTGTATCCTATAAGTCAAAACTAAACGAATTCTGCATGTGTGAAAGTCTGCGTCGTCTTCCTCCCTCCTTTAGCTGCCGAATGGGGTGACGTACCACCCCACCACGCACCAGGACCGGCTGGGCAAGCTGCAGGAGCACCTCCGCATGCTCTCCGTGCTCTTCCGCAAGCTTCGGCTGGTCTACGACAAGTGCATAGAGAACTGTGCCGGCCTGGAACCCGTACCTCCAGAAGTGAGTATGCTTGTGTTTGAGAGTGCCTACCTTCACGCCTGTATGTGTGTGTTTATTAATTTGTTTGTTTGTTTGTTTGGTTGCATAGACAGTGTGTTCTGGAAACACTCAATCTACAGTCTTGTCACAGCAGAGGTACTACAGGTTTTTATTTCATAATTTATTGCCGCTGATTCTGTTAGCCAGTTTTTTTTTGCGCACGTATCAGCAAGAAGTCTCACTGAGGATAAAAGTAGAAAGCCTGAAAGTAGGAGATCCATCTCTTTGTTATTTGAGTTGCATTTTTATTTTGTGTTTTTATTTGACTATGCAGAATAAGAAAGGTAAAAGCTGGGTCACAAACACATTTTGACATAATCGGTATAATCCCCAATTACCTGCGTGACACTGAAACAGAAGTGGTTTGGAGTTCACAATGTGAAAGTTGTGCAGTGCTCCTATGAATACTGATGGGTAACAAAACCCTACTGCTGAGGCATACTGAAAACAGTATCCAGCTGTGAGTGTGTGTGCGCCTGTGTGTGTGTGCGGGCGTGTGTGTGCGCCTGTGTTTGTGTGTGCGCCTGTGTGTGTGCATGCATGTGTATGTGTATGTGTGTGTGCGCTCGTGTGTGTGTGTGTGTGAGAAAGAGTGTATGTGTGTGTAAAAGAGAAAGAGTGTGTACTTATACGTGTGTGTGTGTAAAAGAGAAAGAGTGTGTACATGTGTGAGTGTGTGTGCGGAGGGAGGTGCTGTGTGTTTGTGTGTGTGAGTGAGTAAATGTGTGAGGGAGGGAAGATAATGAGAATGTTGTTGGTTTCATGTATGTAGGTTATTTCCACTGGGAGACAGTGGAAGGAAGCTGGCAGAAAATCCTGTTTTTCTTCCCCTCTACTTTCCCTCATCTCCCCGCCACCAGATACACGACTGCTTGCCTGTCAGGGCCACAGTGCTGGGATCTCCGTCCCGATGATGAAGTGCACAGTTTAATTGCCTCGCATGTTTCCCCACTTCCAGTTATCCTCCCAATTTACTCCCCAGTTTCCAGTCATGTAGGTTGTCTGATCAAAGCACACATCACCCAGGTGACCGGTAGCATCGCACACACGCATCACGGCTGCTTCTGGTTCCCTTTTAATTACTGTACAAACTGAACCTGTAAGCCAGGCTCTAGTTCAGGAAATGGGCGACCATGCTGCTGCACAGACTGTCTCTTGAAACCGTTCTGTGGTGTGTTTCCTGAAAGCATCGTGGAACAACTGCTGCTTCTCTTTTAAATGCAAGACTATCATTTTGAACACTGTCTCCCTTAGTTACCACGATAGATGCTCAAAGAGCCTTGTGGGAAATGCAGTCCTCAGCAGGAGAGGCGACCACACTTTACTGTTTGCAGCAGAAAGTGACAGCTGCAGAAGAGGGCTTACAGCACTGGTTGCCACTACATGATCACTCACCTGTTAACACTCAGGGCTCCCCTTGCTTAGTGGGTGAACAGCCAGAGGTGTTAACTGACGAAGGAAGGGTGATGGAATCACTCAAGAGACAGTATGCAAGAATTTGCCACTTTTAGAAGCACGTTTTTAGAATCTACTAGTGCTGGTATCATCTTCACATTAAGTTTCATTGTATATGGTCATATGAAGGACCGATAGACACACCTATCGTGCGAAAATGTAAAAAAAAAAAAAAAACTTGCACAGCATTTGAAATTGCCAAAAGACATGAGTTAGCAAGCCTTTAATCAGTGCCAACGGTGCTGTTGTTGGTTTTTGCATTCCTTTTCAGCAGTTAGATTGCTAGTTTTAGACCAAAACTCCTTACTTCTGCTTTAAGGCACCTATAGAAAAGGGCCTTAGAGGTGTTGGTGTCTGGAGACACATGTGCATGTGGTCCAGCTGTTGTATAAATCAGTAATACATGGGGTATCTCTCTGGGAATACAGCACACTGCACATAGTTTAGGACATGATCACGAGGAATGGCTGTTGGTAAGCATATATCCATTTTCACTGCGTCGTGTTTCGAATGGCACATTTATTTCCAAATAATAGGATTACGGGTGGAAAACAGTATAGCGCAGGTACTAGTTCTGGAACACATTTATTTTTTTCATTCACTTACTTTTTGCTGCTTTTTAGGCATATTTTCTGGAACTTCTTTGCATTTTTGCTTGTTTTCGCCCATAAATCCGGAGCTGGTGTGGCTGCTGCTGCTGCTGTTTACTCTAGCTCCCCGCTGCCGCCTGACATTCAGGTGCTTGTCAGGCCTTCCGAGACTCCTCTCTCCCCGCCTCTCCTGCGCTGGAGATGGAATAATTGATTCTGTCAGCGCTGGCTCACAGTTGGCTAATTAAGGCGGCAGTCAGAGAGAGTGAACAGCTGGCGGAGTGGTGCCGACGTCAGCGCTTTTTCCGAGCGGGAGGCTGAGCGCAGGCCTCCTCAGCGCCCTGGAATTTCCTGCGCTGCATGCGGCCATGTCATTTCATTTCGGTTCATTTCAATTCTTGCTCCTGGTTCTCTCTCTCTCTCTCTTTTTCTCTCTCTCTTTTCCTCCCGTTCTCTTTCTCCATCTCTCTCGCTCTATTTGTCTTTCCCTCTTTGTTGTGCTCTCTCTCTCTTTCTCCATGTCTCTCCACCTCCCTCTCTCTCTCTCTCTCCCCCCTTCCTGCTGTATCTGTGTTTCAGTGTAATATTCATCTTTGTCAGGCCGACAGGAAAGCACATCTATCCCACAGCGTCATGCCTATATAAGCTCCACGTCTCCATATTTCTCCTGCGTCTGCTGCCAACAGACACCCCCCCACCCCCCCCCACCTTCGCCTTCCCCTTCGCCACACAGCTCCGCAGAGGCCCGCATTCATAAGACAGCCACCCAAAGGCTCCAGCAGCAGCTGTTTTATAACCATCTCGCATATCCATATATTTTATTGACTTGTAGGCTTTATGTATTTTCTTCTCTCAAACTCGCTCGTTAGTCAGAGGCCGTGTTGTCCGTTTGCCAAGGGGGTGAGTCATGGTTTTGTGCTGGTGGTGGCCGGATGAATATATGGCTTAATGAAATGAATGTTGCCGGGGGATTATAAATGCCCAGTTGGCATTGGACGCAAGGCTGCTTCAGCGAGGCCGGTTGCCCTGCCCATCGCTTGCCGTCACTCAAACCCGTATGACTCAACTTCCTGGATTGGTTTTTGGAGTGTTGACGCACGTCGGTGGAGCCTTGCCAAGCTGGGTTCTGAGCACACACAGAACTCCCAGTTGGCGCGTTCCGAAATGATGCAGTGACTTCAAACAGTTTGGCTCCCACCCGCCCACCCTTTTCGTATTAAAGTGCAACAGAAATGTTTCATTTTGTGGAGGTCTGTAAATCCTCTGGATGATGGATGGTTTTATGCATTTATAACACATCCTCTCCATCCAGGCGACCAACCTTGGACTGTGCACTGACAGCATTGTCTCACCCTCCTTCCTTTTCACGCCAGCAGGTGTCAGTGTGTCAGTGCAATTCTTACTTGAGCTCAGAGGGTGTGTGTGTGTGTGCGTGTGTGTGTGCGTGTGTGTGTGCGTGTGTGTGCGCGTGTGTGTGTGCGCGTGTGCATGCGTGTGTGAGAGTGTGTGTGTGTGCGCATGGAATTGTGTGTCCGCGCATGAGATTGTGTGTATGAGGGACGAGGAGGGGAGTGGCGTGAGCAGGGTCCAGATGAATGCTACTGCTTTTCTGCCCAACAGCAAATCAGGAAATGGTGCAAAAAAAAACCTCCTTCAGACTTTTCTCTTTGCCTTTCTCCATAATAATGTGCTCCCATTAACATCAATGCAAAGGAAAGAGGATTACATCAACAGGTGTCAAATCGAATTGTCCGTTGTGTCATGTCAAAGTCAAACTCAGTCTGAGTATCTCTACTGAGGCGATTTGACAACTGCTGAGGAAAAAAAAGCCAATTTGTGGTAACATTTAAATAGCTCATCAGGAACAAATTACTCCTTGGCCCTTCCCTCACTCGGCAGTCCGTTTTTAGCCGTGACCAATGCTCTTAATAAGGTCGCTTTTCTATCAATAGGAGGGTGAAGAATGTACAGGCAATGTCCCCAGGCACCACACACACACACACACACACTCACACACACACACACACACACACACACTCCGCCTGATATCTGTGTCGACTTGCAAATGAAGTCTTACTTTGTTCCCCTCCACAGCAACTCATACCATATGTAGAGGATGACAGCTCCAAGCTTGATGAGCGATCAGCCAATCAGATGCGCTCAACCAGCGAGGAGAGAAGGGAGGTCTTGGAGGTCAATAAGGTGAGTGCCCTCTGACCTTGCGGTCTTGTGCTTGCCGTATCATCGTAGGATTCATAGGATAAGGAGGCCTGAGGGTGGCTTGCCCGCCCAGCTACTGCAAGCTGAGATTGTGATGCTTGGAGTGTGGATGGCAGTGTTTTATGCCTGTTAATGAACCGCCTATGTTGATTTGTTTAGTTTCAAATCGAATGTTTGTGTATGAGAACAAAAGACATGGAGAGAACGAAAATCAGCCTTCCTGGAAGAGCGATGCGTGAAAGGCAGGCCGCGTCCAGGAATCCAGCTGCTCCCGATTGCTGGAGTGAAGGCCATCATGTTTGGGGAATTAAATCCAGTTAGCTCGGCAGGCAAGCAGCCACGTTTGTGGAATGTGCTGAACAGATGTTCCAGCAGCTTCTCTGCATCTGTCCGCCCCGGCAGCATCCACAGCAGCAGCTCTAACAGCACACCTCTCGTCACGCAGACCTGAGGAGATCATCTGCCTGGGGGGTGACCTGAAAGATGAGAGTTGGGAGGAACGAGAGAGAGGGCTGGGAGAGAAATTACCGTTTGGAACAAGGGAGATGTTTGTTTTTTGGCCTTGTGGTGTGTGGGGGGAACCTGATCACTTTCCTAAAATGCTAGAGCCCTATGATTTCCGCAATGCAGAAATTGCGAACGGAATTACGGTTTAATGCGGAACTGCACGGAATTTGGTACATTCTGCAGCGTTTTTTTGGGCACAATTTTTGTGACACAGTGAGTGACACAGGCACATCAAAGCCGAAGTTGATAAAACAACTTGGTAAATCTCATTATCAAAACCTAACGTTTTAAATTGAATACAGTGTTTGCCACATTGATGGTGAACTGACGCATCCCTATGCATTGTGAACCGAACAGGAAATGCGGTCACTTGTAACACAGACCACCCAGTCATTGGGGCAGCATCTGAATATTCTTAGAAGTGTCACATACATGAAGTATGCTATGTAGGTTTGCAGTTTTTTTATTCTATAAAATCCAATTGAAAATTAAATTGTATTTGAAGTCTTACTACATACTAGCATTGCTACCTTACACTCCGAACTGTATGACAACGTAGGTCTATCACCTATGTGATTGGACACATTTGAAGATAATCAAATTATTCAATCTGATCAAATGAATTTAGAAAACAATTATAATCAGAAAACAAAAGCAAAAATAAAATGGAATTTGGCAAAAAATTTAACTGATTTCATAGGGCCCTAATACACCCACAAATGTTTATTTCCTGTCGGTCCCATCTTTCCAACCACACTGCTTGTTCAAATTATGGAACATTTGGCAATAATGGAATTATTTGGAATAATTCAGTCTTAGTTTTGCTATTCTGTGTTTACTGCTGCAAAGATCATGGTGTTTTGGTTGAACGTCGTCTTTCTTTTCACTCCAAAGACCTTTTACACAATCTGTCAGGTCACGTAATTGCTTCCATGAGGGCTGTCACTGCCCCCTAATTCCGTGATTTGAAGTGAAATGCTCCTTCTAATCAAGCTACTTGTAGAAGCCCTTGGGCTCGACTGTGTCCTTCTCCTCTCTGAACAATGGTTCCTCTGTTTGAGAGTGCACGGTATTTTAACCCATCAGTCTTATGTCAATGAACTCTCAAGTTATCCCAGAAGAATGCCGTGAGATGGTTTGGACTCCAGTCCCTGCTTCAAGTACATTATCTCATATTCCAAGGACAAGAGCTATGCCATCTTCTCTCTCTCAGTCTCTGTCTTCTCTGGCCTTCTCTCTCTCTCTCCCTCTTTCCCTCTCCATCTCTTTCCCCCTTCTCTGACATGGCCGGTCCCCAAGGATGCCCCTAATCAGATGTGAGACGCCATCCACAGTGCATCCTCAGTAGTCTGCTGTCACCAGTAGGCCTGTGCTTTGATTTAATACCAGCCTAAGTATGAATAAATTCCTGTCACAGCCCATTAAGAAGGCCTTGGAGAGATCTTGACTGTTATTAATTCTCCACAGCTCTCGCCTCTCTCTCCTTCGCCCTCTCACTCCCTCGCTGTCTCTCTGCTCGCTCTCTCATCCCTACCCCCCCATCACGCCACCCACCCCACCCCCCCTCTCTAACACCACCTCTCCCACCCCTCTTGCTATTTATTAATACCCTGTTAATTACCGCATCTGTCCTCTTCATTCAAATGAAAGACCAAATGGAAAGAAAAGAATGTCAATAATTTCAAAATTGAGCCTCTCCAGAATTGTGGATGCATGCATAATGAATTTATGCCAGGCAGCCCGTCCTCGCGCCTTGGCCTTATCTGAGGTGCGAAGGACCCCGAGGGCCGCCTGGGCTGGCGCCTGGCCAACGACGGTGTGCCTCAATAAACAAACATGCCGGCCTCAGTAATGAGACTCAAAGAGTGGAGATTAGTGGGGAGAGAACACATGCGTCCGCTGAACACACACACACACACACACACACACACACACACACAGAGTCATATACACACATTCAAATGCAGTCTCATCACCTCACACACAAGTTAATATACATGTAATATTATTCACTACACACACATACTTTCAAGTCATACTCTCACATTCATGCCGTCACATTGCTTCCCTCACACACAAACAGATGTACACATGAACACACACAGATATACACAAAATGAAGAACGATTCCCTGCGCCATTAGCCGATGTAGCCCATTAGAATGTTTTGCTGAACAGAGCCCTTTAATTGGAACACGGAGGGTCCGTGGCGAAAGAACATAGCATGTTTCGTAACGTTTCTAGGAGTAGAGATGTTGGTAGAGGGGGGAGGGTTGTTGGCTCATCTGGGGAGCAGTTTCCAGATCAAGAAAACACTTGTCGGCCAAGTAGCGCCTTGCGTGGAGTTAATTTTGAACTGTGTTTTCATTGTTGTGCTACGTTCCGGCTTCTGCAGACGGCCGCTCTCTCCGGGGTCAGCTAACCGAGGCTAACAGACCATTTAATGGTCTAGCAAGGAGCCAAGGGCTTAGGTTAGGAAACAACACCATCATTGCTTCTAATTGGACCAGTGGCGATATTTCCACCTGTTAAAGACCAGCAGAAAGAGAGAGATAGAGAGAGAGAGAGAGAGACAGCAGTGTGATCCGAGACAGCATTGAGCTGAGCGTGGAGCACAGAGAGAAGGTTGATGGAGGGTTCGGGTCTGCGATCAAAACAAGAACTCTGTTGCCACACTTGGCAACCCTTGAAGCTCTCCGAGGTTGTCAGGGCAGGAGCGGAGTGAAAAACATTGCTGGCTCATTTGAGACTTTAAAGTCAAATTACTGGGCCTTTCATCTGCTTTGATTTCCTAGACCTGGCTTTTTTTTGTAAGCGTTCCTCTTCCTCGATTTTTGCACGTTGCCAGTGAACCGATGATCGGACCTAGATGCTGTAAGCTCCTGACAGCCTAGACAAAGATGAAAGGCCTCTCTCTCTACCTCCTTCCTTCCCTCCCTCCATCTCTCTCTCTCTCTCTCTCTCTTTCTGTCACTCCCTCACTTTTCCTCTTATCTTCCCTGTTCTTCCCTCAACTCCTCTAACACCTACTACCACCTCTGCCTCATCCTGCCCCATTTGCCCCTCTCTCAACCCGCTCCATGGTGTGTTCCATGGTGTGTTCTCTCCATCACCTCCTTCACGGTTGCGAACAGCATTTGGTTGTCTCAGTGTTGGAGACAATTTGGCGATCTTGGCGCTTTGCATTTAGAGCCTGCCTCTAAGTGGAAGTGACGGCGTATGAAATTCAGCTGTATTGCCGCAAATGAAATGTAACAGAATCGACAATTTGTTTCTTGGCCTCCTGTCACGAGTGTCAGTCTGTTCAGAAGTCAATTCAGCTGTTTTATTACCAAGACCGGTGGAACGAAAGCACCCCTCTCAAATGAAATTGAAAAGATATTGATTGCATTGATTGGCTCAGCCACACCTCTAAACCTGTCAATTCTAGTGCTTCCCTCATTCTACTGCACTTGACCTTTGCCCTCTTATAGTAGTGACCCTCAGAGCTAGTTGACCTTGCTCCTAGGTATAAATCAGATCGCTGCATTGGGGGGGCAATAAAATGGCGCTGAATCTCTTTCCATCATTCAAAACAGTGCTCTGTTTCTTCCCTTCAGGACTTGTCTTTTTGATCTTACCTTGCCTCAGTTGAAATCCTAAACGACTCTTTGAAGATTTCATGAACTTCTCAACCCGAGCATATCCTTTTTTTGACATACCAAGAAGATAGATCGGAGAAGAAGATGTTAAGAGAAAGTTACTTGTGTTGAAAGCTCTGGTGTGTGTTCATTCTTGCAATGTTCTCTTTTATCTGACATAATGTGATGTCATTGACTATAAAAATCAATGAAGGCCCCATTTTTATGGTACCTTTTACTCTCATGAATTTCAGTCAAAGGTACCAGTTCCTGAAGAAAGATAATATCTTATCGTGAACAGCATTTTGATTCACTTCTCCCTTTCGCTTTGTCATACTTGTTCGAGTCAGGCTTTTCCAAACTGACTGGGCTCAAAACAAAAGACCGTGGATGGATGGATGGATGGGGGGCGTCCAAGTACTGTTGAACAGTTTGGGGGGACTCGAGACAAAACCTTGGAACAACTAAGAGTAGTTGGGTTCAGTCTCTTGGCAACTGTTTCCTTCCCACAAATCATCTGGGCCTATAGTTACAAAGCATTTTATCTGACCACTAATAGTATTCCTAAACTACACTAAAACTCTTGTGCATTAGCTTCCTTTCAATGACTTCAGTTGATGGTTGATGATTGACAGGTCTGTGCTGGCGAGTAGGCATGCGCTTTGCCTACCGCAAAGAATGATAAATAAATAAGTAGATAAATATGACGGGGTACAAATTGAATAACAACGGAATGTGCTTCCCACAGACCGAGTATCTTTGCACTGTTTACAAAACATATCTGTGTGATAACATTTGAGTAGACAGGAGCTACTTTAATTTTGCAATAAAACTAAACATTTAATTCAATTTTGGATCATTTCTGTTGGTTGGTGGCATCCGTGTTGCTCTTACAAGGTCCATAATTATTCCCCTGCGATATATTTTAAGTGATTCTGCATTTACACTCCAAAACATTGCGACATGGAATGATAGAAACTGCCATTTTCCATTTGTTTGGGAGTTGGTCTTAGTGAGTTAGGAGTCCTCTCGACTACTTCTTAATTCTCCCAGACTTAGTTGTTAGTTTTACAGCTGAGGGGCGAGTCCCAAAGTTAAGACTGACACACCGGTTATTTTTCTCCTGGTGAGTTTCTCCTGAATTGGCAAATTAGGAGCCAGTTGTAGCCTTAAGATGCTTTGTGAATATGCGCCCTGGGTTATTGGGAGGGCATTTGATAGGCATACAATCACTGTAAACACGGTAACAAAGACACTAACTAAGAATGATCAATAACGTTCACCCCGATGAAAGCCAAGCACAGAAGGAGCTCACACGAGAGCTATAACAGCCCTGAACAGTAATCAATGAGCGCGTTCTTCCGGCTCAAGTCGCCTCTTCTTTTCTAGCACTGAAAGGAAATTGCGATGAATGCTGCTTGTAAGCATTGTAGGTGTGATGGTGGTGGTGGTGGTGCTGTACGGGACAAAGGTGAGTTTGTAGTATGTTATCTGGCTGCTGCTGTGAAAGTTAGTTTTTTGTTGTTACAATGATCCTGGATCATTTTCAAACATGTCGAACCACAGTCGCTCTTCAGGCAACGTCATGTCAACTATGATGGTTTAAATTGTAATAGGGCCCTAGTTTGACGGCAAAAACAGATGGCAGAAATGGCCCATTCCCCCCGTGCGGGTTGTCTTAAACTTAGACGATGAATCAGTCCTTCTGCCGATGCATGGATTTTGGATATAGGCGTGGTGACATTCTTGTCTGACAGGGAACTATGACCCTATAACACATGTTGTAGTCTAATTGCTTTGTCACACCAGCGCATTTTTCCCAAAAGATTTCTTTCCCTGATGAACAATATAACAGTCCACTCGAAAGGATGTGGCTAGGGCATTTTGAAAAAAAATCTAACAAACTATTACTATGTGTCAGCAAATTTGATTGTTTTGAACAACAGAAGAAGCACTATGGTATATTCCTTGTAAAAGTGCCCCTGGCGAACACTGTCCGACACCCACAGCGATAATGCTATCTTCTTACATTGTAATCTCATCTGACGCAATCAGTTTAAAGGGATTACTCCACAATGCTATTGGTTGGCTTTAACCAAACCCTTCACTAAACCTCGGCCTGGCTTTGCCCACTTGCTGCCTTTGACCACACCTTTTCTTGGGCCCATAGTGTGAGAGTATTGCCATTTTTATTAAAACGAGCCTAGACAGTTTCATTAATTCATTTCATTATTTACATTTCTTTTTTTTGTTTAGTAGTTCATATGTTGTGCAGCAGCAAAAACGAGTATCACCCACAATTCTGGGTCTTTTCTGTCACCGCAATATTTGTTGCAACAAAACATCATCCAACATGCCATAAAGCCACCTGGAGATACAGTAAACTTAAAGTTTTTGTAGCACAAAGAAGCCCCTTGATTTATTAACCACGTAGGGAGACACACCTTCCAACCACACACATATTCTTAACACCTCAAACACCTCTTACACCACCGTGTCACTAGCTCCACAAGAACTCGCCATTCTGCCCTATTTTAAGACAGACTCCCAACGTGAGCTGTGATCTCCTGGAGACAGACGACAAGCAGAAAGGAAAGCCTCTCCTCCATTTTGGGGGTGAGGGGGGGGGGGCGGGGGGGATGTGTTATCGGACCATTCACTAACACAGCCCAGCAGGACTCCAATTACCCGAGTGTGATGGACCAAGTCTCTAGGCTGGGAGGCGGCAGAAGTGATGGAATCCACCAGCCGGAGATGAAGCTGAGCCAACTCGTCTCGCGCACTCCCTTCACTGGCCACCCGAAAATTCTGTCGTGGTGGTGACAGCTAGTGATGGATGATCGAGGAGGCGCTACAGCAGTATTATAAGAACCCCAGCACACACACACACACACACACACACACACCCCTCCGTCTTTGCATCTGCCTAATCCTCTTGCTGCACATGCAGACGCTTACACTTGTAATTCTGAGCCATATCCGCTGGAAGAAAAGAAGCGATTTGAGTTGCAGTGACAGGGCGGATTAGCCGAGCCCAAATCCAAAGTGAAGCGGCGTTTTAACCGCTAAAAGTTTACAGCCCGAAAACCTTTTCGACAGTCACACCTGTTCCGGACAGTCTGTTCAAATCTTATGGTAGGTTTTTTTTTTTTTTTTACACGATTCCAAACGGGCATGGTCGTCCTGTCTCAACCAGTCTGCTATATTGTTTACAGACCACCATATGCACACCTACTCCACAGTAGATCAATTTTGCAGTGCTACATTGTCCTGAGCAAATGCGCAATAAACCAAGGATTTGACATTTGGCAGCTGCCAGGAAATCGTAACTGTCAGACAGATGTTTTCAATGTCAGATGGATGTCTCATCACGGGCCACAAGCCATGCTGGTGCTTTAGCCCTCTTAAATCGAGCCTTTGGAAGCACACAGGGATGTCTTGCTCTTAGAGCCAGAGTGCAAATCTCCAGCTCCGCTCTGTCAGTTAGTCGACCAAGACTTTTTTTTTTGGCAGGACTGAAAGAATCAGAATTTTAATAGGAAGCCACAGGATAAAAAAATAAAGGTCTTCACTCCAAACATGTATGAGGAAAGCTCTTTTGATCTATTTATTTCCCTGTTTGAGTCACAGAGAGAAAAAGAGTCTCCCCTGTTCGGCCCAAGCTTGGTTTTCCGATGGCAAAGTGTTCTGCGTTGAAGTGATCAATGCTCGTTAGCATTTGCAATTTTTTTTTTTTTAAGTCTTATGAAATATCCATGTTGTTGACTCAGGCAATTTGTTCAAAGTCTGTTTCTGTTGAAAGATCCTGCCAAAGATCCTGCCTGCATTGGTTGCGCTTGCACATGCTGATTTGAGAATGCTTCACTCTCGAACGTGGATACAAACAAACTTGATTTGTGGCAGCATGCTTTTGAGAGCCTTAACACAAGAGCGCTTGGCTCTGGTTAGAGAGCACATATTGGAATGTCGCTGTGAGCAAACAACTGTAAAATGTCTCATCAACTTCACCCAGATAGTGGAAAAAATGTGACTGAAGAAAAGGCTGCCTGCCTTTCTCTTTTAATCTTTTTTTAAGTCTCTCTATCTTGTTTGAATCTCTCTGACTCACATCATCTCACTTTCTCTGTTGCTCTCGCTCTTTCTTTCCCCTTCTAATGAGCGGAGTCTTTTCAGTGCTCCAGTGCGCTCTCCACTTGTCCATGTCCTGACTCAGTAGGTGACTCAAGCAGATGAAGAGAAGTCTTGTCTGATGAGAGAGCCCTGTTTTAAAATCCCAGTTAGAGGGCCAACATCACAGTATTGCATCACTTCCTTATCCCCCTCGCCTCCTTAGTGCTTTTCCTCTTGCCTGTTCAGTTGGTTGTGGGATGCATGGTACCATACATATCCTCAGGATAGACATACAGTTGTACATTTTCTGCCTTTTCACGGTTTCACAATGGAGGCATATCGGAGTTTTTTTTTTTTTTTTTTTTTTCATATTTGTCTGAAAAGCTGTAGGGGCTGCTAGAAAGAAGGAGACACGCCAAGGTGTCATGCAGGCAGATGTGTGGTTGCTGCAAGAACCTCACAAAGCAGGATCAGAGGGCAGACTTCAGGCCAAAGACTGCTGGCTTTCTGGACAGACAGGCAGACCCTTCTGAATTGCTGTCTCGCGTTTCTAATGGTAACGTTAACGTTCAGGCTCTGCCTATACCCTACAACCGCGTTGACTTTGAAATGAGAAGCCTGCCTCAACAGACACACTGCTAACTGAAAGCACTTTCTTAACTCTTGCTGTGCAACTCGTATCGCTTCAAGTGAGTGACTTATTGACTGCGTCAGCAAAATTGCAAAGTAGTTTTAAAAAAATCCCATCATCTGTTTTTTTTTGTTAACTTTTAGAAGTAAAAACTAGCAATCTCAGTGAGCTTAAGTAAGGTTTAAAATCATTCACCCCCCCCCACACTCACACACTCCCCCTCATCCCTCCCCCCACCTCCCCATTTCCCCTACAGCTGCTTTTGCCTCTGCAACCCTTAATAAGAAAGATAAACCAGGAAAGATAATTTATTTTCAGGTGTGTGCGCGAGTGAACCCCTAGGGGGGAGACGCGCCGGAACGATCCCAAAACGTTCCGATGCCTCTGAGGGGTCAGCTAAAAGGCACGCATTAAGGGGACCATGAAATTGATTGCAGGAATTGTTATCTGCGCTGCAAAATAGCTCGTAGTTAGTCACGCTTAAAGGAATGTGACAGAGTTGGGAATGGAGCCTGAATAGATTTTCACTCCGGTGGCACAGTGCCTCGTCGGAGGGTTACTTCGGAGGAGCTGATTTCAAGGCCGAATCGCCGGCTCCCAGCCAGCTCCTGATGGATTTCCCAAAGCAGGGGAGTGAAACGTGCTGATATGGCCATGAACCATTAGCCCGCACTGTATAAGCGTATCTTCTGATAAATAGGTTGCTCATTAGAGAAAGACTTAGTCACAAATCAGTCGACATCTGAACTGAAATGTCAGCAGGCGTAACGGAAAACGCGACTGAAAAATGAACACGCTAAACGTTAAGGATCGAAACATCACTTAGATGTAAAAACAAAGTTGGACGGCATCCAATCCCAAATAGCTTCCCTTTTTAATTTCCCTTTTAGAAATTGGGCGGCTTCTAAGTACCGTATGGTCGGGATCATAGGTGATGGGCTAATTGGCGACTGTCAGCACATCTAAGAACTTCATCAACAAAGAGCAGGGGGACGTGTGATGGCACCGTCTGGCCCAGTCCTCTACCTGACCGCCTGAGGAAAAGACAAGAAAGCAGGGTGGCTGGAACAGTCTGTTTTCTTCCCTTGAAGAAAACACTAGACAAAAGCCTGCTGGTCTGCTAGTGCATTCTCAATTCTCTCACTTTGATTTCACCTTTCGTGAGCAGAGACAGATCCGTTTAGACACCGGCGCAGCCGACACACATCTTAAGCACTTAAGGGAGAGCACGAGTGCACGCGTTTAATGGCAGCCTCGGAGCAGCACTTATCTGATGCACTTTTCCTTTCTCATTTGCAGAAGCTCCGACAGAAGAACCAGCAGCTCAAGCAGATAATGGACCAACTCAGGAACCTCATCTGGGAGATCAACTCCATGCTTGCAGTGAGGAGCTAAAATCGCATCTCTCTCTCTCTCTCTGTCTCTCTCTCTCTCTCTCTCTCTCTCTCTGTTTCTCCCTCGTTTTCTGTCTCTTTTACTCTGAAGATAGCTGCTCTATTTCTGAACAACTTAGTGAGCTGAAACTACCTGTTATATACATGCAAAAAAAAGGCTTTTGAGGTGGAGGTGATAATTATACAGCGAAGAGGAAGAAAGGGTGAAAATGGGAAATGGGGAAAGAAGTAGAGATTGTAAAGGAGGCAAGTAAGGATAACTGGAGGGTGTACAAATGAGAATAGTTACGCTTAGGTGACACCTGGGGTTGAAGTTGGTATGACACTATGGCAACCTGTATTTATTTATCCCTGGAAACGGAGTGATTTTATGTAGTCGGATATTTTAAACAAATGTATTTAATGTAGTATTTCAAATCTTTAATGAGCTAAAAACAGGTTGTGAATTATGCATTTGTTACATTTGAAACGTCACCTCAATACAATAGTTGTGACTTAAGGGTCGGCAAGATTTGTTTGTTTTCTATCACAGAGAAGGATGGTGGATGTTTTATTTGTTTATTTGTGTGCCTGTTTATTGCCACAAGTCAGCAACAGGCCATCAAGTGGATTTAGGGTTTTCTATTTTCTCACTGTATAAACCTCTTAAATGTCTTAAATCCTTCTATAATTTTAATGCAATGCTCCTCTCTTTATTATTTATATCTATGTGGGAACCTCATAACACATAAGCTGTTTCTAAGGGAGAAACCTGGCTTTTGCTTGCTCTTAAGGATAGCTCTTACAACAGGGAAAACTGTTTAGGCCTACATTAGTCTTGAACACCACTCAAAGGCCCTCTCACCATATGTCAGTATACGTAAACAGATATGTCTGTTATGGAACGAAGGTGCCGATCTAACAAGCGTTGCTTGTGTTCTCGCCATGCTCCCCATGAAGCATCTCAGTGTGGCTAAGAAGGCTAGCCTCTCAATGCTTTTGTGGTATTATGCAAAATATTGGTGAAATAAACAGCAAAATCATTGTCATGTTTTCTTTTGGGTTTTTTTCTAATGAAAACACTGGAAGCAATGTTTGTGATTGTAACAAACCAAACCTGTGTTCTACGAGCGATGAAATTTAGTGATCAAACTACTGTGACTCTTTGTCTAAAAACAATGCAGCTCCTCATATGTCCACATCTCACATTATAAAGTGTGTTAAGGGTCTGAGCTGTAATGGATTTATGTGTCCTAAACCTTGAAAGCCAAAGTAAGGGTTGAAGAGATGTCACCTACAATCAATAGTGATCATTAGTCAGTTACTTCAAAGTTTGTCTTTTTTCCTTAAGTTTGACTTTAATAATTTGTCACAGCAAAAAAAAAAAAGATCGAGTCACCTTGACATACACCATCAAATATGACTTTATTTCATTTATATATAAATCATTCATACAAAATTGACATTTTTCTATTTCCTTTATTACCTCTATAAAAAAGTAATTTGTTAATTCCCAGGGAGTTCAGGGAGGAGGGTGTGCAGGAGGGAACAAGTAAACAAAAACAAAAACAAAAAAAGAATCTGCAAATGCTCATAAATAATTGTGTAGTCATGCAGGTCAGGGATATCTTCAGCACAATCTCCAAAGTCTAGGTGACATTCGATGTTTGAGGTCACCTATGACGGCAGTGGGGTTCCAGTGTTTGACAAGGTAAGAATTGACCGATGCGGGCTATACTATCGCCCAAACGCCTCCCAGCAGAGGCGTCACAAATCCTAATTCTGTCAAGACATAATTATGAGCGAGACCACGGCACACGCTCAACCTATAAAATGTGTCGGAGATCAAACCTTTGTATGCTTCTTGCAGAGGCAATGTTTTGCTGAAAAGGACTGTGGGTCGTGGTACACTGTTTAAGGTCTCTTTGATAAAGACGATATCATTTATTTAAATATGGATACTTTGAGGAGTCTATGAGAAGAGCTCTCTACGGGAGTTGCACCTAGTCAACCCACGCAAACATTCAGCTAGATCATGACATGTCTATTAGATGTGTATCCCCCCCCCCTTCAACAGAAAACCCAACGTTAAAGCAGACTGAAGTGTCTTTGGTGGCTTTTAAAAGAATTTGTTCTGAGAGCAGCAGCATTCAAACCATCAGTTACATGTGAATGGCTTTGTCGCATCACCATGGTAGCTCTGAACTGGGAAACAAAGAAAAACAAATAAGTGACATTGAGCTCAAAGGACTTTGAGAAATGTCTCATTTGTTTTTTAAATGATATGGGCAAATGTAGGAAAATAAACTAAACGATGAAAAAAAAAAAAAGGCATTGGCACCAGCACTGGTATTAAAAAATAGACAAATACACAAATGTACATCTTTCAACAAATATTTTTTACACTTTACAGATGCCATCCAGTCACAAGATATGCAGAATGCGCATGGTTACTGCAGATGGGTTTTCTTGGTGCGTTGTGAAAAATAAATACACAGGTTATGTACAATGAAACGTCTCTGGTTTGCTTATGACACTGTAAGGCCAGGTGCTTCCATCATGAAGATGATTTCTGCCCAAGCTCAGGCTCAATATGCACTTGCACTAGATGGTCAACTGAACTTCAATGGCAGCCGCTAGTCATTTCATTACGCTTATGTCTCTGTGCTCTCGATAGAAAAACAAAGTTGGGCGTACAAGCTGTATCATCAGCTGTCTGATATGGAAGAGCTGACTTGATAAGCCAGGCTGGTTTAAATTAGGTGGCGCTATAGGTTTATTCTATCATAGATGCTTACATTTTCAGCCTAGGCCTGAAATAATGTGTGAAAAGAAAGAGTATAATATCAGTGTTAATCATGTAGTGTGAACTTTTTTTTTCTGTCTAACAGGTCAAGTGTTACCAGCCAGAAGAGTTTCCAATAGCATATCTTTTGATAATCTAAAGGTGTTCTCCAAGCAATCAAACATTCATTTTTTTTGTCCTGAATCTAAAACGGTATGAAGTTATAACACACACACGCTAGTCAGGTTTATTTGTTATGGTTGTTACACAGTTAGCCATGTCTAGCTCTTCACCCATGATGTTCCCAATTCTAGTGTTTGAAACAAAAGTTGTGGAGAAAGGATACTGCTCACGTAATGATGCTACTCTGGCTCACAGCTGGCACACAAGTCCATTCACCTTCACGATTCAAAAAGGCCTCGTATTTATGGCACTCCTTCAAGTTAGCAGACATTCAAGTACTTGTTGGATCACATGGTTGGCTAGCTCTTGAATTTCATTTCATGGGAAAACTGGACAATATCTGAGATGAGAACGTAGAAGGTGCTGATCATCATTGTGCCGTTCCCAACAAAATAGGAACGAAATGTAGACCAAGGTTGTTGTCAAAGTAGTGTAATGGAAACGAGCACTGAGCAAGAGTTCTAGATTGGTAAATGGCCTCAAGACTACATTCAATGTTTTAGTAGGGGACACCCAGTTCTGATTCTTGTGCCAGGAACAGATAGAAACTGTTTGTGGCAAAGGAAGCTTTCATAACACTTTTGCTTTGTAGTGGCAGGGTTTTTTGTTAGATCAGACAAATTAAAAGGCCAGTTAAATTGGTTTTCAGTTGTTGAAGCCAGTCTGTGAATGGAGAATGGCCATCTGCTCATTTACTAATTAAATAATGAAATGTTAGAGAAAACCAAAAACATTTATGACCGCCTGTATTTTGGGGAAAATAAAAGCCTTTAGACTCTAGTAATTTAGGAGGCTGTGACATGCCCAGTTTTCTCAACTTCAGAGAGAAAAACGAATTCCCCAGGGGTTAAAGGTGCAGTATGTGGGATTAAGTGGCATCTACGGGGGAGGTTGCAGAAACCAAAACAACTGAATATCTCTCCCTTTCTAAACATGTAGGAAAAGCTACGGTGTCCGTCAGTTGCCATAAAAATGCCAAAGGCCGTCTCTAGTGCCAGTGTTTTGGATCGTCTGTTCTGGGCTACTGTCCTGATATGGTGGTGCAACATGGCAGACTCCCCGGAAAAGGATCCACTGCCTATGTAGACATGAAAGGCTCAGTCTAAGCTAACAAAACCACGATTCGTAGTAGCAGGTGATAATACACTAATGAAAACATAATACATAACAGTATGAATTTCTGCTGACAAATCACCCTAAATCCTCCATAGTGCACCTTTAACTGATACCTGCGAGAGGAAAAACAGCTGTAGCTTTAAGGCAAAATTAAGTAAGTGTTAAATACATTTTCACAAATTGATAACTTATCTGTAAAAAAAAAAAACTAGTTGGGCTTGGATGTGATTTAAATTGCCTCGAGCAAATTTCTGCACCTGACTCAGCAGTGATCCTCTGACTTACTTTTAATGAATGGACAAAGATATTTCTCAGTACAAAGAAAAATATTAGAACTGGTTCAATGAAAAATAAAACAACAAGCTAAAACAATAACGAAAATATGGCACCGACTCTTTGATCAGAGACCAAATTAAGGACCAAAAGAAATAAAAACCAAATAAAACGAAATAAGTGGGTATATCCTGCTGAGGGATATGTGGAAAATGTGGATTATAAGGGAAAAGCTGTGGTTCGGATCCTGATCCTGGTTTCCGATCCTGGCTCGGTGGATTGGGAATCAGGGATGCGTGTTGCATTGCATTTCTTTTCCCCCTCAGATTTCCGGGGACCAGAACATTTCATCCCTTGCGTGTCCCTCCTCATACTGAACATCTGCGGCAAGAGCGCTTAAGTCTTGTTGTCCGGTTTATGCATTCGGGGGATATACATTTGAAGAAATTCAGAGTCTCCTGCGGGTTAGAAGTGTGTGAGGCGGGATTCCCCTCGAGGGCTCGCTGAGTGTGTGCATGGGTGAGTGTGTGAAGTTCCCCAGGCACTGCTCCTGGCCTGGCACCTGTTTTTGTGTCATCATTGGCAATGTGCTAAGTGGAAGACAAGAGTCTGGGATCCCCCATTTGCCCCCCTTTTCTGGTTCTTTAAAAAGGGGGTTTAGCGGATCCTGCGTGGTCCTCCTCTCAAAGTAGTCTTTCGATGCCCCCTGTGGTCGGCCGGTCGGCCGACAGGGGGCGCCAGTCTTGTCAGAGCCTCTCGATCTCCCTGTATTTCTTGCGGAGGATGGAGACCTGGTCCTTGAACAGCACCGGGTCCAGTCTCATTTGGGAGTGCACCAGAGGCATGCCGCCAAACCAGCTGGCGAACTTGTTCATGCAGGTCTGCCGCTGAGCAAAGTGGTCCGGGTCGGCCCAGCGAGATGCTCTGGAGGACTGTTGGGAGGGAGAAGACAAAACACAGGATCACCACGCTGCATGAATACTGAATACTTTGTCCTTGAGTTATGTTGGCCTCAAAACCCCCAGACTGTCTGAAACTATCTTTGGTAGCCATTAGAGGTACGTGCATTCAAGTGTTCTTAATGTGATCTCACTGAAAGGTAACAGAGGTTTGGTCAAACAGATGGCACTACCTCCATTGCTCCAGAGTACCTCAAGCATACATAACTCACGACCCCACCTATTCTCATTCATTTTTAATCATCTTCACCATACATGTTTTTTGTTATCCTAACCCACGGCTGTCTTGCTTGATCTCAGGTCAGTTTGGATAAAAGGCATGTGCCATGTTGAAGTACAATCAAGGAGCCTGATAGTACTGCACGATTAACCTAATCACAATCAGTAGGCCTGCTATGAGGGAAGTTTAACCTCCTCAGATATGACTCAGGGTTATCAAGGGAAGTCAGGGTTGACAAACTCTTGAGTGCTTAAATTGTTATTAAAAGGTATTTCAACAGTTAGTAAGATGTCGTTTGACGCGGTGTTACTTAACTGGAGTTTGTGTGCGTTTGCCCATGCACGCTGAGTTTATAATCAAAGGCTCCTCTACTGCTCTTTTAACCAGAAGAATACACTATAATCATTTGTGGAGCAAAAGACTTTAAATGAACCTCAACACCAAAAAGGCCAGGGAGGCTCGTTGGCAGAGCATTGCCGTCAGAGGAAATTCTTAATTTGATACAGTTTCCTTCCCATAGGCTATGTTGTCAAGTTTGTGCATATTTAATATGATTGAGTCGAAGGACATGCACAATAGTCTGGCTAAATGTGTGAAAATAATTAGGATAATTTAGTTGTAGTGTATGCATGGGCTACAGTTCTGAAATTGACCCGTTACTCACTGCTAATGAAGTCAGATCTACTCCCCAGCTAAATGTATGAATATAATGCTATTGTATTTAGGATCTTTACTGTAACAGCTGCAACCCCAGTTGAAAGTGCACCATTCTATCAGGATTAAATAGAATATTTTTTATATTGAGTGCATTAATGCATTTATAGTTCTCATTAATAGTATATAGTATAGATTCTAGTACAGTATACATGAGGCACGTTGCCTACACTTAGAATAGTCTATTCATGTGTTCACAGCAAGCAGCAAAAAAGGCAAAGGAGTTAGCCATCGCTAACAACACAGGAAAGCCCATAGTGGAGGGGGTCCAGTGGCAATATGACTTATGACCTAATGCTAACTCCATTAGGTCAGTTCTCCACAGAGTCCACGATTAGACAAAGCCTCACACACCTGACCCATCATGGTCTCCTTGTACTGCTTCTTCTGGGTGACCTTGATTGGAGGCAGCCTGCTGACTGCTGAGACCAGGAAGTTCATTAGGATGTCCTCACAGTTGGCCAGCTGGTCCACCATGTTCTTCAGGCTGCTCGGCAGGAAGTGGGTGTACAGGTAGTGGTAATATCTGTGCGACGGGGAACGGAGAGCAAACAAAGACTGAGTAAAACTGTGTGGAAATGCACTCCGAAACACGATTAGCAATGTTAGCATTTGCTGGGATGACCTAATGATGATCTTGGGTTGAGGAGGAGAAATTATCCAGCTAGAGGCAGATCCATAAATAAAATGTGACCACAAATGTATTTTCAGACGGAAAAGAAAAAAGATTACTGTATAAATTAGCCTTGATGCCATTTAAATGTCATGTTATGTTATGCCATGTTGACTAAATGCAGTGTCTCCAGGGTGGTGTTGGTGGAGTACCTATGGTAGATGGCTGCCCCCGTCAGGACCATTGAGTAGTCATTCGTCCACTTGGAGGTGTAGCCCCAGCGCTCCTTGTTGCTGTCCCAGAAGTGGCTGCGGGCCGGGTAGCCCACGATCCTCTCTGGGAAGCTCTGCCACACGGTGAAGGCAAAATCCACCTGTGGGGAACAGAGGGAAGGGGAGACATTAATACCTTTACTCACCTGAGCAAACAACTCTCAACACACAGGAAACACAGACAAAAAAAAAAAAAAAAAAAGAGAGGGAGACTGGATCTGACAAAAAGAGGTGCAAGGAGAAAGAAAAGAGGATTCAGGCACCCAAATTTCAAAGCCACAGCTGGGGAAGATCTCTTTTTTTCTCCCTCTCTTTCTCTCGCTCATCAAAGCTCCTCGATTAGCAAATGATTATTGAAAAACACCAGACGCAAAAGAGTGAAGTAAGGGACAACAGTCTGGCAGGCGGATATAAAAGACCGGAGGGTTGGAGATCAAATAATCAACCGAGAGGCAAACAGCGCTGCTGACGCACGGTGCAGAGAGCCAGGCAGACTAAACATCTGGGCGTGCACCTCTGCCAGACTGCATTGATAAAGCAAGGGAGGTGGCGAGAGAGAGAGAGAGAGAGAGAGAGAGAGAGAGAGAGAGAGAGAGAGAGAGAGAGAGAGAGAGAGCGCAAGCCAGCACAACAGAGAAAACAACTGTGAGATTGTTTTTCTCAAGGAAGGACAATTTACTTCTTTTCCAAACGATTTCAGAAACACCACCACCACTGCACAATAAAAAACAATCCTGATTAAAGGCAACGTTTGAGGCGTGAGGAAGGATGTGGGAGACCCTCAGGAAGGCTGTCTGTCTTTCTCTCTCTCTGTGTGTGTGTGTGTGTGTGTGTGTGTGTGTGTGTGTGTGTGTGTGTGTTGAGTGAGTTGGCGACATGAAGGAAGCTGCTGGCTGGCTCTTATCTGAGGGAGCGGGATCAGCCCAAGCCACTTAGCGTGATTCCTCACTGGGACTGAGAGCCAGAGGTTGACTTGAGTGTGGGAGCAGAGAGGGCAAATACAGGGGGGGAAAAAAATCTTATATAGTCAAGCTGCCTGAGATGAAGCTGAAAAAATAAGAGAGAGTCACGGCACTATCAAACTCAGTGTGGAGTACAATGGCATATGGAATAGCGTGCTTGTATGTTTTCGATAGAACCCATTTAGTTCTGGCAGTACTGGTATGCCCTCATGGCGTCTTGCTAAGCTACTAGCATTCCTGTGTCGTGTGCCAAGAAAGTGGGACAACAGGCAGTCTTCACGTGGACTTAAAAACTGGAATGCAGTTAATATGGGTTGAGGGATCCCAGGATACTGAAAGAGAGAGGGAGGAGAGGGAGAAAGAGAAGCTACATCCTAACTTAAAAAAACTCCAGCCAAATTGGAAATGGAAGGATTGGAAGATTCTGGTATTAAAACGTGAGTGAGCAAGCTGGAGAGATAAACAGATCAAGAATGGATGGATGGAGGGAGAGAGAGGGAACAAGAGAGAGAGATCTGGGGCAACATGGCGAGTTAGTGCTGAGGGCTTAAAGGCCGGCGTGTGTGTACGTGTGTGTGTGTGTGTGTGTGTGTGTGTGTGTGTGTGTGTGTGTGTGTGTGTGTGTGTGTGTGTGTGTGTGTGTGTGTGTGTGTGTGTGTGTGTGCGCGCGCGTGTGCTGACGCAGCTCCAGCCAAAGCTACACTCAGGAACCCCGCCAAGCGGTGACATCACCACCCTCATTACACTTAACCGGCACTTAGGGCAAACCACAGAGACAGCGACAGCGAGAGAAAGAAAGTGAGAGGGAGAGAACGAGAGTGAAAGTGGGAGAAAGAGAGAACGAGAGTGAGAGGGAAAAAGAGAGAACGAGAGTGAGAGGGAGAAAGAGAGACTGATTAAGCAAGTTAAGACAAGTGAAAGGGCTGAAAGGAAGAAAAATGTGAGCGACGGAAAAGAAGATCGAACGAGAGAGTGATGAAGACACAACAAGAGAGTGATGAAGACACAAGCAGACAGTGGGAGCCAGAGCTGCCAGTGGGGACAGAGAACAGGAGAGACAGCAGCAGAGGACAGAACAAGACAGGAGACACACACACACACACACACACACACACACACACACACCTCTGTGGTGGACAGCACAGTGTCCTCGTCCAGGCTCAGCACGGCGTCCGTCTGGATGGTCTCGTACGGCTGGAACCTGCTGCTCATCACCTGTAGACATCCGCACAGAGATCAGATCCACACATTGGTCAGTTCACACGTCAATCACAGCAACCAGCCAATCAGATATAGTGTGAGGCATCATCTGGCACAACCATTACAATCCATTGCCGGTGGGTTAGGTCCTTTAACTTTTTTTGCGATGGGAATGTTTCCTTTCAATCCACCCAGCTGAACGTCTCAAAATAAGGTGGTGTTTAAATATTTACACAGTAGTCTGGGCTGTACAGTGAGTAAATGGATGGGGCTGGAATGGAGGGATAGAGAGAGCCAGCGAGGACGACAGCAGGGGAGAGAGGAGAGGAGATGTCAAGTGACAGCAGACTGGGAGGCACAGCTTGGTGCGCCGCCAAGTTGCGTAGGCTTTTTTTTTCAGATGCGCTTTGAAGTAGGAACATGAAAACAACTTTGTGTATGCTCTGTGTGTGTGTGTGTGTGTGTGTGTGTGTGTGTGTGTGTGTGTGTGTGTGTGTGTGTGTGTGTGTCTCACGGGTAGCGTGCCGGATTCAAAAACAGAAGCTCTCCCACACATTCTCACCATCTCTCTGTACATCTATATCTCTTTACCTTTCTCCAACTCTCTTTCTCTCCAACTCTCTTTTCCCTCGTTCAAACTCCCTCTCCCCCTCTGACATACATATGGCAAGAAACTCAGCAGCCCACACATTGCACATAGGCTCTTCATCACACATGTGCATAAACCATACTGCCCACACACGTGCGCACACACACACACACACACGCATGTACACTCCCTGGAGTGAAGCTTTGCACAAGAGGTCAGTCCTTTTTCAAGATTTGCTTTGGCTGTTTTCATAACCCGCAGCAGTTAAATAAAGCATGAGCCGTAATGTGGATATTTCAACGTCATGGGTACACACAGGTGGCCTGGGTTTGTGTGCGTGTGCAGTAGGGGGCATCTGACTGGCACACACACACACACACACACACACACACACACACACCTCTATTTCTATTTATCTAACAACCAAAAATCCTCCTATATACAGATTTATCGACGTGTCAAAAATCCTACAGCACAGAAGGTCTGCCAGATTCAACAAACATACAAGCACGTGTACACACACAGACAAACACACACACACACACACACACACACACACACACACACACACACACACACACACACACACTTGTAGTCCATTAGCAGCAAATGGAGTCTGAATAATGTATGCAATGCCAATTAGCAGCTCGAGGAGCAAAACACATGCATGCATTATCATCCTCTGTTGTCACGAGGAGAGGGCAGCTCGTCGCCAAGCCGTCGAGGTCACCTCCACGCCTGACTAAACTTTCTGTGACGGCGACAGTGTCACATGAGGGAGGTGTGACGTGACGGTTATACACTCTCAAAATGACCTGAAACGCAGCCCGCCGCTGTGGTACATCATTTTCCAGAAAGAGGGAGAGGTCAGACATAATCTTTATTAGTCTTTTTTTTTTTTGGTACTTGTTTACATGCGAGCAGGGAGAGGGGGGAGGGAGGGGGGGAGGGGAGATTACCCAGGCTGGACCAGAGGGAGACGCTGAGACTGGCACGCACATCCAGCTGCTGGGTAATACTATACCGGTCGCATGAGAGACAGCCGCGTGTTTGTGTGAGAGTGAGTGTGTGTGTGTGTGTGTGTGTGTGTGGAAGGGTGGGTGCAAAGAGGAATCTGCCTGCAGTGCGTGTCCCCATATTTTTTCAAACACACCACACACATGCGCACGCACACAAGGGAGTGAGTGAGTGATTTTTTTTTTTTAAACTCAGCCCAAATTAGCTGAAATGTCAGTGTAGGTGTGAAGATGCACTCGGTGAGGGCCAGGGTCAGACAGAGAGAGAAGATAAGAAAGGGGGAAGAGAGAGAGAGTGTGTGTGTGCGTGTTGAAGAGAGCAGACAGAGAGTCCACTGCAGTCACATTATGTAGGTATGAAGCATCTGACCTTTACCAGCTGCAGACTCTGAGCATGAGAAACACATCTCCGGACGGAGAGCGCATAAGAAGCGAGTGCAAAAGCAACGAGGCCTCTGAGCTTCCAGGAGTCCCCCGTTGTGGCCCCCACAAGGCTCCGCTGCAGGCCCAACGGGGGCAGACGTACCGCCCCACCCTCTGCTCCGCTCGGTAAACACCGCCCGCCGCAAACACAACAAACCACAGCCGCCACCAAACACCCAGCGCTACTCCGGAGGCCCCCGGAGACGGAAACACGATCCTCCTCCTCCTCCCCCTCCCCCCCCTCCTCCTCTCTCGCTCCCCTACTCAATATTCCCCTCCGTTTCCCTTCCTTTCCTCCCTCTTTCCCCTCTCTGTTCCTCTCGTCTCAAAACTGCACGGCAAGTTCATGCGGATCTCTCTTCCCTCATTCCATTCATACCTCCCCCCCTCTTCCTTCTTCCTCCTCTCCCTTCTTTTCTCCTCCTCCTCCTCCTCTGTGCCTTTATCTGCACTCACTCTCTGCTACCTGTATGCTGACTAAGCAATGGAGGGTAAGGCACACAGGGCTAGAGCGCTTTAAGAGACACACCTGCTCAAGAGTGGCGCAGGGCTTACATTTGGAGAGTTGGTGTCTGAGAGAGGGTGGGGGAGGGGGAGCGATAGAGGGGGGGGTGGGGGGGGTGGAGATGTAAGTGTGTGCGAGCATGAGAAAGGGAGAACTGAGTGTGTGTGTGTGTGTGTGTGTGTGTGTGTGTGTGTGTGTGTGTGTGTGTGTGCTGGGGGTGGGGTTACCTTGTTCTCTCCCTCGATGACGACAACAGGAACCGAGGTGGCTGGCCAGCGGTGCTTAGAGGGGAGAGGCTTGTCACAGTTCCATAGAACGATGATCTGAAGGAGGGGAGGATGAAGAGAGGAGAGGAGAAGAGAGGAGAGGAGAGGGAGAGAATAAAACAACCACACGATGAGTAGACAGTTCCGTCATTCTCAACACCTTCTCACCTACGTCAGATGGTTGCGGTATGCCACACTCACACCTGCGTCTTGAAAGATGAAGACACAGACACACCACACACACACACACACACACACACACACACACACACACACACACACACACAGCCAACCAGACACACACAGCCAACCAGACACACACAGCCAACCAGACACACACACACACACACACACACACACACACACACACACACACACACACACACACACACACACACACACACACACACAAAAAAAACAATATCACACAACTCTGAAATGGTTTGCTGCTAGGAACCAGACCCTGAAAGCACACCCCCTAAAATGGCACCCTCCAAAATAAACAGCAGTCTGCTCCCGACGTGGAGTGGAAAGAGTCGAAAGCCCAGATTGCCGTCGGCCTTTTAAAGGACGCGCGCGCTCTTTACATGAGGCATGTAATTACTTCACTGGTTAACCTGAGCCATTGACTGCTCCTACATTAGCCCTCATGAATGTTTGATGTGGGAGCAGAAAGAGTCACAGAGATGGAGAGGGAGAAAGAGAAAGAGAGAGAGAGGAGGGGGAGAAAGAGAGAGGGAGAGAGAGGAGGGAGAAAGAGAGAGTAGACAGAGAGAGATAAAGAGAGAGGAGGGAGAAAGAGAGAGAGAGAGGCAGAAAGAGAGGAGGGGGAGGGGAAGACATGTATGTGATGCTTGGCTTGCTGTAGTCTGAGGGGAACAGGGGGCTCATGTCTGCCATGGTTCAAATAGAGCTATATACAGGGGGAGGGAGAGAGAGACAGAGAAGGAGGAATTGAGAGCAAAGAAGAGAAATGACAAAAGTTATGTGAACCAGAGAGAGACGCAACAGAATGACGAAAATGTTGAAAGGTGTGTGTGTGTGTGTGTGTGTGAGCAAAAGTGAAACTCCAACAGAAGTGCACACAAAAAGAAAACGTCCACTTGAGGACTGCAGGCTCTGGGGCTTGGGTGGATGGGGGGCAGGCTCTGGGGCAGGCTTGGGTGGATGAGGGGTGGATAGGGGGGGCAGGGTGGGGGTGGATAGGGGGGCAGGCTCTGGGGCGTGGGTGGATGGGGGGGCAGGGTGGGGGTGGATGCGTCAGGGCCCAGTAGCATCAGGCCTCATCATCACTCCCGTCCTCATCTGAAATATGATCAGCCTCGCTTCCCTTCCCTTCACTGATGAGAGCTGACGCACAGATGGCGTTTCCATCAGGTTCAGTCACTTTATCAAACAGAACTGGGGTGTGTGTGTGTGCACATGTATGAGTGAGTGTGTCTCTGTGCATGCTCTCACAGTTTTTGAAGTCAAACGGAACTCTCAGTCTCTCTCTCAGTCTCTCTCTCAGTCTCTCTCTCAGTCTCTCTCTCAGTCTCTCTCTCAGTCTCTCTCTCAGTCTCTCTCTCTCTCTCTGAACTGAGGAACACAGTCGAGCAGCGGGAGGTCTCCAGTCACAGAGGGAATGTGCTTGCCAGAGCCGGCTCAAGTCTCTCCCCCATCCCTTTCCCCTCCTTTACTCTGTCATTTATTTATATCCCGTCTTCCTCCACCTCCAGCTCCCAATCATGCCCAAGCTCCTCTTGATGAAACACAACAGAAGGGGTGGTGTGGGTGTGTGTGTGTGTGTGTGTGTGTGTGTGTGTGTGTGTGTGGAGGAGGGGGGGGGGGTTGGTTGGTGATGGTAGAGAAGAGAAGCACAGAAGAATTAAGCAACAAAGCTTACACCATTTCCTGGCCCTTCATGTCTTTGCCAGAAGCAGCACACATTCCATTCAAGAGAGAGAGAAAGACAGAGAGAAACATGGAGGGGAAAAAAAGAAGAAAGGTGGAGAGACTGAAAAAGAGATGGAAACACACACTCCCTCCTCTGTAGTGTAAAGGCATCTTCCCATTTCCTTTCCAGTGTGCTCAATTCAGTATGTGAATTATGTTCCCATGATCTCCTTATCCTTACAGCGCATTCTGCCACACACACACACACACACACACACACACACACACACACACACACACACACACGTTGACTACAACGATCCATACAGCTGGCCAACATTGCTGCAAGCTCAGTACCATCCCTGAGGAGAGTGGATACCATGGAAACAAGCAGCGGAGGTATTTTTCTCGAATAATGCCGATTCAGACGCACAGTTCAATGTAGAGAGTGGAGGGAAGCCTAGTCAAACACAAACAGGCCAGAAAAGAACGAAAGGTCGATACTGAAATGAAACAAGTGAAGGGTTGAAAGAACAGGAACAGGGACACAAAAGGTGTGTGATTAAGAGAGAGAGGGATAGAGGAGTAGACGCACCAGACGGACGGATGACAGGCGGTCTTACCTGGGCACAGTACTGGGACTTGGCCACGGCCACCAGCAGCTTGAGGATGGGTTGAGACTGGGACACCAGCGGGGTGACAGCATGGATGACAGCGGTGAACTTGGGCTGCGGTCGGACACCTGAGGAACAGAGAGAGAGAGAAGGAGGAAAATAGAGATAGAAAGAGAGAGAGAGAGAAAAAGAAAGAAAGAGAGACAGGGAGGAAAATAGAGATAAACAGAGAGAGAGAGGGAGGAAAATAGAGATAAACAGAGAGAGAGAGACAGAGGAAAATAGAGATAGAAAGAGAGAGAGAGAGAGAGAGAGTAATAAAGAGTGAGACTTTTAACTTGGGCAACAATAAGTTGATTCATTCATGCCAATAAAGCATCATTTGATTTGAGAGAGAGAGAGAGACAGCGAGCGAGTGACATTAGCCCATGCCTAGTGCAAGAGTGAGACTAATTAATTAGCTATTTGATAGCTAACCCTGTGCCCTTGATGCTGGCAAAGCCAGACAGATGCTCTAACAACCACCATGAAAATATCTTAAAGAAACAGTACACCCTCGCTGGATCTTATTTGCTGGGGTCATATTTCTGCCTGGCGGCCGAGTGAATCTCGAGCGAATCAAGGCTCTGCCTTGTCGAGGGAGGAGCCGCAAGGAGATTCATTCAGTCCTTGAAGGTCCCCGCAGTTAAGGGTTTTTCTTTTTTTTTGCATTTTAATCTCTGCGCGCTCCTTCAAAATGCCACCTCCGGCTCATCAAAATGCCACCTCCATGACAAACGGGCTGCGTGGGCAGGGCGGATCGTTTTATGCCGGTTACGGCTCTCTCTCTCTTCAAACCGCCCTAATTTTTTAAAAGCTAATGAGAGGTGCTCAATCAAGTGCCTTATATTGATCAAGCTGACAGCCGCATCCATATTAAGATGAAGAGCAATCCCAGGATGGTATTTAAGGTTGCCTTCTCTCTATGACGCAGTGGATTGGATCGCTGGGGATTTTTTTTTACTGATCAATAGGCTAGCAGTTGTTGCCTAATCAATCACGAAACGTGTAATTTCGCGACGATGCGTGTCCTCACAGTGAAATTTCAAAGGGTCATTTACTCAGGGCCACTCCATGAAATGTTCTCTGGTAATCACCCTGTCCTCACCTCCATAATTTACCAGGAAACAGTGCTATCAATCTATCTTTATAGGTTAGTTTCAGAAGTCAATAGTTACTCAACCGAAAACACACACATTACCGTGCACAATAAAAAAATAATTCAACTTAGGAAAATGTGATGTGTCCACTTCTGTCTTTTCATAAGTGACTGAGATTGACTAGTGGTGAAAAACTATAACAAACATCAGGCCCTATTTGACCAGCATGTTCTAATGTCATTCACATCAGCAACCCTGCCTTATAAGAGATGACCTGAACAGACACACAACAGCCCCTCTTACAGTGCTGCAAAGGTCTACGGCATTAGCAATGTACTGATATTTTACAAAAGACTAAAAAAAAAAAATCACAATGGTCCTCAAACAGCAAACAGATGGTGCTAATTACCTTGGGTACTGAAGATATAAATAATTTAAATATTCAATCATTTCACAGTTACTTTAACCTACAACCAATGTTAACCCTATGCAGTTAACCAGGCTATAACATGTGCTTGAATATCCACCATATGCTTGGGTCTAAATAACTGGTTCAGTAACTAGAGCAGAGCCTATCTCCTTGAATAGAGCTGACCTTCTCCAGGTCGAGCCATATGTTCAAGCTGAAGTGGCTGGTTCCTGTGGGAACACCACTGCCCCTCTCTTACACATCTGATTGGACCTTTTGCTGTGGACCGTGAGCTAAAAAGGCTGAATATCTGCACAGCGCACACTCACCGAGCCCAGCGTAGTAGAAGGGGAAGTCCCCCAGGTGAGAGGAGTACTGGGGAAGGGCGAACAGGCCCCCGGGGTGGCTGTTCCACATCGGGCTGCTCCTGGACATGTGCTGCAGGACCCGGTCCTGGATGATCTGTGGATGGAACGCAGTGCAGCACAGCATACGTTAAGACCAGCACACACACACACACACAAATACCCCTTCATTTCTCCCAATTCTGGGGTTCAGCCAGGTGGCGGGGGACTCAGGGAGTCAAGACAGATTGCTTTTGTGCCTCGGAGCTCTCGCGACTCCAAATGACAAGCATGGAAAAAGAATCCAGAGACAATAAGAGTCACACACTGCAGCAGCAGAAGCCCCCAGAGGCTTTTGTATTTACCCCCCCGTTGGCGTCAGGTGGAGCTATTAGGTTAGGAGCGGGCATCGATGGCAGAGAGGGTTGGGCGCCGTGGCGATGGCATGTCAACGTTGCTTACCACCTAGAGGGGCGTTTTTCATCGTGCCGTTTTACAAAGCAGCGCGACATTTCATGGATGAGAGCCAGGATTAAACGTACTGACAGGAAAAAAAAAAAAAAAAAGAAGCTCAAATGAGTTTTTATTTTTCCGAAGCCGCAGGGAAGTCAATAACCGCTCCGACTGGGCTTGGCGGATTAGCTGGGCGTCCCCTGGCCCCTTGATAAAAGCACTTGTCACCTTTAAAATGTAATCCTAAAGCCCGCTGAAAGACCATTTCTCCTGCCTCTTGCTGTAAGGGGGAGAATAATAAATATATATATATATATATAAATCCGTCCCCTCAGCCCAACCCGAAGCAACATGATGAATGAGTCAACTGCCACCACCGCCACCCACCATCAACATAGACTATACCTACAAAAAAAAACTAAATAAATAAATTCAATAAAAAAAGAGAAATTGGACAAAATGTGTCGCTTCAAAACAGCCCCTTTGGAAATGCACCGTAATAGCACCAAGGTCTCGGAATTTGAGGCTGCGTTCATGCTGCCTACTTCTCGACAGGAAATGAGCTATGATTGGTTTAACGGGTGCTGCCTACCTAGAGGTAGCGGTAAGCACAAAGACTTTAGTGTTTAGTTGCCGAACGAGAGAGAGATAAAACATTTTAAAAGTAATTGGTTCGCTGCGTGTTTGCTCTAGGGCCGGACCAGTCACAGGGAGGGTCACTCCTCTAGCTGGGAATGGGGGGGGGGGGGGGGGGGGGGGCGGTGGGCAGGGGGGGGTCAGGGGCTGTTATCTCAGAGCAGCACAGCTCCTGGGGAAGGAGAGCAAGGGTCTGAATAGGGAATTCATTTTACCACCCTGTGTGCCTGAAGAGAGAGAGGATAGAAACTCCTTCACCCAATGAGTGAAAGTCATTAGTTCACTCACTCACTCCCTCACATCCAATCAGATAACTCCATCTGGCTGTTTCTTGGTGTCTTATGCATGCCATGTCGTTGTGAACGTTTTTGGTGAGAAAGACAGTGATATACAAACTACCCGTAATCCAACAAACAAAACGCTAATACATGAGAATCGTGTCTTTTAAGCTTAGTAATTGTGTCTTTTAATCCATGTCAAACATTTCCACACTTAGTTTTTTTGTACTCTGCGCTCACGATAAAAGCACTGGATTCAAGCTTGTCGGGCCACCCCCCCCCCCCCCCCACTCCCCTCCATAAAACAATACAGGCAATGGCAACAGAATGCAGATTTGCCACAACTGGAGGAATTGGCTCGTCTTCCAGTGAACGTGCCTGTGGGTGCCAGAACAATCCAGCACAATAGTGGCAGTGGATCCAGCCCTGGCAGTCCTGGCACAGGGCAGATCACGCACGGCCGGCGCCACTCAGCCCGGGGCTGCTCAGCTGAAGCATGGGCATGATCAGGAATGTTTCTGAAGGTTTCAGATGTGTGTGTGTGTGTGTTTTTGTGAGAGCGAAAAGGGGATTTTTTTATTTGTATTTTTTTTTTGTGTATGGCAACAATCGAGGTGACCAGTCACGTTGACCAGTTGACGTTTTGTCATTGGTTTCTTACATGGTTGTACAGACAACTCTCGTGGATGCTTTGGAAAATGTGTTGTGTAAATGCATTTATATTTGAGACTGAGAGTAAAAGTAGTGGAGAAAGAAAGACAGACTCGAGAGAGCGAGAGAGAGGAAGAGACTCCGTGGGATTGCGTTTGAACGTGCCGCTCACCTCCAGCGTGGTGAGCACAATCTTCTCCACCGAGGAGAAGTAGGCCTCCCACAGGAGCTGAGTCTGCTGGCGCAGAGACAGGATCTTATCCTGATGGATGGAGCGCACCGTGGATGGGATCTACAGACAGAGAGAGAGAGAGAGAGAGAGAGAGGGAGGGAGAGAGACAGAGAGAGAGGGGGAGAAAGAGAGACAGAGAGAGAGAGAGAGAGAGAGAGAGGGGGAGGGGGAGAGGGGGAGAGAGACAGAGGGAGAGAGAGAGAGATGTATCAAAAGATCAAAAAGCAATACTAAGTTAAGGATGAAACAAGTGTGTGTGGGAATGAGAGAAAGTGAGGGAGTATGATTAAAACAGGAGTTATAGAAAGAGAGGGGCAGAGACTGGGACGAGAAGAGCTCTGACTCTATGAGAAAGATGGGCGAGGGTGAGAGAGGAACAGAAACAAGGATTAACATGGAGGTGAGCAGAGAGAGAGGGGGAGCGAGAGAGAGAGAAGTGAGAGAAAGAAAGGAAGAAAGAAAGAGAGAGAGAGACATGACAGAGAGAGATGGATGGAGAGAAAAAGAGAGGGAGGGAGAAGGGCAGAGAGCAGGGGAGATGACAGGAGATGGAGAAAAGAAAGGGTTAGAGAGAGAGAGAAAGAGAGAGAGGGATGGAGAAAAGAGAGATGACGGAGGAGAGGAGTACCTGCAGTAGGAGGCGCTCGTCTCCGATGACTGCCGCCGTGTTCCAGTCGATGACCTCGGAGAAGGGCAGCTCCCAGCCGTTACTCAGCATGACTGGGACGCAGGCCGCCTGTGACAGACACACACACGCACGCACACACACGCGCACACACACACACACAGACACACACAACCACAAACATGAGCACAGATCCAGTCTGCAGTCGCTGTCGAGATGCAGTCACATAACTTGTCTGCATATATAATTCAGCAGTCATTTTCTGTCTCATTCTTTCTCACACACACACACACACACACACACACACACACACACCCTAGTGTTCCCCCTCAGACGCTGTGAACAGTGGTACAGACACAAAGACCTACACGAAGGAAATAAGATGTTTACTGGGAAAAGGATATTATGAACCCGTAAAAAACGGCTTTTTAACAGGCCCAGGGTCTCCCATTTATAGCATACAAAGCAGGAAACACAGTCTAAACACACACACACACACACACACACACATGCGAACACACATGAAACAACTTAAAACGAGAACACTCATTAAACATTCAAGTGACCGCAGTTGCACGTGCACTCCAGCTGAGAGAGGAATGCAGAGATAATGAGGGGAAAAAAAGAGAGAGCGATAGAGAAAGAAAGAGAGAGGGGGGGGGGGGGGGGAGGTTGGGGAAAGGAGAGACCGAAAAGGAGGGGGGTGGGAGAGCGAGACAAAGAAGTGATGAGAGCAATAACTAAAGGAGGAGAATGCCGGCAAAAACAACACTATCAATAAAGCCAGCTTCAGCAAAGACAGGGGGTTGCAAAGGAAGAGAAGAAGAAGAGAAAGAGAGAGAAAGATAGAGAGAGTGATGAAGAGAAGAGAAGAGCAGCTGGTATGTCTGACAGGAGGCTGACATAATGAGGACCTGTCAGTCACCGGGGTCAGACAGGTGTGAGGAGAGAGAGAGAGCGAGAGACAGCGGCCGCCACAGGGATGGACACACACACACACACACACACCGTGCCAAGAGCATACAGCATAGTGAGGGAGAGGGTGTAGTACTCAGGGAAATTAGTTTGCCCATGTGGGGTTGAAGACCATATGTTTACTCTAGTTATCCTTGTGTGTGTGTGTGTGTGTGTGTGTGTGTGTGTGTGTGTGTGTGTGTGTGTGTGTGTGTGAGAAAGAGACAGAGAGACACAGAGTGTGGTGCGAGTGAAAGTGAGAGACCGTTGGGCAGAAAGAAGGAGAGAGGGAAAGAGAGAGATGCAGATTATGGTGGGTGAAGAAGGGTGTATTCATGGCTTTTTAAAGTGTGTGTGGATAAGATAATGAAAAATCTGTATGGGGTGGAGGCATGGAGCGCAGTGTGTGTGTGTGTGTATGTGAGAGAGTGTGTGTATGTGAGTTTCTATGTAGGTGTGTGTTTGCTCAGTGGCTGAGGGGGAAATCAAGGAGCATGAAGCAGGTCAGTGTGAGTTTGCCCAGAGGAAATTAGGGAGTACAGTGGCAAATAATATGTGCTCTTTACTGCTTGTGCCTGTGTGTGAGTGTGAGTGTTTGTATATATATTTGTGAAAGAGAGAGTAGAGATAGACAGAGGCTGTATGTGAAAAAGATGGGAGAGTGAGAGCCAGAATAGGAAGAGTGAGTGAGTGAGTATGTCGTGTGTGTGTGTGTGTGTGTGTGTGTGTGTGTGTGTGTGTGTGTGTGTGTGTGTGTGTGTGTGTGTGTGTGTGTGTGTGTGTGTGTGTGTGTACCTGCAGTGCCTCCAGGAAACGAAAGGAGCCCAGGCGTCGTCCACGAGGCACCAGGCAGAAAGTGGAGTTGTGCAGCATTTCTTTGTAGTCATACCTGCAAAACACAAAACACACACACATAAGTTAGAACGATATCAGCAAGAAACACTCACAGAGCATTCAGGAACAGTCTCACCTGAAGAAGCAGTGCGCGCGCGCACACACACACACACACGCACACGCACACGCACACGCACACGCACACGCACACGCACACGCACACGCACACGCACACGCGCACACACACACACACACACACACACACACACACACACACACACACACACACACACACACACAGTGTGAAGAAGCAGTGGGCACACACACATTACACTCCTATCTGTGAGTCCACACACACACACACACACACACCCCCCCCCCACACACTTTAAATCCTCACACAGAGCCACTTGTCTCCCACACTCAATTACAGCACTCCGTCACTGCCATGACACCTTCCTCTTCCCCTCTCCTCTTTCCTTCTGTCATTTGCTCCCTCCTTCTCCCTTTCTTTCTCTCTCTCTCTCTCTCTCTCTCTCTTTTTTCTCTCCTTCCCTCTCTCTCTCTCCCCAACTCCACTGAGGTGTGCCTGATTACAAGCCAAACAGAATGATCAACCTTCCTGGTGTAATGAGGTGAGAGCAGCACCTGCTCCAGAGAGTTAAATCGTGGTGTGTGTGTGTATGTGTGTGTGTTCATGCTGTAACAGCAGGGTGAAACCAAAAGGTGTTCTTTACACCATGACACCTTAGTGATATTATCACATGAGACATTGTACGTGCGCACACACACACACACACACACACACACACACACATCAAAGTGGGTAGAGGGCATGGGGTCTAAGGGTGCAAGGTTAAGAGGGAAGCAAATCACTCATCAGACACAAAATCATTCAGCTGCCTCCAATGTCCATGAGAGGTGAAGGTTAAAACACTACCACTGTCTCACACACACACACACACACACACACACAAATCTGGGTGGTGTTCTTGCTGACACAGTGGTGGTGCAGTTTGCCATCTCAGCGAGGGGGGGGTGGGGTGGGGTGGGGTGGGGGGGGACCTGCCGTCTAGGGATGAGATGACTGCTGTGGAACATCCCACCCACCCACCCACCCACCCACCCACACCCACACCCACACACGCACACGCACACACGCACACACGCACACACGCACAGATAAATGTGTTTGAATGCACGCAATTACATTGCTGCCCATCACTGATCTATAACTGTTTAGATCAGTTCTGACTAGTGAAGACATCTCACACATGCACACAAGCTGACACACACACACACAGCAGATGCCTCCTGCTCATCCCAATCCGTCTGTTAATGTGACAGAATATCAATGACCATGCAGGACCGAGGATCAGCCTCAAGCACTCTGCCTGCTGGCTCTTAAACAAGGATTACCTGCCCCTCACACACACACACACACACACACACACACACACACACACACACACACACACACACACACACACACACACACACACACACACACACACACACACACACACTCAGAAGAGCAGCTTTGTCTTGGCTGTCAAACACACATGTGCGGCGTGTCCCACGTTATTAACACAGTGGAGATGGCAGCTTTAAGGGTCTCAGCAGGATATTGGGTTACACCGCACTAAGCACCACTCTGTATGCATGTGGGCTGTCCACACACACACACACACACACACACCCCCACCCTCAACTGCCTCAGGTCAAGATGTGTGTGTGTGTGTGTGAGTGAGAAACATAGTGGACCCACCCACCCCTTCTAGTAGACACTCACACGCACAGGTTTAATATGTGCATATACTCGAGGCATAGTCCCTGGATATTATGTGTGTTCTTTGCAATAAAGATGTGTGTGTGTGTGTGTGTGTGTGGTGGTTGGGGGTGGGGGGGGGGGGGGGGTTGTTAATTAAAGCAGAACTAAAAGGCACACATGGGACAGAAAGGGGGTGGGAGTCAGCACCTTACCAGCTGGGCACCGGGGTTTATATATGAGTGTTTGGCTGCCGCAGCCTTCACGTCAGAGTGTGTGTGTGTGTGTGTGTGTGTGTGTGTGTCAGAGACTGTGAGAGAGACTGAGATTGATTGTGTGTGTGTGTGTGTGTTTGCTTGCGTGTGCATGAGTGTGTGAAAGCTGTCAGCTGGGGCCTTGTGTTTGGGTGCGCTCCGTAGCGAAAGCACAATTAGCTGACCCACGAGCAAGTCACCTCCCAACCCCACCCCTCCCCGCACCAACCAGACGCACAGTGGGTGACCTCGCTGGGTGTTTCCATGACGACGGCAGCGGCACACATCCACGAGGAGTGGTGTAATTACTCCGGTCCCGACACTTCGCACAAAGACGAGCACCACACTGTACAAACAACAAATACAAACACATACGGAACCCCACTCTCCTCTCTGTGTTATTGCATTTTTTTTGGCCTTTAAAATAAACCCACTGTGTGGCCAAAACAAAGTCTGTGCCCAGCAATCCAGTTGGGGCGCTTGACCAGGATCGCAGCCAAGATTCTGCAGCACACAACTCAAACTCTCTGCACTACCAGTAACAAACCACACACACACACACACACACACACACACACGTATGTCACTCTCTCTCACACACACACAAACAAACATCAGACACACACACACACACACACACACAAACATAAAAACACAACTATCAGACACACACACACACACAGCATACCCGATTGGCATCAATGTCTGCCCACTCACACACACACACACACACACACACACACACACACACGCTGAATGCCAAGCCCCTGGCATCACTGACATGTGGGCAAACACATGAGGAGGCCAAAATGAGAAGCTAGTGGTGCACTCACAAACATATTCACCCTGAAGGCTATCAGTGTCAGTAATCCATGCCGATGCAGGAGAAGGGCACGAGTGGCTGACAGGGGCATTAAAGTCAGCTTAAGGGACACCCCAGCGCTGCCCTCCACACACACACACTCTCTTGCCACTGCACGCTACTTCAGTACACTCACTACAGTAGAAGTTAGCAGACGCTAACACGCTAGGGCTGCGCATCTCAAATTGCATACGTCTACTATGTCTGAATGAATAACTGTTAATGATGGTCTGTGGGTGTGCAAGTGTGTGCTTAGATGACAAGCAGACAGTGAGGAGAGTCTGGGTCAGACTTGGTGCAGACCTGGGAGATATCCCATCATGCCGGGCTAAGTTGCTATCTGGCTTAGCAGCGCATTCCCAGGCATCAGCTAATCATTAATCTGACGTCCTTTCTCTGGCAGACTGTCAAGGCAGGGGATGAGTGTTTTTTTTTTTACTGAGACCATGTGTTAAAAGCACCCGCCATTAATAGGTCTTTCTGACAAACACACTCTCTCCGCATCGCTTGCACGCTCCCGTCCAACCATCTGCACTTCCATCGCACAGCTGGGTGTGTCTGGTGAGTGCTCGTGGCGTGGCCGCGCCCTTGTCTCCGCACTGGCCGTGACTAATGCGTCGTCGTAATTAGGCCTCGTTACCACGCTTTGTGCTAGTTCCAATTAGCTTCCGAGCATACAGTGAGACGGAGGCCCCCTTGCTGCTCACCTCCACAGCCCCTCTCCTCCCGTACGCACACCCATCACCCTGGCCTCATGACCAGCGTGTGCCACTCTTCTCCAACCCGTGACCGTGGTAAGGACTGACCATGTCCCGAAGACAATCTGATTAAACACGACAAATCAGCTAGAGATTAGCATCAATTAAAGATTGAGTGATGAATCTACGTCTTTGTTTTTGAGACGAGACAGATCCACAAGACGTTCATTCTCACAGATGCCATCACACGGACAGTCATCTGAACGTCATTAGGGAACAAAAGAAGCGGCCATGATTGAAACAGTGGCTTGTGACTGTGCTCAACTGTTCATTGTGACCAAAGTTTTCTTGTACAGTTCTTAATCCATTTTATATGGCAAAAAAAAAATTATCCACCATTTCATTCCCATCAGCACCAGTTCAATCTAGGTACGATGATTTCAACAGCCAGAATGAACTGAATCACGTTGTGTGGTTTTGAGTTGTTAAGATGGCTAGTGCCAAGCGGTTAGCATAGTATATCTGTAGCGATGAGAAGAGTTTATACAGTGTATCATCAAA
>NC_045170.1:10987943-11010443 GCF_900700415.2 Clupea harengus
AGGGAGGGAGACAGACAGACAAATAAACAGGCAGGCAGACAGACAGACATGGAGAGAGAGACAATGAAAGAGAGACAAAGTGAGTGATTGGGATCAGAAACACAGGGGGGGAGGAGGAGGCTACTGAGCCAACAAATACAAAGAGACACACACAGGGATACCGGCAGGAGACAGAACACTCACAAACACACAGATACATGAATGAGTAAATCCATATAGTGACTGAGGGAACCCAGCTGCTCTTCTTTAGACCTGGTTCCATGGCAGGTCATAGACACCCCGCCCTCCCCCACCCCCCAACCCCCAACCCTTCATCCCCTCCCCTTCACCCCCACCCTTCATCCCCGTTCCCTTCAGCCAGTGCTTCGGCAGGCCTTGTCAGATCACAGGCGTGCGGGACGCCCCGGGAACAAGGGCCTCTGAAACAAAAACAACAGAGGAGCGATGTGATCTGGGCCCGCCGATGCCGAGAACACTTGTCAATCTCTCACTGTACAAGGCAGCAGCATGGAGAGGGGGAGAGGGGGATAGAGAGAGAGAGAGGGAGGGAGGGAGAGAGAGAGCGGAGGATGGAAGACAGAAGACAGAGAGAATGTCATCAGTCTGATGGAGTGACAAGGCGGGATAAGAGGGATAAAAGATAGAGTGCTTTGAGGATGTTTGCGTGTGAGGTGTGTCTGTCTGTGTGTGTGTGTGTGTGTGTGTGTGTGTGTGTGTGTGTGTGTGTGTGTGTGTGTGTGTGTGTGTGTGTGTGTGTGTGTGCGTGTGTGCGTGTGCGAGAAAGAGAACGAGAATACAAAAAGAGAGGGAGATGCACCCGCATAGCCAATGGCTTCCCCCAGATCCCCCTCAAGGGGTGAGTAACATGCATTCCAATTTGAAAATCTGTCCGTCAGCCAAAAGGCCGGGTTGTTTTTCTTTCTCCTCCTCCTGCTCCTCTTCTTCCTCTATTCAAGCAGAGCAAGCCCGTCCATTGTCATGGAGTGTCCACTCTGGCCAGCCTCAATCAGTGGCCGTTCAAAGAGGAGCCTTTGAGCACAGGCGATATATGATACAGGTGTGGCAGTAAGCCCAGGCTATACTTGGGGCTCAAGTGACATGCTTTAAAGAGAGGGGGAAAGAGTGAGGGAAGGAGAGAGAGAGAGGGGGGGGGGGGGGAGAGGACGGGGGGTGGCAAGACCTTTAGGCACTCTGCCTGAGGTAACTGTGACTCATTCCTAAACAATCAACACGCTTGTGTGTGTGTGTGTGTGTGTGTGTGTGTGTGTATATATATATTTGTGAGGGGGTTGTTAAGGAGTGTTGGATGTGTCGCCTTGGGCTCAGGTTCACAAATCCCTTAAGCCTTCAGAGGGAAAGCCGTAGAGGTAAAAAGAAGGTAGGGGTGTGTGTGTGTGTGTGTGTGTGTGTGTGGTGGGGAGGGGGAACAGCTGTTCTGTGGCAAGTTCGGGAGGCAGGGGTGTGTGGTGTGTGTTTGGGGATTGCTGTGCGCTATGCAGCTGTGTCCTCAGGGCTCTCTCACACGCACACACTGACCTCAAAGCTAAGTCACACATACACAGACATGTACACACACACACACACACACACACACACACACACACACACACACACACACACACACACACACACACACACACACACACACACACACACACACACACACACACACACACACACACACACACACACACACACACACACACTACAATCTACAGTCATTCATTTTTTAGGCTTCATGTTTGCATAAGGCTCTCCATTCATGTCATATCCAGCCTGCATGAAGAGACAGACAGAAGGGTGTTTGAGAGAGACAGAGAGATAGAGCGAGAGTTCAAAGATTTAGCAAACACAAACAAAAAGGATCTCACAACACACACACACAGCCAAATTTAACTCGTAGGCCTTACACTGCCAGTGAACTACAAACACAGGGACAAGTTCCTAGAATCTGTACTGAGGACAAACTGATATCCATGACTCACTTGTGCTATGCTACATGTTCTTCATATCCTTGTTTGATCTATAGGGACCTAGAGTGTGCTAAAGGTGCTAAAACCCTATTAGAGCTTCCTGCGCCATCGACCTCATATGACCTTGGCAATGATGTGTTCTCCAATAGGAATTGAAGAACATTTTCAACTTCAGATTCAGTTCATATTTCTACTTCAGAGCAGACACACACACACACACACACACACACACACACACACACACACACACACACACACACACACACACACACACACACACACACACACACACACACACACACACACACACACACACTCTCTCTTCTCCATCAGAGAAGCCCAGAAAAAGCACAAGTACATTTATGGGCTGACAGAGGGAGAGTAAAAACGAAAACGAGAGAAAGAGAGAGAGAGAAGGAGCGCGCAAAAGAGATTAAGAGGGGGAAATAGAAAGTGAGAGCGTCAAAAAGGAATGAACGCGAGCGAGTGAGACAGAGAGAGAGAAAGTCGACTTGCACTCAACCACAAAAGGCTCCAGTCAAAGTGACTGTGGGCTCGAGCTCAGTAATCAACTGCAGTTAAGACAGCAGCCCCTCCATCGCTACCTGTCAGTTAGGGACTGGCAATTAAAGTGAGCGCCAAGCAGCAGGCTGATTGAAGTACTCATTAAACCCCACCAACAAGGGCTGAGAAAGAGAGGGTGGGTGGGGGGGCGATGACGGAAATTGAGTGGTTGAGAGGAAACGCACTTCGAGAAGACGAGAGGGAGAAGGCGAGAGAGAGAGAGAGAGAGTGAAGAATGAATGAGGGAGAGGAGGAGTATCAAACTGTGTCTGTCTCCCCTCTCTCTCTGTGATGAGCCAATTAAATTGAAGGATATGTTGCGTGTGTGTGTGTGTGTGTGTGTGTGTGTGTGTGTGTGTGTGTGTGTGTGTGAGAGAGTTATGGGAGTTGGGTTTTTGGGGGAGGGTGTGTGTGTGTGTGAGTGGAGGGTGTATTAAAGCAATATAGCAATGCCGGAGCCGTTTCCTAGCAACATGTTGAGCAAGCAAATCTCCCAAAGCCCCCAGTGGGTTGAGCACTGAGATACGAGTGTGTGTGTGTGTGTGTGTGTGTTGAGCACTGAGATACGAGAGGCCAGATCATCGCTTGCTCCCTACAAACCCGACCAACCCGAAGACTCCGTGGCCATGAGGGGACGCAACTCAACGTGTGCCCTTGCAGAGCGGGTGATTTGGGATAGGGCTTTAAGGGGCGTTTCATCAGGATCTTGTGGCTGAGGGGCAGTAAGAGGGTACTACTGATTGAGAGGGACAAGGGGACAAGGACACAAGGAGACGACGTGACAGTTCAAGTAAAGTCATGACAAGCCCTTGGACACACACAGCAGTGACGAAATGGCGTGGACAGAAATGCGGAGGGAGGAAAAGAACGACAGCGAGAATGAAAGATAATAAAAGACAGCCAAGAGCAGAAAAGAGGAGATAAATAAAGTAACCGTGAACGCAGTGGTGCGAGGATTGACTCAGTGGTGTGTGTGTGTGTGTGTGTGTGTTTTGGAAAAGAGGTTGTGACAAGGACGCAGTAATAAGCCTTTCTGTGAGGCTGGGCAAGGCTGAGGCTGAGGCGTGAAGGTCTGGAGACCTGCTGAGCTTTTGTGCTCCTCTGCGTAAGCATACATCCTGTGCACACACACTGTCCACAACAGGTCATGGCATAGCACAAACAGCACACTGATTGCAATGTGACTTCACAGCCAAGAGCCGTTTTTGCAGTTGCCGGTTTTAGCTGGCTTGACAATGTGTATATAATAACGGATCCAAAACACGCACACACACACACACACACACACACACACACACACACACACATTAACGTGAAGGAAAGATCTGCCGCTCCAGACCTCTCAACATACACCATGCAAACCACACACAGTGTGCGTGTGTTTGTGTGTGAGTAGTCTCGGCCCAGTGTTTTAAAAGTAACGCAATTAAAACAATCGTTCTGCTGGACCATCTCCATATAACAACAGACTCTCCACTGATTAAACCCCATCACCCCAGCCAGGGTGTAGCAGGGCTGCCCTCACAGAGAGCCCTCTCCATCCTCTACACTGTACCACCCTGTTTGGCTTGGTCTTATACGGTTCCCTTTACCACCTTGTTTGGCTTGGTCTTATACGGTTCCCTTTACCACCCTGTTTGGCTTGGTCTTATACGGTTCCCTTTACAATCACAGCCACTGACACAAACTGGCAAACAGGCATAACCTTTAAGCTGAAAATGATGTCTTACTTAATAATTAGGCATTAATAGCAAAGTCAATTTCAACAGTTTAGTGGTGTGCTAAGCGTAGGTGTAGTGGCTCGCAGCCGACGCCTGGATGCAGGGTCCACTTTCTAAGCAAACAAACAAACAAACTAAAAAGGTCTTTTCCCAGCTAATTTTGCTATCAGCGACACATGGTGCTCAGAAGATAGCTTTGAAGTCGCTGCAGTTAAAAAAAAAAAAAAAAAAAAAACACAACAAAAAAAAAACAACATAAGCAAAACCAAGTCCTGCTGCTAATGAGAGAAAAAAAGAAAAGAAGATTAGAGGAAAAACAAACAAAAGCAATGAAGAAGAACGAGGGAAAGAGAAGGGGACAAAAGAACCCGGGAAGGAAACAAATGACACCTCCCGCCTCCCTTGTTCTCAGGCGGGCGGGGTGGTCCCAGTTAGGAGCGCCAGGAGCAAATCGTTCCCATTTAATCCACGCTCGGGGAGAGCCGGTACGACGGACGGGGAAGACGTGCAATGACATGCGTGGAAACGGCAGATCTGAGAGACGGAACAGCTTCCGACGTCCATTTTAGAAAAGCATGTGGGTGAGCACCGGACTATATGAATGTAATCATTTGACAGAGAGAGAGACCTGGCTTTTCAGATCTCTTTTATTTAACACAGATGAAGAGCAAACGAGAGGGGGGGGGGGGGGTAAAGAGTGAAAGACAGAAAGGGAGAGAGAGCAGAAGAAAAAAAATGGAGGAAAAGTCAGAGAGATGATGATGGAGAAAGACAAGAGGAAAGAGCAAGGGGAATATGTGAGGGAGAGAGGTAGAGAGGATAGAGAGAGAGGATAGATATGAGAGAGAGAGATAGGAGAGGAGAGAGAGATAGGAGAGAGAGAGAGAGAGGAGAGAGAGAGAGAGGGTAGAGAGAGAGAGAGGAGAGAGATAGGAGAGAGAGAGATAGGAGAGAGGAGAGGAGAGATAGGAGAGAGGAGAGGAGAGATAGGAGAGAGGAGAGGAGAGATAGGAGAGAGAGAGAGAGAGGGAGAGAGAGAGAGAGAGAGAGAGAGAGAGAGACTCCCCCAGGCCTTGGCAGAGCAAGTGTGCATTGCCTTCAGCTGGAGGAGTTCAAAGGGACTCAATAAAACATTTACAGCTCAGGAGAAGTGCCATTCTCACACTCCGCTCGCTCCGACCTTGGGTTAAATGCATTTAATTAGAGCACGGGATCCGCACACCCCCCTTCCCTTCTGTAAGAAGCCCTGTGGACAGACATCCTTCGTGTGTGTGTGTGTGTGTGTGTGTGTGTGTGTGTGGGTTGGCATGTCTCCTCTTCCATCATAATCATCAAACATTGCTTCAGGAGAATATTTGCTGTGTGACACACTGCAGGACAAGAGAGAGAGCAAGAGAGAGAGAGCAAGAGAGAGAGAGAGAGTGAGAGAGTAAGAGAGAGCAAGAGAGAGCGAGCAAGAGAGAGAGAGAGAGAGAGAGAGAGAGCGCAAGAGAGAGGGCGCAAGCATGAGCTGAATGGCTTTCACACCATACCAAATGGCACATCTGTGATGGTCGGCTTGCACCGTTACAGATCAAAGGTTTCATTGTGCCTTGTCATTTTCACAACCAGCTATTGGAATAAAGCTGAGGAAAATGTGCAATAAAGCTCTCAATGTACCACCACAAAAGAACTATAAAACTCATAAAAGGCACAGAATAAGTGTCTTAATGACAAATACAGAAAACATGCTGTTCTGCCAAGATGGCGAGCAGCACCCAATCAAGATGGTCTGTTCACCCATTCAAATTCCTATTAAGAAAGCAAGACAGGGAGTTCCAGAGGTTGCACATACTTTGTGCTAAGGCGTATAGTAAACAAGGGCGGCGTTTCACTGCTCACAAAATGTCTGAGGAAATAAAAATCCACATATTTTATATGTAGATAAGCTAATGTTTTCTCAGTCCTGTTCTTCGCAGTGCCTTTGCGAGTCTGCTCCTCTGGTGGATCAGGGCCTGAGGGCTGTGGGGATCTTATTAGCAACTTAGGCTACAATGGACCAGGCAGGGGGAGGGAGAAAGAGTAGCATCGTTATCAGTTTGAATTTAGAAACCGTACCCTACTGCGAAAGTAAGTCTCGTGCTAATAATAAACAACAGAAGGCATCTTCATTTTCAGAAATCGACTGCCGTTTAGGGCATGCTAGCCGGCACGCATGAATGTATTAAACGGAAGAGAGTTGGTAGAAAAAGGGAAGGCTTGTGTTTCCCGTATGGTTACCCATACCGTTATTCTCGTCCACCTCAAGGCTGTGGTGAGTCGACAGACTGAAGCAGGGAGGAGACTCAAAAAAAAAAGAATCTTCCAGGTAGAATGTATTCTGCCCGCTTCTTTAGCACAATAATAATTAACTGCATCTATTTTATCTCCGTGCGCTTCTTACTCGGGGCACAGGGTTACCAATATCTTTTCAGTGGCCTCCTCCTTCCCACACACCACATGACTTACTTGTTTTTTAAACTCTGCCATCCAACTACAATGTAAAAATGGAGAGAATTCAAATGTGATGTAATGATCAGGTTCCGCCGAAACTAATAGTGGAATGTGTTAAGGACCGGGGGGGGGGGGGGGGGATAACGTGTGCGGCCTCACCTGGCCTCCAGCGCCTAGCTAATGAGAGGGAATATCTGCTTCTGAATCAGGTGAGAAGGTTAAAGAGCCTGTGTGCGCCAGCACCTTCGTCCCTCTCTCTTTCACACACACACACACACACACACACACACACACACACACACACACACACACACACACACACACACACAGTATGTGACTGAAAATGAGTGCATATGCGTCGGTGTGCATGCCTTTTGAATACCACTTCCAATTTGTGGTCTGGGATCGAACAATGACTGCAGTCAGATTTTCCAGACGCACTTTCAACATTCTGCTCCAGCTCCAGCTGACTCATAACTCAACACGTTTTGACAACTTTCATTAGAGCACAAAGGCGTTTTATCCCCTTTGGCAGACACTTATAAAATAAGACACAACACCGCTAAATACCACTGGTGAAACACAATAGCTGACCTTTGGATAAATCCTCTAATCATTACAGCTGAGACACAGACTAGCCAGGGTCCTCCATATTAAAATAACAAGGCAAAAATCTTTTTCCCATCAACTTGACAAGTGCCTGTGTTTTCTTATCTAATAAACAAAAGTGGAGTGTGGTCCTAAATGTCACGTAGTCAAGTCCGGCTGAGTGCCTGGCCACTTCCTCTTGTTTAGAGGGCTAGGAAGGACACCATCAGCATTGTGTGGTAAAACAAACAAAAGAAGAAAAAGAAGAAGACGAAAAAGGGGGGTTTACAAAAGAAATGTGGCTGATGTGCAGTCTGAACCACCGTGGCTTACCGAAGGTCCTGCCATTGGATAAAACACCCATTTTAGAAAGGAAACGGGAGGAGAAAAAAAATAAGAAAATCACGCTTTCTTTCCCTCTCCTCTCCTCTCGGACGCGAGCTTCTTGAAACACGCTCTTACATTCTCTCTCTGCAGCCACCAGGTTGAAACGTAGCACGGCAAAATGAGGCTTATCTGAGGGAATTTCTTTTGGAAAAGGAAGAATCCGAGCGGGCGAGAGAAGGTATATAGTCAGTGAGCCAAAAGATCAAGACTAGGAAGGATTTGGAACAAAGGCTTCTTTGCCTTTGGACACGGCTACCGTCCAACTCGCCCCGGAGAGATAGACAGGGAGAAAGAAGAAGGGGTGAGAGAGATTATAACCACAGCGGGAATGTGGAAGTCCTGATTTGGCTACCAAATAGGCAGTGCGGCAGAGTACATTTGGCCTAGCTGTAACCAAAGTGGTGATTCTGTTTGGACAAAACACAGATAGAGAGCCATGCGCCCCACTTTGGCATGCTCTAAACTACGGAACGCATTCCCTGGCCTGATAAAGGGAGTAATCTATAACAGTGCCTATCTATAGGCAAAGCACACAAACACACACACACACACACACACACACACACACCTCTACCCCCCCACCTGCTGAACGAATCATCAAACACACACAGACCTCACACACAAACACACGCCTGGGGAAACAGCATGATGTCTCTGATGTGTTTTGTGTGCACTGTGTGTGTGTGTGTGTGTGTTCTGTTTGCGCTGTTTGTGTGTGTTCTGTGTCTAAGATGAGCAGTAAAGAATGTCGCTCCAGTCCTCTGATGTTGACCGCTGTGAAAATCGGGGGCTAGTTTCGTGCCTGAAAAGTGGCATACACAGGCCACACACACAGACAGAGACACACACACATGCTTATACAAACACACGATAAACATGTCAAAGCTTGGGGACACAGATAGTGAACCACATGCGACAGCAGCATAAGTGGTATAGCATCGCATGTAAATTCTACAGCAGCATAAGCCCTGCGAGCGCTCTTTAATGCAATGACTCCCTGCAACTGCCAATACCAGAGAGAGAGAGAGAGAGAGAGAGAGAGAGACTGCAAACAAGAGAGAGAGAGACCGCAAACAAGGGAGAGAGAGAGAGAGAGAGGCTGGGGGAGAGCAAGAGGATTATGTTACAAACAGATATCGACACGCCACAGAAACATGCAAGTGGGTCCACTGTTTTACAGGGCTTGGAGGAAACTCGAAGCCAGAACCAAAACATGTCTACGCAGACGTCTCCCCTGACTCTCAGATGTCGTCCATCTAACACACACACACACACACACACACACACACACACACACACACACACACACACACACACACACACACACACACACACACACACACACACACACACACACACACACACACACACACACCTCCTGCTGCTGCTGTTTCCCCAATCCTCCCTGTGATTGACAGCTCCCCTATATTAGGGTGGTGCAGACACTTAAAATCATAAGAGCACCCTTAAGTATTTAGCAGAGAGCGCAATACTCCCTGGTCCAATCGCAAGACAGGCTAGCACGCTAATGCTAACGCGAGCCTCGGCGGAGCAGGAGCTGCAAGGAGGAAGGTTTTAGAGAATGGAGGTTTTCTGTTGAACACTGCTAACCTGAGGGGACACTGGTAGAGGGGCTTGCTCAGATGGCTTTTATTCATCATAATTATTTATTTATCCACCTGTGCTTACTTATTTTATTTTTTGTCTTTAATGGTGGACTCAGAGGTTTCGCTACTACACACACACACACACACACTCCTGTTGGCTTGAATGATGAGCTTTAAGAGCTCATGGTAATAGCCTGTCTCCTTCAGCCCGCCCACTATAAATCTTTTCTGAGAAAAATGAGAAAGCAATCAGGTGCTGGAGTGAGGCTGAGGTGTGTGTGTGTGCGTGTGTGTGTGAGAGAGAGAGAGAGAGAGAAAGTGTGAGTGTGAGTGTGAGTGTGTGTGCGTGTGCGTGCCTGCGTGCATGCATGCACACGCAGGTGGCGAGTATGAATGTGACAGATAAAGCAAGTGTCTAAATGTTCTCAGAAAAGGGAGGTGATAAGAGTGTGGATTGCGTGTGTGCGTGTGTTTCTGTGTGTGTGTGTGTGTGCTCACATAGTGGGCCGATATCAGGATAAGGCACCAGAGATAAAGAGATGATACCCACCCACACGCTTAATGTAATTAAGAGACCGCGACACAATAAAACCCCTCTCTCTCCCTCGCACTTCGTTAGGCCATTAGAGCCGTCTCCCAGGCCTCTCACTCTCATTTACACTGGCACGCCTCCGCAGACCCTGACCCAGGATGGAGCCTCCTCTCCTGGTCAAAGCAGCCAAGCCTGGGCCCCAGACTAGACCTCTACGGCTATGGACTAATCAATACTAAACACAGGGTCTTTCTCTGGCCTGAGCTCTCCCATTCCATCCACTTAAGATGAGTCTTGGAGAGTGTGTGTGTGTGTGTGTGAGAGTGTGAGAGAGTGGGAGAGCAAGAGATTGTGTGCGTGAGAGAGAGTGAGCGAGTGTATGTGCGACTATGTGTGTGTGTGTGTGTGTGTGTGTGTGAGAGAGAGAGAAAGAGCAAGTGTGTGAGTTAGAGACCGTGTGTGTGTGTGTGTGTGTGTGTGTGTGTGTGTGTGTGTGTGTGTGTGTGTGTGTGTGTGTGTGTGTGTGTGATCTGGCCCTGTGACCGCTACTGCATTAAGTGCTTGGCGTGATTGGCTCAGTGCCCTCTCTCCAGCACAATGCGGCGGCTGTGTGTACAGTGTGGAAATGGACCAGCAGTGCCCACAGGTCCCGTATTAAAGACCATAAAATCAGCAGGGATGGAGGGCCCACCACGACTGTGCAAGGAGCCAGGGGGTATTAGAGGAGACAGACGCTACACACAAGGATAGCTGGAGATAGACAGTGGGAGAACGAGCATGAGAGACCACATAAAGTTGGAGAGATGAATGAGGGAGAGAGAGAGCACACTAGTGTATGTGAGAGAGTGAGAGAGAGAGAGAGAGAGAGAGAGCGCACAATACAGAGAGAGAGAGAGATAGAGCACAAGTGAGAGATAGAAAGTGTGAGGAGAAAGAGTGTGTGTGTGTGAGTGAGTGAGTCAGAGAGAGAGAGAGAGAGGACACAATACAGACTGAATGACAATGAGAGAATGTGCAAGAGAGCTTGAGAGATAAAAAGAAGGGATAGAAGAGAGAAAGATGGGGTGACAGACAGAGAGAGAGAGAGAGAGAGAGAGAGAGGGAAGAGCCTGCCATCATCACTTGGCTAGAAATGCAAACAGTGGGTCAGGGTGACAAGGCCCTGGCGGCCCACAGGCCATGGTGCATGGGACCGGAGCACAGGGCTGCCCTCAGCGGAGCCGCCCGGCTGTCCTCACAGCTCAGACAAAACAACAGCCTGCAAATATAAACACCACAGACAGCAGACAAGAGGGACTGACAGAGAGAGAAGAGACACACACACACAAAAAGAGAGACACAGAGTGAGGAGTGAGAACAAAACTCAGAGAGAAAGAAATAATAGAGAGAGAGAGAGAGAGAGAGAGAGAGAGAGAGAGAGAGAGAGAGAGAGAGTCACAGTGTGAAGGAGAGAAAGACCCACAGAAGTAGCCATTTTCCAGCAAATCCCGCTGATTCATAACCTCCTAAAATGAATCTCCGCCACAACGGCACAAATTACCCCCTTTAAATGACAGAGTCAGCGAATTTCTGCCTGACGATTTTACCTGCCTGCGTCCGTCTCCAGCTGCGAAGGCACTAAATCTCACACACACACGAGTCTGCAGATGGATTAAATATGCATCCCCTCCACACATTAAAGCGCCATATATGAAATTCCATCTCTTCTTGGTCCGTGCATGTTGCTGCACAAGAGCAGTAATCCCAACAGCGCCTACACACTTTCCATACACACACTTTACACACACACACACACACACACACACACACACACACACACACACAGAGCTCCAATAGCCACATTCAGTCTGGGATTTTTCTTTCTCTCTCTGCAAATCCCAGGAACCTCACTTGAACTTGGCACAGCGTAAAAAGATTTCAAAAGTGATCAGTTTGGTCCTGCTGCCGAACAGCTACGGAAAACAACAAGCCTGGAAAAACAATAGACCTTCAATAATACCCTGTGAATTATTCATTCTTCGACATTCCGAAGAGCCTGGAAAACCGTGCCATGCTATTGGTCAGCAGTCATCTGGGATGCATTCCAAGTTCTTTTGTTTTTTAAACATTCTTTTTCTGACTAGCAGCATCTCACAGGCTTTTCCATTATTGATTTGACTTTGTTTCCCTCTCCCTCCCTCTCTCTCCATCCCTCTCTCCCTCCCTCCACCCTGCTTTGCCTGGGGATCATCCCCCTCTCTTCTTTGCAGGAGAGCAAGTAATGAAAGTGGTCTTTATGCCACACTGGTGGTGAAGAGAAAGCTCCCTCCGAGAGGCGTGACAGGGGGCCGTGATATCAGCGGCCATGTTGGCATGTTTACATGCGCGTCGAGGGGCCATTGGCAGTCTGGGCATGTGTGCCTCCGCCTGTGCCATGTGGGGTTCCCACGCCTCATCCTTCTCTTCCTCACTCCTCCCTCCCTCCCTCCCTGCTCCCCTATTACACCCATCCCCCTCCACAAGAAATGAAAAGAATGACAACAAGAGGGGAAGAAAAACAGTGTACACACACACACACACACACACAATTCCACAAGCCATCACAGAGAAGTTAGCCATTAACCACAAAACAATCTCTTACCTGAGTTGAGAAGGAGTTGAGTCGCACAGCACCAGAGAACAGGAGAGGGGGGGGGGGGGAAGAGAGAGAAAAAGAGAGGAAGACATTTGGTTAGTGCACAGTTTTAGGTTAATTGCATTTCACCCTTCAGAGAAGGGACACTTTAGGGACTCTAGTGACACTAAAGGGACACTTTAGTAAGCTAAAAATGCCGTATTCCTGGGCTGGCCTTATTCGTATTAAGGCCTCAGCCTCTCTCCCATTACAGTGGGCCCTGAGCTGCCCCTGTCTTGTGTTACACATCTGCAGCCTGGCCTTTGTCTCCAGCGAGAAGCAGACACTCTCCCGAGGGATTCTGGGAAATGTCCTAATTAGGGGAGCCGCAGCAGCAGCAGCAGGTAGCCCCGCTGTCATGGCAGCCGGGGCCGACAGAGGTGAAGGCCCTTAGTGTCTAATGTGCCCCCGCCCCACCCCCACACACACACACCACACCACACCACACCACACCTGGGGGCAGGGAGCCCAACCCACCGCCCCCCACCCCCCCACAGAGGTCAAACTGCAGGTCCCAAAACAGAAGGAGCCAATCAGAGTACTCCTATAAATACATATAGCGGAGAGAGCTGGGGGGGGGGGGAAACAGACATGTCTGGGCAATTCTCTCTCCTCACCATCACACACAAACACATTTACACAGACACACACACACACACACACAGTAGGACAGATCGCAACAGGGACAATAACAGACAGAGCAACAGGGCTAGTTATTGAAAGAACAAAAAGGAAGAGGAAGAGGAAGGGAAGGAGTCAAGAGGAAAGTGGGAGAGAGAGTGAGAGAGTGAGAGAGAGTGAAAGAGAGCGGGGGTGGGTGTGAACAGAGACAGCAGACTGAGGGGCGCTGGCAGCGTGTCCAGCAGTGGACCCAAGCAGCCGAGCCCAACTGAACCGGGATGGTTGTCTGTCTGTCTGTCTGTCTGTGCCCTGACGGCAGACCAGGAACGAGGGAGAGAGGGAGGGAGGGAGGGGTTGTGGCCAGGCTGAGCCCGCAGGCACAGAGAAGCAGACAGGAAAAACACTCAGCAGCAGCGGCGGCGGCGGCGGCTGCAGCAGCAGAAGCGGCCGAATGTTTCCAGCATGAGCGAATGACTCGTGGCGGCTCACTGGTTCGCCGGTTTCCCCTCGTAAAAACCACAAAGCTGCAGAGGTGCACCCACCCACACACACACACAGATATAAAACCAGACATATACATGCACACACACACACACACACACACACAAAAACACAAAAGATGGATTACGAACATAAATACCCACAAACACACAAATCTGGTCAGGCACACACACAAACATTCAACTATTCTCCTTATCCTAAGGCCCCTCTTTCACAGGTCTCAGGTACCAGCGCAGGTAGATGGCACACACACCCAGACACCCAGACACACACACCCTTTCACAATGGTGACGCCATGTATTTATTGGAGCGAAATGGGAGCAGTGCTGTCGGCACAGATTCCTGCACCCTGGCCCTGGGCTGGAACAGCAAACGGGGGGAGACATGGGACTTGACAGCCTTAGGTTTGTGTGTGTGTGTGTGTGTGTGTGTGTGTATGTGTGCGTGTGTGTGTGTGTGTGGGGGGGGGGGGGGGTGTGTGTGTGTGTGTGTGTGTAAGGGGGGGGGGGGGGGGGGGGGGGGGGTATTTTTACATTTTCAAGTGAATACAAGTATTGAAACATAACCTCCTCAAAACATCACACTTGGAATTCTCACCAATGTCCCACCTACCCACACACACACACACACACACCCACCCTTTGGCTGTCACTGCATGACTGCCACTGCCCAGGCCTGAGGCTACACACCTCCCCTCCCTCCATCTATCTTCCCAACAGCCTGCACTGAACTACAGTTCACATGTCTCCTCTTTCCTGAAGGGGAAAAAAAGAGAGCAGAGAAGGAAAGAAAATAATCTAGAAAGCGGAGATGACTTCAGCGCAGAAAGCGACGGAATGGAAAAATGTGCGAAAGACGGAGCGGGAGAGGGCAAGGAGTGAAATCGTTGTGCTGGAGTGTATTAGTGAACTGAGAAGAGGGAAAGAAAGAAAGAAAGAAAGAAAGAAAAATAGAGGTTGGGGGAAACTGGTCAGGCCAGTAATGGAGTGAGAGGAGAAAGGCTTGGACAGGCGACACTGCGTCATGCCAACGTTCATCATAACATTTGTATCACTCACACACACACACACACACACACACACACAAATTGGGGTATTTTGTCACAGTGAAGCAGAAACTCTGTATCATCAGCCTGCGTAAATAAACACTGATTGTGTCTGATTAGCACTTGCTAGCACCAGTAAACCACTTCCTCCATCAGTCCAGACAGTATCAGCGAGCCATGGACAAGAAAAGCCCCTACTACTCCACACCCTCTGCACCCTGAAGATTATCAGTTAAGGAGAACTCTTCTGACCATGGAAACCCACCACATCCTTGTTTTGATTTTCCTTATCGTGCCGAGCATCCACCCTCCTTCTGTATAACTGCGCCGGAAGTGTGTGTGTATGTTATGTGCTAGTTAGAAATCCAGCGAGGGACTCAGTGTGTGTGTGTGTGTGTGTGTCAAGTCAGGCAGAATAGGGGCCCGGCGACAGCCAAACAGGGAAGATCCCATTGACAAGGCCTGTGGATATCACCTCTGGCTATAAACACTTCATTCCTCTTCCCCTCTCTTTCTTTCTTTCCTCATTTCAAGGAGAGACAGCTCCCAGTTGCATGAGAAGAGACCCAGGAGATGGAGTCCTCCATCAGTGTCCTCCGTCAGCAGGCAGCCATACTGGGTCTTCCTTTTCACTGCTTTTCTCACACAACTCACTGCGGATTCCAGTCAGCCTCACTAAGCTCGTCAGTTAGATATGCGAGGGATATATCACTTATCGCTGACCTTTCTCAGGCTATTCAAAACTTGTCGTCTTTGGCGGCGCAGCAGAGATATATATATATTTTTTTAAACGGGCAACAATAGCAGTGGCTTTTCCTCCTCGGTCTCTTGAGATGAAGCACAGTGGCCCAAACAGGAAGTCACACTTTGTACTTCCTGCCTGCTCAGCCAATCGGAAATGCCTGGGGCCACGTCGGGCCAGATTGGCTGGATAAGAGTGCCGGTGCGACCTCAGAAACACATGGCACTGTCGCTATGCAACAAGCGATGCCACACAACCCCCCCCCCCCATCTCATCCCCCTTCCCAGACACACACGATCACCAACTCCCTACTCGGCACTGATATGATTAAACAACATCAAAGGCTGTTAACGAATGAATAATGAAACAAAAAAAAAACCTAAATGAATAAATGACGTTTTCAAGTATCAGGTTCCTCTGAAGATGCTGCCAAGAGAACGGCTGGGGTCCCTCGCCCAGCATGAGCCCCAAAAAGTTTCTTCCTGCATGGCGGAGGAGTTGGGGGGGGGTCATATCGGGAGAGTGATCTTCCACATCACTTTGAGATAAATACACTTTCTACATTGTACAAATGCAATCCTGACTAGGCGGTTGTTAAGTGGGATAGTCAGTCAGACGGCTGAAAGCCTATGGTTATGCGTCTAAGTGACTGAAAGCCAGTGTGAGTGTCTTTGAGTGGTAGGACACAGCCTATATATTCTATAGGAACAGGTGATTGAGTATTGCAGTGAGACACTGAGAGAATGGGAGAGAGAGGGAGGGAGGGACACAATGCAACAGAGAGAGGCCTCTGCATTAAAGCAAGGGACTGCTGGAGAGAGCAATTGGCAGCTAAAGTGTTGTGTTTGTCTGTGTGTGTGTGAGTCTGAGATGGTGTGTGTGTGTGTGTGTGTGTGTCTGAGATGGTGTGTGTGTGTGTGTGTGTGTATCGGTGAATGTGTGTATGACACTGGTTCTGTGTGCGTGTAGCTCTCTTATCTCTGCTAATGAAGCATGGCAGTACGGAGCGCTGGAGGTGGTGACGGCATCTCCACTCCCTGCCCATAAACACCAGCCTGATTAATCAAGGCTTCTGCCACTGGGCCCTTCCTGCAGGCCAACTCCACTCCCATCCTCACTGCCAGAAAACCCAGCTCAGTGTCACACTAGATCAGTGTGTGTGTGTGTGTGTGTGTGTGTGTGTGTGTGTGTGTGAGCCAGTGAGCATTATGAGTCACACAAAGTTCTGTGTTTGAAGATTAGTTAAGACAATTAGACAAACAGACTGTGCCTTTGTGTGCGCATGTGTGTGCTGGATGCAGGAGTAATGTGTGTTACACCCCCGAAACAGGCATCCAAACTAGCAGTCTTGCTAACCATTGTACGACATGGGTAAAAGAGGTACAGCAAAAAATAATTTCACGGCCCAGATATCACTGTGTGTGTGTGTGTGTGTGTGTGTGTGTGTGTGTGTGTGTGTGTGTGTGTGTGTGTGTGTGTGGTTATAAGTAAGGTTTCGTAAATTGGGCTCACACAAACACCATTTCCTTGGCATCTATTGGAATCGCCTGGCTAGACTTGAACCATCCATCTTCATTCCAGAGAGCACCAGATCGAACACGGGAAGAGAGAGCTCAGGGGAGGGAGAGAGAGATGGAGAGAGGAGAGGAAAGAAGAAGAGATGAGAGATGCAGCCAAGCACTGAGAGAGAGAGTGAGTTTGTGTGTGAATGTGTGAGTGAGTTTGTGTGTGAATGTGTGTGTCAGTTTGTGTGTGTGTGTGTGTGTGTGTGTGTGTGTGTGTGTGTGTGTGTGTGTGTGTGTGTGTGTGAGTGTGTGTCTGTGTGAGTGTGTGTGTGTGTGTGTGTGTGTGTGAGAGAGAGAGAAACACACAGGCATAGCAGTCTGATGGACAGACAGGGGAAAGGGCAGGAGAGGGAGGGAGGGATGAAGAAAGAGGTGAGTGAGAGAGGGCCGTGATGTATGTAGAACTGATCAATTAGAGAATGTGCTGGCTACGCCCACTGCACATGCAACAGTAACATGACTGACCTTTCTGCAGCCTCTCCCCGGAAAGAGAGGAGAGAGATGGAGGGAGAGAGAGAGAGGGAGACGAACGGATGAAACACACCTCCCTCCCTCCCTCCCTCCCTCCCCTCATCAGCACGGAAAAAAGTCATTCTACACGCTCCAGTGCCGAGACTGCAGGACACACTTCATTTCCTTTCCCCTTTACCAACCTCCATGACACACACACACACACACAAAACAAACCTCCCAGTACACTACACTCTCATACACACACACTATCATATACACACACACACACACACACACACACACACACACACCTCACTTTATACATGCATGCACACAAGCTGAACAAATCTACTCTGCACTACCCTCATCCCCTCGCCTCTCTTACATGGACACACAGAACAAACCTTCTAACACATTAGCACAAACACACATTCATCCTACTGCACACACATACAGTATGCAGATCTCACTGCGCTAACGGTGCTGTGCGCCATCACACACACACACACACACACACACACACAGTTATCTTTCTCTATCAAACTCGGACAAACAGCCGGAACATTTACAACTTACCAAAACAAAAAGCAATTCTATTTAGGTAAACACACAGTCTGACACGCTCTGGCCTCTGGCCTTTTGTTCTGACCACCCCTGACAAACTTTCATCCAGGGAAAGCCAGATAGATAGAGAGAGAGAGAGAGAGAGAGAAAGCGAGTGAGACAGAGAGTGAGTGCAGTGGAGAGAAGAGAGACATGCCCAGCCTGAAGCTGTCTGGAGTTAGGAGATGTGTGTGTGTGTGTGTGTGTGTGTATATGTGATAGTTAGGAGATGTGTGTGTGTGTGTGTGTGTGTGTGTGTGTGTGTATATGTGATAGTTAGGAGATGTGTGTGTGTGTGTGTGTGTGTGTGTATATATGTGATAGTTAGGAGATCCTCCCACTTCCTCGGCAGAGATGTTTGCGGAAGGAGCAGATGATCCTCTCCCCTCCTCTCTGCCCAAAAGCCTTATGAATCATTTACACAAACACACACACACACACACACACACACACACACACACACACACACACACACAGGTCAAGAGTGTCCAGCCAAATGGCCTATCCTCACCTGGCCCAACCTGCAGTGTTTACTCGACCTCTGGAATGAGTGAGTCACTGCTTCTCGGAAAGGTTCTTTCACCCGTATCCCGCCCTTTAAACTCTGTCTTTTTTTGTCTTTTTTTCCCCTCTCTCTCCCTCTCTCCCTCCCTCCTATTACGGTATAGTTTTATGATTGTGGGTGGGAGTACAATCTGAATGATTGCAAAGGGACACAACAGTGTGCAGGACCCTGGTGATTTTGTTTACTCTTTAATGAGGTTAGCAGCTCTCGCTTGCCCCCAGATATGGTGGAAATATCAGATCTTTACCTTCTCTAATTTAGTTTTTTTTAATTGATAAAACAAAGGAAATCTGGTTGGTTCTATGCGGCTTTGTTTGCACTAAATGAAAATAAACGATTTATTTCATAAGAGAAAACCTTATTCCTTTGTTCCGTGGGCTTTGCCCGTGAATGGGTTAACCGCCAGGCGTATGTTTGCACGTGCACGGGGTCAATGTGACACGGTGGTTTTGGTCACGATGCCGGTCAGCCGGTTAAAAAAACAACAAGGCCCTGTTGTGATGCTGATCCTCCCGGCTCTTATTTAGACTACAGAGGAGTGCCGGAATGTCTGATGCCAGAGAGAGACAGACACACACACACACAGACAGACACAAACGCTGGCGGTGGCTTAATGTCCTGGGTTTCACCTCTGACCCCCGAGTATTCATGGACCTCGCTGAAGCTAAACTGGGAAGCTGCCACCTGCTTGGCATCTTTGATCTAGTAACTGCTGGCTAAAACACAAATACACAGTCCAACCACTGTAAATAAGCAGTCAAAAGAGCTATTCTTACATCTCCAATCAAGGTGAAGCCATATAGGCATGCACTATGCTAAAGGTCGCATGCTCATTCACTCAACCCACCCACCCACACACACACACACACGGATGAAGAGACTCTAATAGGACTGCATTGTAACACATTAACATCTCCACAATTATGTGGGCATTCACACACGCATAGGCACACACACACACACACACACACACACACACAATTTAGCACTGATTATTTATGGACACACACGCTACCCCACTCCCTGGTCTGGTGTGCAGACTCACATTGCCTGTCAACACCTCAGTGTTTTCATAAAGCACCCATCTATAAGAGGCTTCAATGTGATAAGACTTACAGGCAGCTCATGTGTAAGTGTGTGTGTGTGTGTGCGTGTGTACTCCTTACCGCATTTGAAACGTTACCTCGCCCCCACATGCGAGATGAGGAGGCCAGTGTATGGGAGGGCTTTTAAAAATAAACTCTGGGTCGTAAATCACACACGCTAATCAGAGAGAGAGAGAGAGAGAGAGAGAGAGAGAGAGAGAGAGAGAGAGAGAGAGAGAGAGAGAGAGAGAGAGAGAGAGAGAGAGAGAGAGGGGCACAGGCAGAAAATTGGGAGCATAACCGACGTAATCGCTCTGAAAAAGGGCCTCCTATTCACAAGCCTCCAGGCATCCAAATATATACAGAACTCACACACTAGCGAAAGAGACAGAGAGAAAGAGGGGGAGAGGAGAGAAACATAGAGTGTGAGCATGAGAGGAAGATAAATATAAATAGACAGAGAGAGAGAGAGAGAGAGAGAGAGAGAGAGAGAAAAAAAAAAAAAACACATCCGAGCATGCTTGTTTTGCCACGATTCAATGCTTAAACTTGTTAAAAAAAACCAATAGATGCATTGATGGGTCAGGTAATGGCAGACGTAACATTAACATGAGTCATTCATTATTAATATGACTATAAACAGACTGAAACCGTTATATATTACACAACTACTGTGAGACCCAAAACATTTCTCAGTGGTAAATGTGCCCGAGGCCACCATGACACCGATAGAGGCATAGGCACCATGGTACTCAATACCCTTGAAAAAACAGGCAACACTGCCGCAATGCATACGCAACACAGCCAGTGTGAAACAGGCCTTACATTTCCGGGTATGTGTATGTCAGGCTACGGCGGAGGGTACAGGGGGGCATAGATTCTACACATGCCCACTATAGCCATAAGCGATCTATACACTCAAGCCCCAAGTGCTACCAACCCTCAGTGACTATCCAGGCGTTTAACATATTAGCTGATATCTCACATCCTGCTATTCAAATGGAGCAATGCAAAGGGAGGACGCATTAGATTACCCACAGGGCTTTTATGTAAAAGTTCCTCATGAATGAACACACACACACACACACACACACACACTTTCTATTGTGCTATGGTCTGGTGTTGCAAGTGTTTCTTCTGGCACCTTCCTCTCCCCCTAACGAGGTGATAAGAGCTACACGACGTGTCCACAAGGATGGCGCAAGGGCGTGAAAATGGAGCAGTCCATCAAGCTTTCTTTCCCCCTTCTTTCCTTCTTTCTTTTGTTCTTTCTTTCTTTGTCTTTTTTTCTTTCTTTAGTCAGTTTCTTAGCTAACCAAAGCAGAGGTGAAGAAGTTCACGATCCCCAGAGCCATAATCATGTGGACGGATAAGAAAGGGGGAATTTAAGCTTGAAAAGAAAAAGCCCAGCCAAAGGTGGACAGGCGAGGAAGGGCAGCGGGGAGAGAGAGAGAGAGACGGAGGGGGTGGGGGGGACAAAAGGCTGTAGGTATGGGGGCTGTCCAGCATCAAAAGAAGTCCCCTCATGTGACAACATAAAAATCAGACCACCCCAGGCAAATGGTCAAAAGCAGAGAGTTACTGAAGTGTGTAGGGGAGAGAGACAGACGAGAGAGAGAGACAGCCGAGAGAGATCTTGAGAACAAAGGCAAATGTTTTAAGGTCAGTTACATAGCTAAGATGCCATCACACACAAACGTACACATGCACACACAAACACATATCTAAAGAAGCTGTGCAAATAAACTTTACACAGGTGTGTGAGAATGTGACTGTGTGTGTGTGTGTGTGTTAGGAGGGGTCGGTGGGTGGCTTCCTGCCAGGGCAGCCAGCCAGCCACATGTCTCGCACTGCCTAGGACATGTCCTTTGAAGCCGGTTACACACACACAAAACCAACTGTACCCTCTCACCACTGTGCAACAGCAATCCCCACCACAGCGAATGGCTCGCTGCAGCAGAGGCAACTTCCTCCCTCCCTCCCTCCCCTGTCCCCTGAGACTGTGGGCCTGCGTGGCCAAGGCCTCCACCATGACTGCATCCACCAGCGAGACCACAGCCACTACCAGACCTACTGCACACCACCACCAGCTCCCTCTAGAGAATCACACACAATGTCCGCAGCGCCTTCTGTGACAAACTATTCATGGATGATGTCTTCATGGACGATGAGTACTTGTGTAAGCTTGGTTTAAGAAATGTAAAAAAAAAACCTACGGGTATATATTTCAAATAAAACAATTGCCAATGCTGACATCATAATAAAAGGTCAAAAAAAGAAAACTGTAAACATCTGACATCATTCGTATGCTGGAGGAGTGACGGCTTCTGAAGTGGAAAACCGGTGCAAATTTGATTTTTATTGCCGGAATATTCCCATAACAAACAGGAAATGTGGTTGGAAGGACGCGGCCTTCACAGTGAGTCAGACGCTAGTGGCATGGCCCCCGTGAGAGACTTAACCACGGCACGGCTCCCCTTAAAACCTTCAGAGGAGGACATTTGCTCTCCGTTTAAACCACTTGACAACCCTAGCCTCTTCAATACAAGGGTTCAAAAAGAAAAGGTACGTTCACATAACACCTTCTCTGAATACAACACGTCTGCTCACTCTAGCTCAGCAGGGATCCCTCTTTTCTTTTCCTTTCTAACGTTGCGTGCCTCTTTTTTATCTCACACACAGTGGGAAGCACCTTTACTCCATCAGCATGGGAAGCTGCTCATGCGGCCATATTGAGCAAAGCAGACTGGATCATATAGACGAGTGCTCTGACGCGTGCGTGCGTGCGTGCGTGCGTGCGTGCGTGCGCGCGTGCGTGCGGGC
>NC_045170.1:11012943-11042943 GCF_900700415.2 Clupea harengus
AAGATGTGCACGTCTGAACGTGACAACCTTTTCTCTGTTTGGGTACAGTCTGCTCATTATCTATGCACATAATGAAGAGTTGACCAATCATTCACCGTTTAGGCAGTGATGCGTGTTCAGTGTATGGTCACATGACTATCCAGTGTGCAGACCAGAGGGGGAGTTCACCTACTCAGCTTTAACTAGAGGTCATCAAGGTTGACAAACTCTGATAGCCTAAATTGCTGTTAAACGGCACTACAAAAGGTGACTAAGATGTTGGTTTACTCTGTTCATTAACTGGAGTTTGTGTGCATTCACATAAAGGGGGGTAGGCCAATGCGGGCCGAGTTTATGACCAATGACTCTTGCACCGTTTTTTTTACACCAGAGGAATGCACTATAATAATTCATGGCTATTAAGAGTTTAAATAAACCTTAACTCCATGGCGGCCAAAAAGCCAGTTTCTTTGCAAGGCTATGTTGTCCATTTTGCTCATATTTAATATGATACGAGATGTAAGGATACATACAATAATAATAATAATAATAATAATAATAATAATAATGATGATAATCTAATGATAGCCTACACATGGGCTACAGTTCAGATGTTGACCCATTACTCACTGTTAATGGAGTAAGATCTACTGCCTAGCCGAATGTATGAACATAATTATATTGTCATAATCACAGCATACACAGCATTCTAACAACCATTTCAGATGCAACACCAAATAGAATGTCAGGTGGTAAGCTATGCATTAATAGCTCTCATTAAATGCACTGTACAGACAAGGTGTGTTGCCTACACCTATAATTGTCTATTCTTGTGTTCACAGCAAGCCGAAAAAAGGCTGAGCTTGTGAAAACTGGAGAGCCACCTGCTGTTACTCTCTCACAGGCAAAGGAGTTAGCCATCGCTAACGACACAGGAAAGCCCATAGTGGCAGGGGTCCAGGGGGAAGTCCAAGTAGACTCATGATACTTTGTTTATTTTTTTGTTTATTTGTTGTTATCCCGATCACAAATTGCAAAACTGTCCATAATAAATCACTATATGATGGCCACATCGTGCAGCCCCTAGTTTTAATATTTAAAACTACCTAACGTCTTTAAAACTTACTTGAGGTGAGTTTAGTAAGATGAAGGAAACTGACTTATTTTTCTTGGCCCTGAGCTTCCCAGATGAGACAGGCAGGCATGAGTGGACTGAACACTAATGCACACAAACATCTAACAGTTGCCTTGTCATTGCTATAATATCCACTCAGCTCCCGCATATGGATTTCACATCCATCAGACAGTTCACTTGACAAAGGAAAAGCCTAATCCTTTCTACACACTGTGTGTGTGTGTGTGTGTGTGTGTGTGTGTGTGTGTGTGTGTGTGTGTGTGTGTGTGTGTGTGTGTGTGTGTGTGTACGGCAGAGAGTGCATGTACATTGGTCTGGTGACACTGTGGCTGAAGCGAATAGCTATTTCGTCCTCGATGCTAAAAAAAAAAAAGCATGGCGGTGGATTTTCCACAACGCCCAGTGACAGGCAGGACCCACTCCGTCATGGCGACCAGCGATTCCCCACAGCGTCTCACATTAATGCGCCTGTCGCGAACAGGGAGGAGAAATCCACCGCCTTCACCGCAGCCCACACCCCACCCCCCCCCGCCTTCTCCACCAGTGTCCTTCAGTCGGGCTCCGGTGCTGCCAGAAAGCCCGTCACGGCACACAATGTGGGGCAAATCTTAAAAGCAGAGAGGGCGAAGAAAAGGCCAATTGCTGGGGCTGCCTGCCTGCCTGCCTGCCTGCCTGCCTGGCTTTGTGGGGCTGCATGAGGGAGGTGTGTGTGAATGGAGGACAGCGAACAATGGCCGAGACTTGGCATGGCAAATCCACATGAACGTCGTAAACTTGTGATGAAAGAGGGAATTAAATAAAAACACAAACACACACACACACACACACACACACACACACACACACACACACACGAGACATGGTGACTCTATGGTGACTGAATTGCCATCGGCAACGAATGCCGCGCATCAAATCCCCCTGGTCATTTGCGCCCCTTTCTCTTTTCATTAAGGCCTTGCTGGTATGACACACTACGCAGGAAGTGTGCAATTACTTCAAGTGACCCCCCCCCCCCCCCCCCGGTTTTAAAAAACACAAAGCTTCATAGAGAACCATCAGGTTCATGCCTACCTCCCTTCTCTCAATGATTGATGTCCTCGCCTGAGAAGACTGAATGAAGATTGAGTGTGTGTGTGTGTGTGTGTGTGTGTGTGTGTGTGTGTGTGTGTGTGTGTGTGTGTGTGTGTGTGTGTATATATATATATATATATACACACAGTATTTTCTCTGCTGAGTGACGGCAGCAAAGGGAGACCTGACAGCTCGACTACGGCTGGGCTGTCGATTAGGTGCGATATTATGGGATGCCTGAGTTCCACTGAAAGCGACAGAGTATTTCCATGGAGGTGTGCGCTGCAAAAGAAGGACCACATCCATTGTGCGGAGTGGGTTTACTATGCAGACGCTCAAGGCCAGAGCATGCTGGGAGAATAACACACACACACACACACACACACACACACACACACACACACACACACACACACACACACACACACACACACACACACACACACACACACACACACACACACACACACACACACACACACACACAGAGTGGAAGCCTGTTGTTCAGTCACACATTTGATGTACCCACTCAGTGTGTAGACAGCACTGGGAAAATGTGGCCACTGCCATATTTGCAGATAAACACACAAACACAAACATAGAGCTGCCCCTTTCACGCTTCCTGTTAAGCACTGATCTGTGAACAGTATGCGCAGAGTTGTTGTTGCCCAGGGCAAAGGGGCAGATGACTACAGAAAGAGTGCAGGGTGACAGGACACACACACACACACACACACACACACACACACACACACACTGTGTAGTTTTCATAACTAACAACCCCTTATATTTTCATAGAATACTGAGACACAAACTGAAAGAAAAAAAAAAGACAGACAGACACACAGGCCATCAATGTAATGAGATTTTCCAAACAGCCGTTTATATTTCTGTTGCTTTGTTTACAAATATATTTAAGTGATGTCAATGAAGCAAATATTGAGAGACAGAGAGAGATGGAATGATACAGAGACTGAAGGCTAAAGGGAGAGAGAGATAGCGTGAGCGACAGAGGGACCCCCAGACAAACCCCTCCTCTCCCCACGTTCGGTGGCCCGTGACCAGCTGTGCTAACCCTTGCCGCTGACGCAGCCATGTGCTAAATTACAGCTGTAGCACGCCTGCTGCAGCCGCTGCTCCCGGCCAGCCTGACAGGATCAGACAGCCCTCTCTCTCTCTCTTCTCTCTCGCTCTCTTCTTCTGTCTCTTTCCCTCACTCGCACAGTACATCTGTCCCTCAAACCCTCCCTCACACTCTCTTTATCCAAGTTGCACTGTATCTCTCACTCAACCCACTCTACTCTTCCTTTATTTCCCCCCCCACTCATTCATACTGTATATCTGTCCATCGAGCACTTTTTTTTTCTATCCCTCTCCTTCCCCTCAGTCTCTCTCACTCTCTGCCGCAAGCTCCATCCCTCTGTGTCTTCTGTCTCACACACCAACTCTCAACTTTTCGCACCCCCCTGTCCATCCTGTCCTCCATCTCTCTCTCACATTTCGCCCTCTCCCTCGTTCACACTCTTACCCTCTAGTACTCGCCCTCATTTCCCCTCATCTTCCGTCCCACTTCTCTCTACCACCTAACATTATTCCTCCTCTTTTCTGCCCTCTCGTCCTCTTCTGTCATCTCCTTCATTCTCGTTTTTGCTCTTTTTTCCTTGTCATTCCTCTTTCACTCTTGCCCTCTCCTTACCCCCATAAAACTTGCTCCTTCGCCTCTTCTCTCCTCTCTCTCTTCTCCCATCAGCAGATGCATCCCTCCTCTACTATATCTCTGTGCTCCTCTAACGACGTTGTGGGTGGGAGAGAAAGAGAAAAAAGATAATAATGGGAGGAACGAAGCGGGAGAGAAGAAAAGGCCATCATGAAACAGGTGCTGCACTGACAGCACCATTAGAGGAACGGGTGTTAAGACTACAGGGAGCCTTCTGTGCTACTTCTAATGAAGTTCTCTGGGTCTCGGGGCTGTGTGGCTCTGTGTGTGTGTGTGTGTGTGTGTGTGTGTGTGTGTGTGTGTGTGTGTGTGTGTGTGTGTGTGTGTGTGTGTGTGTGAGAGAGATATATATATATATATACCGTAATTTCCGGACTATTGAGCGCACCTGAATATAAGCCTTACCCACTGAATTTTTTAAAAATAATAATTTTTAACATAAATAAGCCGCACATGTCTATAAGCCGCAGGTGCCTACCGGTACATTGAAACAAATGAACTTTACACAGGCTAAAATGAATATCAAAAGTAATACAATAGTGATGCATATTTTTAGTTTTGCCAGTTACGATAAGTGCACTGTTGCTTTAAGAGAGCACAGTTGCAAGAGTCAATCAGAAGTTAGAACGTTAGATTGAAGACAGTGAGATAGAAGAAAGACGCTAGTTTGAAACCAGTGAGCTAAAGAACTTGAAAAGACTGGATTTGTATTGTTGTAAACTGTTTTGAGTTGTGTTCTGTCTACGCCGGTAGACTGTGGTCATTTTGACATTAGTTAAGTTATTGAGATACTGAGAAATCGCGTGGAGCTAAGCATCCATGCGGCTGCATCCATGCTAGCATCCTAGCTCCACAAAGCCACCGTAAACACAAAGCCACCGTATACAGTCACAGGTATCATAATCCATAAATTAGCCGCGTCGTTGTTTAAGCCGCGAGGTTCAAAGCGTGGGAAAAAAGTAGCGGCTTATAGTCCGGAAATTACGGTATATATATTTCTGGGAGCTACCAAAAGTAAGTATAAAAGAACTACAGAACTAACCTTTTCCTTCACCAAGTTACTCAATGAAGTATATGAGTAACTCAATTCACCTCCAGTAAAAATAAAGTCTCTCTTATTCTCAAACAAAGATAAAGAGAGTGAGAGCAGGAGAGAGGATGAGAAAGAGAGAGCGAGAGAGAGAGCGAAAGAGAGAGCGAGAGAGAGAGCGAAAGAGAGAGAGAGAGAACACACTACTTTGAAATGCTATCTCTGCTCTAAAAGTCTTTGAGCGAAGCACAAGCCTGGTCTCCGGGATGCGAATAATGGCCTCTAAGTAGTGGCTTTTAGGAGACTGCTCACCGGATCAGACGCCAGTGGGCTCTTTCACTGGGCAGCATGACGCCACAGTTTACCGTCTCCAGCATCCCGCGCCTCCTAACCAAATCACGGGCCTTTCAAAAGCAACAGAATCCAGCAGCATTCCGACCTCCGGTCGCTTTAAAGCATCGGAGCCCTCCTCCGATTTCCCCCTTTCCCATCTTTTGTGGTTCTGGGGTGAATGAAGAGGAAGAATGAAGTCTGAAGAAGAAAAAACGAGTAAAAGGAAGACCGGATGCCTCGGTGGAGACCTGCCGGGTGCCACGATGACGCCTGCGCTTCCTTATCAGAGATTCTCTACCTGTCAATCATCCGAAGGGAGCGGGGGGGGGGGGGGCGGGGGAGGGGAGGGACAGAGTGACAATTGGCAGTGACAAGAGAGATTTTTATGATGGGCACCAAGCTTGCTATAAAAAAAAGATGAATGGGAGGACAGGCAAACAGATGAGGAAAAAATTGCTTCAAAGAGAAGCTGCTGCTTTCACCTGCAACAATACACCGTGTGAAATGGCTAGGGTTACAACAGAATACTGCATCATGAGAGAGAAAGAGAGGGAAAGAGGGACACAACCTTGTTACCTCAAGACTACATGTATGGAAAGTCATTCTATCAAACAAGGACATGAAGGGAGTCTTTATCCAGCCATTTATAACCAGAATGTTCACAAACCGTGCACAATTAAATTAATTTGATTTAATAAAGATGACTAGTTCGCCATGCTTGTGCCTCTTGCTGACCACAAATCCACCCTTCATCATAATACCCGTGACTAGACAGAACAGCAGACCGAAGCAGACCATGGCCCGACAATATAAAGCCACCATGACAAGCGCGGAGATTTACCCCTTACTTGCCTTCTTCTTAGGAGGAACCCAAGGGAGGCATTTAAAAAAAATGCAGCTAATCAAATCTTTGCCAGTGTCTCAACGGGGTCAGCTTCTCCCACCAGGTATCTAGAATGAACTGGCGTTGAATAATGGATGATTAGGATTTACTTAGGAAGACACACTCCCTCCATCTCTCTTCCTCTCTCAGTCTCCCCATCCCCCTCTCCAAGTATCCACTTCTTCTCCTGTATTGAGGCAGTAACCCATAACGTTACGCAGTGGCAACATGCAAAGGAAGAAAACCGCAGAAAATCCACTACAAATTCCTGGCTGCTATAGGAGAGGACAGTAATCCTGGACACGCTTAGGGATGGAAATAAACAGCAAACATACACAGGGACGGGCAGGAAGAAGGGGGTAGGAGAGGACCACATGAATAAAAGCAGAGAAGCGTGATCAATAATGCATGCGGTTGCAGCCGAGTGGTCCCAGCTAAAGGAAGTCTGAAGCACTCGGGCCTTAACAAGCTGCACAGCTACGTTATGTGTGTGTGTGTGTGTGTGTGTGTGTGTGTGTGTCTGAAGCACTCGGGCCTACACAAGCTCCACAGCTAAGGTAAGGCACTGGAGGACACTGCGGGGAGTCCAAGAGAAATGGGGGATAAAAAAAAGTGTGGGTGTGTGTGTGTGTGTGTGTGTAGATGTGTTTGACAGCAAGAATGCATGTGTGAGTGTGTGTGTGTGCGCGTGTGCGTGTGTGTGTGCACATGTGTGTGTTTGCACATGTGTTTGACAGCAATAATGTGTGTGTGTGTGTTTGAGAGGGAGATAATGACTGTGTATTTGTGTGTGTTTAAGAGGGAGAGTATGCGTGTCCGTGTGTGTGTGTTTGTGTTTGTGTGTGTGTGTGTGTGTGTGTGTGTGTGTGTGTGTGTGTGTGTGTGTGTGTGTGTGCACGTACACATTTGGATAGAGTACAAACACGCAGGGTGAGTGACAGCAAGAGCAAGAGAGTTGAGCTGCCGGAGTAACACACACACACACACACACACACACACACACACACACAGCACCCATCAGTAAGGCTGAGGACAAACAGCACCTCTCCAGCACACAATAGCAGACACTCAGCACTCTGGCAAGCCAGTCCTTCATTTGAGAGAGAGTAAGAGAACTGGTGTTTGTGTTCTCTCTCTCTCACACACACACACACACACAGTCTCAATAAGGCCTCACTAAAAAGGGCCTAGGGGCCAGACCAGCGTCTGGCTGTCCAATCACAGTCACTGCAGCTGGATTCAATGAGAGGCCTTCAAAGTCCACTCTCTCCATGTCAAGCGTGTGTGGGAGAGTTAGGACGGAGGGGAGGGGGGGGCCGAGAGATAGGGAGCGGAGCTGAGCTGAGGGGAAACAAACAGCGTGTGGAAAAACATCAGAATTGGACTCACATGCCTCGGCTAAACGAATAAGTTATCCAGCAGGGCTGGAGCCGTGTTTGCTCCCCTCGCTAACTTGTGAGTTAGCGGCGAGCCGGAAGCTGAGGAGGCTTACTGCTAGCACTGGACTCCTGGCACTGGGTCTCAACAGTGCCTTTAAAGCCCAGGCTGATCCAGCACATCATCACGCTCCTTCCAGCACATCATCACACTCCTTCCAGCCCTCCACGGCAATTAGACACACACACACACACACACACACACACCCACAGTACAGACGGAAAAGCTGCCGGCACTCTGCATACCACGCACCCTTTTAGGTAATGATGCAAATCAGAAATCCTCTCACACACACACACACACACACAACAAGGAACTACAAGTTCAGCTGCCAGCAAAACACTTCCTCAACACCTAACAGGCTATGAGAACAGCACACGGACCCACTCCTCCACAGACACTCACACATTACACACACTCACACATAACACACACACAGAGAGAGAGAGAGAGAGAGCCAGCAGCAGGGCGTCTGCCAACATGCCCCTTCCCATGGAAACTTGCAAGCAACATATAAAATACACCACCCACCCTAACCATGAAGAAACACATCAGGCAAAATCAAGACACAAAATGGAGAAGGCCCACACAAAAACAAACCAGCAGGGAATGAGAGCTGACATGATTATGCTCCTTTCCTGAGAGGAGCCCAAGGAGAGAAAGAATGATACTGCTGCTCTCGGCATGCTGCTCTTGTTGTCTTTGTTGTTTGTTTGTTTGTTTGTGTGTTTGTGTGTTTGTGTGTTTGTGTGTGTTTGTGTGTTTGTGTGTGTGTGTGTGTGTGTGTGTGTGTTTCAGTGTGTGTGTGTGGGGGGGGGGGGGGCATCACACTCAGTGTGATGCTAGGATAAAGGTTAAACATTAGTCACTGAGGGGGATGGTCTCTCTCAGAGACACACACACACACACACACACACACACACAGAGAGATACAGACAGTGACACACACACACACACACACGCACGCACGCCTGCCGTCTGCTGCACTGCAGATGACGTGCCACCAGAAATCCCCCAGGCACACACACACGGCAATTTCCAAAGAATTTCGAGGGAGGGAAAAATACCCCCGACCCAGCAACATTGAAACGGAAGTTAAAGTGTTGCAATCAGCATCTTTCCAGTGACTTCAAACTTCATCAAAACTACAATCGTGCATCTCTCTCTCCTTTTCACTGACTCTTTCACAGAAAGAGAAGTGGCCAACAAGAGTTAGAGAGAGAGAGAGAGAGAGAGAGAGAGAGAGAGAGAGAGAGAGAGAGAGAGAGAGAGAGAGAGAGAGAGAGAGAGAGAGAGAGAGAGAGAGAGAGAGAGCGAGCATGCGTTCCGTTTAAAGCAGCTGCACTTTGTCCTACTTTTTTTTCCCTCTCTCCCCCTTCCACAAACATTCACATTTCCCTAATCTGAAAGGGAGGCCCAGCAGGAACTAATGAACACATGGAGATGGAGATGGAGGAAAGAAAGAGGGCAGGGTGAGAAGAGGAGAAGAGAAGAAGAGAGAGGAGAGAAATCACATGACAAAGAAAGGGGGAGAAAAGCAACTAAAACAGTCAAATAAAAGCAAACAAGTTCAAAAACAGCTGAATACCCATCTCTCTGGTTACTGCTCATCATGTACCCGCCTACACACACACACACACACACACAGAGACCCACACAGAGGGTCAACCATACAGAGGTCAAACACACTCACACACAGACAGACAACAGGGCAACACATAACAGGGAAAACTTGTGGGAGGACAGCGGGAAGTGTTGAAGTGGTTTCACAGCACAGTGAAAACCAGAGAGAGAGAGAGAGAGAGAGAGAGAGAGAGAGAGAGAGAGAGAGAGAGAGAGAGAGAGAGAGAGAGACCCGTGTCAACAAGGCAGAGGCTGGACTGAAAGAGGAGAGAAGGAAAAAGTTGGAGAAAAGAAAAAAAAGGATCTGGGCAACCCTTCACACAAAGAGCTCACTGAAGAGCCCCCGGGGCAGGCTGGCCATCATGGCCCCACAGGAAGTCAAACTGGGCCGTAAAACAAGAGCAGGAGATCCGCCAGTGCGCTCACACACACACGCACTCGACTCTTGACATCACGCTTTTTTTTCTTTTATAGCGTACCCCCTCACCCAATATTTGCAACAAAAAAACCAGAGGCATTCACCAATGACATCATGCTTTTTTTAACTGTACCCATCACCCCAACTACCCCATGGTTCTAACACACACACACACTCTCTCTCGTGGGCATTTAAATGCCAATAATAATGTTTGCTTTCCTGTTTAACTTCTCACCCTAAAAAAAGGGGGCGATCGGCCAGACAATGCAGCCCGCTCCAAGTCTGGGGTGGCTGAGGGAGGGTGTGTGTATGTATGGGGGAGGAGGGGGGGGGGGTTAGAGTTATCTGAAAGTGGCAGCGCTGGCTCTCCAAATCTCCCTGCCTGCAGAAAATCACCCCCGGCAGCCGTGTAAACAGCACCCCTCATCTCATAAAACTACCAATGCTACTGCAACCCCCAAAGCCCTCCACACACACACACACAGGTCCTGATCTGGCCTAGGCCTGAAGTAGGCCAACTCTTCTGCCCACTGACCCAGCTTTTATGAGCACGCTTTGTCAGGTGCTCGGTGGCAAGAGGGGCCTTTAGGCAGCAAGGGTGACACACAGACGAACATGCATGTACACACACACACACACACACACACACACACACACACACACACACACACACAGGGAGTGGGAAGGGGATAATGAGCGCAAAAGCTGAGTTCATTCACACCACTCACGCCGTGCCAAGCAGGCCAATCAGGCAGCGCAGACAAAAGACTGAAGGGCTCCCAAAAGAAAGCGTGGGGTGGGGTGGGGGTGGGGGGGGATGGGGATTAGAGATGAACACACAGGGGTGGACAGACACGGAGGGGGGCAGAGTGTGTGTGTGTGTGTGTGTGTGTGTGTGTGTGAGAGTGTGTGTGAGAGTAAACATTACTTCTCTACTGGTGTTCATAAAGAGCGCTCCACCGCAAGCACATCCTCATCACCTACACGGCAGTTCAAGGGAACCAGAGCTTGGCACCGTCATTAAGCATGCCTAAGCATTTCATCCGACTCAGAAACCAAAACAAAAGCTCAACGGTTTATATGTGTGTGTGACACATTAAACGTTATTTAAGTGCCAAAGCTTGTCTTTGGCTGACTCTGTCCATATTAAAACAGATGACAGCTTCAAAAAGCTTTTTTTTTTTTCTTACAAAAAATTAAAAATAAAATGAAATAAAAACACGAGCCATGACTCACCCAATCATACTTCCCCCTAAGCCAGCCGAACTAGCAGGGTGCCTGTCTGCCGCGGAGTCGTGTCTGGGTTCACACGCTAGAGGCTAGTGTGCTGCTGTAGCCGAAGCCAGGAAATGAACTCCTTCCCTGGGGAGCGAGACAATGAGACGTCCCCGGAGACTCGGAGCTCTGGGAGTCTTCTCCTCCTCGGTCTCCTCCACCGGGAGGAGTCAAGGGCGCTCGGCTGACACTGAAACGGTGTCGACCTCGGGGGCGGTCGACTCCGCTGATGGCAGTGTGAGGGCCTCGTGCTCGATTTCGGTCACCTCGGCTCCTAACGAGCCTCTCCTAACGACTGTGACCCTTTGGAGTCTCGACACGGCCAGGGAAGCGATGGCCCACTGCCATCGTTTAGCGCATCACCGCACTTAATAACAGGGGGTGAAACAACCCAATCACAGGTCACTTGTCAACTGCCAGAGAAGGACGCCTTTGGCCAACTGTCCTCCACCCCCTCCCCCATCCATCCATCCATCCACACACACACACACACACACACCCTAGACGCTCAGAGCAGAGGTGCGTGACAAGTACTTGCTTTTACCACTCAGCCTTGCTCTCTCATTAATGCATGCCCCCCCTCGGGCTCCCGCTGATGGCCTCCCTGATAAAAAAGGCACTGGTTGCCTCGCCCTGGAGAATTCGCTCCTTTCCATTACTGCAACCTCAATTGCCTCCTCCAGCCCTCCTTCTGCATGTTCTTGTTCTTGTATTTGTTCCCCCTTGCTTTGTTCTAATTTGTTTGTTTTCGGGGTTTTGTTCTTAATGGCCTTAATGGCCAGACTCGAGGGTGAGGGGAGGGCAGTCTGGCTCAGCGGTCAAAGCCCTTGACTGACGACCCACATAGATCAGAGAGGTGTGTGTGGGTGTGTGTGTGGAGGGGGGGGATACACTCTCGGTAAAGGGCGACCACCAGCAGGGCTGACACAAAGCTGGTCCTCAAGGGTGGTGTCTGCATGTGTGTGTTTCTGTGCCTGTGTGTGTGTGTGTGTTGGAGGGTGGGGGAGTTAAAGGGTGGGAGGGGTCAAAGCCGTCATAAGACCACGCTGTCCGTCTGGCCTCCTATAGGGGGGGGGGCACTGTGCCATCGTGGTAATCCCCCTCCTCCATCCCCTCCCCTCTCCAAGAATGCAGCCATGTCTCCGTCACACACAGAGAGGAACAGACAGTGAGGTCACGACCTATACGGCACACACAAACACGCCGCGCAGACCCCAGGAGCCGACGGAGCGCATATGACATGGCAAAGTGACGGGGGACAGGAGGGATTGGGGAGACACACTGCGTGTGTGTGTGTGTGTGTGTGTGTGTTGTGGGGGAAGGTAGGACAACACTACGACCAGCCCAGGAAGACCAACAGTTCACAATACCTCCAGAGGATGTGACCCCCCACACACACACACACAGTTCCTGCACACCAAAAAAAAAAAAAAAAAAGGAAATCACAACCCCAACGCCACTTAACAGATGGGATCCTGCGATAAGATAAAAACTAAAAGCAGCCACACAACGTTACCCCCCGAAATCATATAATCTCACACGGCTAATTAAGCAGAACCGCATACCCGCTAATTACCTTGGCATTACCATTCTTCATGCAGTCGAGATCTGCTGCTTTATTTAAGCACACAGAAGGGGGGAGAGAGAGGAAGTCGGTGAAACAGGGAAATAGTGAGTTCATGAAAAATTCATAACTGATTAATGCGCCAGTGAAAACAAATAGTGGTGGCTCAATGTGCATGGCGTCACCTAGACGATACGTGCACAGCAAATAGCAGATAATTTATGAATACACACTAGTGCATCCCTCCACAGCAAGGGAGGAGTTAGGATTGAACTAAAGGTGTGTTTTTCTTAATTAATTAGCAACAATGTACAGTATGTGTACATTAAATACAAATATATTCACACGGGTTGAATAACACAGGCAAACACTGTGTGTGTGTGTGTGAGATATATATATGTGTGGGTGTGTGTACAGAGTGATGTCATCCGAGTCAGACCGCTCTGACAGGGTCACGACCTGACAAATGATGCATCCTGGCATTTCAACTGATCAAGCAAAAAAAAGAAAAGCCCATGGCCAGGAGGAGAGACTGAGCAAGAGGGAAAAAGAAGAAGCGAGAGAGAGAAAGAAAGAAAGAAAGAAAGAAAGAAAGAAAGAAAGAAAGAAGAGAGAAATATGGCGTCGTCAGTCATCAAGGCCTGACCTTGAGTGGCGGGGCCGTGCGCTGCGAGTGCAGGGGTGGCGGCGGTACAAAGTCAACACGGGCAGCTGGTCCTGGTTAGGTATTACACGGCAAAGATCAGAGGGAGGCAGTGGCCATTAGGGCCCAGGCACGGGGGCTGGAGGAGCGTGGGGAAAATCCAGCATTACTCAAAAAAAACACACACACACACACACACACACACACACACACACACACACACACACACACACACACACACACACACACACACACACACACACACACACACACACACACACACACACTTCCTTCTCCTCTCTGGGCGCCAAACAATGCTGACCTCGTTTTCGCAAAGGAGAAATTTAATTTGCGTTTGCAGAGAAATTGCTTAGCACATGCACATGTGCATGCGCACACACACACACGCCCATACTTAAGCCACGTAGATATTTGCTCTGATATCAACACAGACACCAGATTGCAGCAGAGGGATGTCTAGTCCCAGTGGGCTGAGATTATAAAAGAAAAAAAGAACATACTCTCCCCCATTTCACCATCTGCATTTGATCAGTGCAACATCTTCCTCCAAATCACAGCTAAAAAACGATTATGTCTCCCCCGCTCATTCTCTCCCTCTCTCCCTCCCCCCTTTCGCCGTCTCTGCCTCTGCCTCTGCCTCTCCCTCGCCCAATGCTTCAGGCTGGGCCAGGCCCGCCACATTGTTGCACATGGATGAATGCTGCTATTGTTTACTGATGCTTGGCAATGGAAAGTTATTCCAGGTGGCGCATAACCCAGAGGCCTGGCAGGGATGAAGCTTGACTGGCACCCAGGACCTGGGCGGACGAATGAATGGATGGATGGCTAGATAGATAGTGGAGTTGCCACCGTGGCTGCTGCTGCTGCTGGGGATTGTGGTGGAGAAGGGAAAGGGAGGTGTGCGATCATGAGAGAAAGACAGGAGAGAGCGCAGGAGGGGCAAGGGTACAGGAGAGCGAGCGAGCGAGCGAGCGAGCGAGAGAGAGAGAGAGAGAGATTGCGAAAGACTAGGGAAGCCTGACAGGGACTATGCAAGAGGTCAATAAAGGGAAATGGAAAGCAAGCCTGAGGAGGAGAGAGGGAGGGGAGTGAAAGAGAAGGATGACTGAGGAGGAAAGAGTGAGGGAGGGGAGTGAAAGAGAAGGATGACTGAGGAGGAGTGTGAGAGGGAGGGTGAGCAAGAGGCGCACACAGATCCCAGAGCGTCTTTCTGCTCGGGTCAAGGTCAAAGGTCATGCAGTCAAACATCAGGGTTCAAAGGGGCAACCGAGCAACGCAGCTGGCAGGGCTGGGCTCTGGCGGTGGTACCGCGGCTGTGGCTAAAGAGTGCCTCGGTGCCCACTGAGCTCTGCCAGAGCGAGCCGGTTCAATCGACCGGATTCAATTTGGCCTCGGAAGCCCTGGGATCGTGTCACTCGCCACTGATTACGCTGGCACTGATTACGCAGTTCTCACACAGCTGCCTGGTAGTGTGTGTGTGTGTGCCAAGGGATGGCAAAATCCCTGGCAGAGTGGAGAACACAGGTCAGGAAAGGTGCCACAAGCTGAATTGACATTGCTTCTCCATTCCGTGCGTGAGGGAAGGCTGATGGGCCAGTGAGACTGACAGGCTGGCAAGAAATGGCGCATTCGTGTGTGTGTGTGTGTGTGTGTGTGTGGGGGGGGGGGGGGGGGGGGGGGGGTCGTGGCATCAAGATAAAATGACCGGGGCCATACTTCTCCCACTTCCAAACACAATTTCAGTTTCTATCGATTTTGCTGCCATCAGGGAGTGCATCTTGCTCCCTTCAAAAGCCACTCTCTGACAGTGCTGGTATTTTCTGAGTAATAAAACGTATATTGAGTATAGACCTGGCAGTCAACTGCCTCTCTTTGGATGACTTGCTCATCACAGATCTATTAAATCAATGTGGAATCATTCAAATGTAGTTTAAAGGCCCTATTTTATTAAAAATGACTACAAAAAAAATCTTGAGACACTATACTCCAATATTGTCAGCTGAGCCCTATTCCAATATCGTTTGTTCCATTGTTTCAACTTTGCTTAATTTCCAGGGAAATAAGACGAGCCCCAGCACATCCTGGTTGGACTGCAATGTCATGTGCGAAGTGGACTGAATTCCTCCAGAAGAGGAAAGGGGGAAGGCAGGCGAGAGAGCGAGCTGCTGTCCGAGTGATTTACACTTAACGTGGAGAAGTAATTGAGTGGTTGGAGAGCTCCTTTCACGCGTGAAAGGGAGCAGGGGGTTAGGGTATGACGAAGAAAGATCATAACCCGGCGGTGCTGCGCAGATATCGCATACACTTGGTCAATAACGTTCGGGATATAAAAACCCGCTACTCTCATTTGGTTGGGTAAACACAGGCAGACAGACTCTCTCTTTCTCTCTATCACTCTCACACACACACAACCACCCAAGCCCCTTGGGGGTGACTATAGTGCGCAAAGAGGGGGCGGCTCAGGAATCTTAACTACTAAACCATTTACATTACCACCTCACTTTAAAGGGTTACTCGTATAGCCTGGGGGCTCATCTGGACTGTTGAAAACACTTTCATATGAGAAAAAGTTTACCCTGTCAAAACAGTGGAAGGATTACAGCTACACGGTTACAGCTGACGCAATGGGGAATTACACGCGTCGGGCAGGATTTTAATTATGCCATGTCATACATAATTAAAGACTGACGTAAAAACCTACTTGTCATATTCGGTGTTGTCCCTGTCGCAGCGGGCGTCCTTGTGTTTCTGCCAATCCTTGCCGTGCTTGCAGGTGGTGAGAAGTACCACGTCCTCGGCATTATGGACGTGATATAAGGCATTCCTTGTGTCCGACCCAATCCCGGTGAGATAACGCTTCCCCTTGAACACTAACATATACTTCCTAAAAGGTGGAATGATGTTGTATTTCAGAAAGCCCCTATCCCCCCCGGTCCTCGGGTGATCCTTGGAGAACAGCGGGATGGACACGTCGAAGTTGGGTCTGAAGTTCTCAGTGCTAATGCTCGCTTTGGCCAACATGGCCTGACCAATGTCAAAACCCAGGTCTTCCGTGTAGTCCGGCCATGTCCCCGAGTATAAGTTAAATATAAGGTGATTCCTACCATTGTTCCAAAGCGGTAAACTCTGGACCTTGGTTTTCAAATTGTGCACATACTGCGGTGAAAGCTGGTCGCGGTCGAGTGTATCCAAGCCCAACACGAACAGACAAGCTTGTCCCGGGTCGGAGGTATACAACCTGGAACTCTCAATAGTCGACAAAATGTTCAGATAACTTTCTGAGATTTTCTCTCCCTTCTGTTGTGGATATACGTAAACTTTAAATCCGTTTCTTTGACACAGGGATAAATCAAAGCAGGATTCCATACGACACTTCTTGCCCTTGTAAACGCTAGAATTAACGTCCCTTTTTTGTCGTGGGGATATGTGGAGGTTGTACTCCACGGTGTCCGTTTGATCCCAGGGGTTGAAAGGTTGTAAAGGGTCCGAAAAGTGTGGCCATGGCTGGTCGGAGCGGTATCCACTGCGGCTGCGATCATGCCGGCTCCTGCTGGTCGCTGGAACTTGGACACCCCCAAAGTAGAGCAATAGAAGACATAGGCCAGCCGAAAGCAGGATTAAATAACGTTTTTTGGCCTGCATGTGTCCTGGCTGCTGGGTCGAGATGTTCACAAATAAATCTTAAGTAGCCCGAAGTTTGGCTCTCACCACCTCCAACAACACCGCTCCGCCATCTTCCAGCCTGCAAGGATTTCCAACTCGCCTCTTCCCTCGTCTTCGGATTCCGTTCCCGTATCAAGCGATTGATCCAGGGCATGTGGGCGATTTTACTTGTGTTTCCTCACTCCCCCTCTTCTATCTGACTGTAACATTCTACGACGCAGTGACTTTGAGATAGTGGATCTCGGCGAAAACAAACAAACCAGGTAAGGTAGGGTACTCGCTGCTTCGCTCTCCCCTCTCCAATATATTTGTGCCCGTTTCACAGGTCAGCTCTCTTTACAAGCGTCGGACAAGACTTCCAACCAAAGACTTACGGCAGTTATCGGCTCACTTTGTCTCGGGAGAACACCGCGGAGGAATCATACTATTTGGATGTAAACTCGTTAAAATGCCGATCAGGGGATTTAAAGCATTCGGAGTGGTAGAGTTAATATCCAGATGTCCAGCACTAGATTCGGCCGGTTTCGGTGGCTTTCCTGGACGGTGGTTCACTCCATTGACCCCGACGTATATTCATTAGGCATAGAAGAATCGAGGGGAAGCTTCTTATGTGGAGAATTGTAGCCGCACGAATCCCTGCATTGCTCTTACTTCCATTCTCTCGGCAGACCCTCACGCACGCAAGTATAAGATCCTCTCATTGGGACAGTGGTTCTCGAAACAAGACCAGATTCAACAGATGCAACGAACGGAAATTATTTTCACACTTGGTAAGCACTTCAAAAATAATACAAACGAGACCACATGATCGGTGTGCCCAATTTCCAAATGCTCAATTGTTCCGATTGTTACTCTGTTACATTCCAATCCCGACACGACGGCAGTTTACGTGACATCCCATCATGGTGCGTTAGCCCGTCTCATTGGTCCACAGTAAAGACCGGAAAAGGCGGTGCTTCCGCTGCACCCATTCATGGCCAGAGCAAGTGGCTCTGAAAATCCTATGAAGTTTATTTAGGCAAAACTGAGATTCATAACATGCTGACAAAACAAACTTGATCCCCTTGCCGCCTTCGTAATTTAGAAAATGAGGCTAGTGTTTCCCATTCAAAGCCGTAGACTATTTATTTTCTCTCGGAACAGATTGTTTGTGTCAACATTATAACATTAATTCTCTTAAATCAAACAAAGGGTGGTGTATATATTTCATTTCTAATAAAAATGTGGTTAAAGTTAATTCGAATAAGTTTGGAATAGAAACGTTAAATGTCTGTAATTAGAATCCTCTAACCTCTCCTTAGATTTAAAAAACTGAGTGAAATTACAAATAACTAACCTCAAACAAAAACAACAGTGAATCAACAACACAACTTTATGCAGTGGCACAGAAGAGCTCGACCACCATTTTACAGTCCCTCTCGTTTCTTAGGCTGAGGAGGTCAAACTCATTTTTATCAACTAATTACCCAGAGGACGGGGTGAGAGGCAGGGCAGGCATATGAAGGGCTGCCTGGGAAAGGGGCCAGGAGCCTGGTGGTAGACAGCACTGGCGCTGGATGTGCCAACGAGGCCGGCCTCTCTGTCAGACATCCGACACTTGACATGGGATGGCACCTCCTGCAGAGCAGTGGCCCCCTCCCCTGGTGGAGAGAAGGGAGCGCTTCCAGATATACCCCACCACTCAACACCCCCACCCCCTGCTCAACTACACCCCCCCCACCCCTGCTCCAACTACCACCCCACCCCCCCTGCTCCAACTACCCCCCCCCCCCCCCGCCCAAAAAAACACCCTGGCCCTGGACACACTCCCTGTCTTCATACTCTCAGCATACCAGGGTGAGGGATAGAGAGGGGAGAGGAGGGGAGGGTTGAACGTGGGAATGAAAGTCAAGAAGCCGTGGTGGCTCGACTGCATATCTCCCTCCTCACAAACGACCTCATAATTACTAATTAATTGCAGTAATCAATAACGGCTAATTACATTTCATTATCTTCATTTTTACTGCAGGAACCCTTTTTTCTTGAGGGACGGATGGAGAATGGACGAATGATGGCATGGGGTTTCTGTTGTCTAAAAGAGGCAAAGGATTAGAAAAGGGCAGCTATTGTTCTAGTTTGTTTGTGTGTACTCCCACGGTAAGATAACTCCAAGCTCTTCTCCTCGGCTCCTCTTTACCATTGGCAGTCGGTGCATCATCAGGGTCTGTGAGTTTTTGGGGCGACCGCTGTAAACAAATACCCATGTACTGCTAAGGTTCAGTGAGCTCCGAGGAGGAGGAAGACAAAACAGCCTTTGAGAGTCCCCAGCCCACTCTTGATCTGACACAGATAACCCCCCCTCCCTGTACCCTACCCCCCATCCCTTACCCACTGGGTGATGTAACTCACTGTGATCCCCAGCCATCTTGGCGAGACAAATGGTTGTGTTCGGCGGAACTCAACACTACAACATGAGGCAAAGCACCAGACATAGCCCAAACACACACACACACACACACACACACACCACACACACAGATGCTAACACACACACAGACACACATCCATGTGGGAACGCCACAACACACACATACACATGAAACACGTAAAACGAATGATGGATGCACATAGAGGCAAGGCCTTCTGTACATAATGCAATCAAATCATACTTTAGAAATAACTAGGCCACTGCCTTGACGGTTGATAGAAAATGTACCGGCAGGAAGAATGATGTATTTTGCAAATATGTTCCTATTTCGGTAAGAGCTAGACAACTGGTAAAATCTTGATCTGGGACACGTCACATTCTTTTTTTTTTTTTTTTTCCTACATAATTTCGAAGCCCCTGTGAAACGCACTATTATATATTTATGGAACGCATAATAAAATATGTGAGGCTGATCTCGGACTTCCACGAGCAGAAAAAGATGGAATATGGATTAGCGCGGCTTACGCACAATGTATCATACGAAAAGGTGCCATCAGGTGCCTTAGCGCTGAAGTTTGGCATCGGCAACGTTGCTGTCCGTGCCACACAAACTGCCATGCCTGTGGGAAAGCTGCTGCTGCTGCGGCGGCTGCTGCTGTGGAGGGCACAGAGCAGGCTCTGCATGACTAATGTTACCATGGTCACTGAGTAGGAGTACAGTCTTCAAGTTTGGATCCTCTTGTTCTTCACTGCTGCTGCCTGAGGGCATATGAATCTTAAAAATGTACTCCTGTGATCTTTCAAAGAGAGGCCTGCTTGCATTCTTTGTGTGTGCGTGTGTGTGTGTTTGTGTGTGTGTGTGTGTGTGTGTCTTCCTCTGTGTGTGTGTGAGTGTGTGGGCTGGTAAGATACCTCCCTTCCTTATTTATTTCGAATGAAGTTTACTTGCTAGAGCAGAGGTTACTCTTGGCAAAGTGACTAAGTTAAAATGTTGGGGGATGTAGGAGGAGAAGAAGAAGAAGGACGAGCAGAAGCTCACAGCTCAGTGCAGTGCTACACTATGGATCTCCTGCTTTCTTTCTTTTTTTCTTTCGTTCTTTCCTTTCTTTCATTCTTGCAGATTCCAGGGAGACAGAGATGGCCAGCGGTAGATTTTGTGATAGGCTTTTGTCCTCATTAAAAATCAGAGCGCCCGACTTCTGATCCCTTTCATTTGCATTCTGAGCAAATTTTTATCCCTCTTTTTTTTCCTAGATACGGATTTGGGAGTCAGCTGGTATTGTAGAGGTTGATTTTAGAGGAGATCCCTTCCCCTCTCTCCATCCTCTCTCCTCCCCATTCTGATAGATATTTCTTCAGGCACAATTTTTTTTGTACTTTGTTCTCGTGATTAAAGGTAAATGTCTTCCGCACCGTGCTGACAAGATTGAGAGAAGGAGATTCAAAAGGCTGATCACTCAGATGGATTATCACTGTTGAGTTACATTTCAGTAGATTCCATTTGACAACTGAGATGCTGTCTGCTGTGTCCAAACATATACACGCTCTAAACTGATCATAAAGGGCCTTCTCACATTCACACACTGTCTCTTTTCATGGCTACAGTATTACTTGTGTTATCCACATGGTTTGACATATGCTTCACACATGACCGTCGGTTAAAAACGACATCTGTAAAAGCTCATCAATTGAACACATCAATAAACAACATAAACACACATCTTGTATACCCCGCTGAGTGAATGAATGATTTTACAGCAATGACAAAGGATTTGATGTCTATATACTATATAAACACTCTCTCGCGCACACACACACACACACACACACACACACACACACCACACACACACACACACACACACACACACACACACACACACACACACACACACACACAGGCATAAGGCCCCCTCTCCCCCCTCTCTCTCTCTCTCCTTCTCTCTCCCTTTGAAGACATGCAGCAAGAGTGCTAATGCCCCCACCCACCCCCACACACACACCCCTGATCTGCCCCTCTGCCAAAAGATCTGAGTCGGGCCATCCTCGCCCCTTTGAACTTCCCCTTGTTCTCGCTTCCAGGCCTCAGCCTTCCAGCTGCAGCTCAAGAAGCCACTGGTGTTGGACAGACTCCCTGTGCCGCCGCCGGGGCCTGACACGGCCGTCACCACGCGTGAGGAGAGAGGCCCGGGAAGACATGCCACCCCCCCCGCTACCACTGCACTCCCTGCCTCACTCCGCTTCGTCAAACTGAGAGGAAGTGGCGAAATATTTGGGCTACATGTCATGCTCAATGTGTCAGATGTCCTGAGAATATCACTAACTAGATGAGAGGGAACAAAAAGAAAAAATCATGTTGTTCACGAGGCCTCTGCGTGAACCTTTTTTTTTTTTTTTTTTTGCTGTGTCACAAACAGGAGGGGTGACACGTTTTTAAACTATGGTTACCATGGTTATTATTCATCCAATGAAAATCAATTGTGATTTATATATCCTACCTGTATGGACATGGAGGAGTAGCAGGTACACCATTGCCAAATCTTGCTGAAAGGAAAGCTGCAACCATAATTTAATGCTTCAAACAAAAAAAACAAAAAAAGAAACCCAATGCAAACATGTAATGAAATGTATGATATGCCGTATGTTTTAATGTATGTATGTATGCATGACAGGCTTGAAGCTCTGTTGCCAAAATATCTCAACACAACAAGCCTTGCCCTTTGGATCTAAATGTCGTGTTGTAATATTAGATTTCAAGAGTTTTTTGAGATTGCCACTGTGACCCATGTGTTGCTGTCACCATCAGAGTCTGAGGCTGGATGAAAGCCACCCAAATGTGTCCTATCAAGACCTCAGAAAAACCAGACCCACCACGTACAGAAGTACAAAAATGACAAAGATGGATCAACTCATCTATTTAACAAACAGCAGCACAACTATGAAGAGAGGAACAAAATGTGCTTTATAGCTGATATTAGGTAAACAATATATAAAAGATGTCTCAGGTTTAGACAACACTGCAGCAGAAAAGAAAAACTGAGCATTTGTGAATATCAGTGTGTGGAGGAGTTTCATGAAGTAGTTTGTTTTTCGTGTGAGATAGCCATCACTCTTCCTGAAGACTGTGGCGTGTGTCCGCCGAGACTCGAAACTGCTGATTCTAGATACAGTAGTTACCACATATGTCTTGGCAGATTATAAACAGTGTTGCAAGCTCTAGAAATAAGTGCACAAACACAACATTAATACTTGCAGTAGAAAATGTAATAAGCTTACAAAGCATTTTTAGGAAGAGGAGAAAGGACACCAAACCAAGTCTTACAATCTTACTTTGTTTACTAAAAACACTAATCAAACAACAGTGTATTTTCAATGGACGTTGTGCAGTGATTCATAGTTTCTCCTCTTCTTTGATCCATTGATCAAATGATGCATGCATATGTTTGTGTGTGTGTGTGTGTGTGTGTGTGTGTGTGTGTGTGTGTTTGTGTGGTCTCTCAGAGCCTCTGTACTATTAACACCACTTAGGAGAAGGTATGGGCACAGCCTAAGGCCAACATGTAGATTACAGGCACGTTTACTCGTCTGTATGATAAAGTCCCTTTCATCTCATATTTATTAGAAAAGTAAATCATTGTCTTCCATCACAGACATAACCATGGTTTCTGCATCCATCTCATTTCAATGCTTTATCAGTCGGCAGCATCAGCACCACTGAATCAAACCCTGTATGAAAGTCGATATGCCAGCATTATTAAAAAGTGTGCAGAAGATTAAAGTTGGGTGGCGGTGGGTGCATGGTAAAACAGCAAACACACATGGGCAATCTGTTCTTTGCATTATCGCAGCGTATTACCCATGCACGTTGTCTTCTCTGTGAAAGCTATTAAACTTACATAACCATCATGGCCTTGCCAAGAGGGAGCCCAGAGCCGAAACAAAGAGAGAATGGAGGAAGGCCCAGCCAGTCGGACTTTCTCTTTTTATGTGCCTGACTTCTCCTTCGGCAAGTACAGTAACTTTAAACGCCACTTGAGACACACACACACACACACACACACACCCACCCACGCGCACACGCGCGCACATACACACAGAGACACTCTGTGAGACACACCTACTCAAACACAGTTTCCAGACAGTCAACTCAGAGGTGCAGTGTGGAGTCTGCCACCCAGCGCTTGTGAGAATGTGTAGGTGCGAGCCTCCGCTGCTCCAGATGTGTCGCTCTGCTTGGCTGGAGCGCCGCGCCGCACCGCGCCGTAAATGATCCCTCGCAGGTATTCCCAGCTCCCTGCAGGATTTCTAAACATGAACTTTTCGCCCTTTTTGTCTCGTGTCAACACAAGAGACTACGGGAGAGAAAGATGGACAGAGAGAAAGCAAAAGAGAGAGAGGAGTATGCATATACTGTATGTGTGTGTGTGTGTGTGTGTGTGTGTGTGTGTGTGTGTGTGTGTGTGTGAGAGGGTGTAAAGAGTGTGAACGCTCCATGGAATGGAAGACGACACCGTTTGCATGGTGTGATTTATCAGACACAGGCTTTGCTCCAGCAATGGACAGGCCTCGTGGACTGTAAACATGAGCTTTTCTTTTACTGCCCTCGGGGATGGGAGAGGAGAAGCTGGCAGATTCACACACCATAAAGAGCCGTTCTCACATGAGTGGGTCCGGGGACAGGTTTACACCGCAGATGGACAGACAGCTCTCCAGGATGAGAGAGCTCTGTGGACCCACATCTCCACACATCAGAGGACCACTGGTAAGATTAATGACGGCAAAGGTAAGGCTAGCTTCAAAGAATGGAAACGTGGGCACTGGGTTTGGCCTTGCTTGAGCAATAGACAGAGTTAGAGAGAGAGAGAGAGAGAGAGAGAATTGCGACACTGTACCATCTGTTCTACCATCGAAGAAGCTGATGAGAAAAAAATGTGAAGTGTTCTTTTCCTTTTTTCCTTACCCTTGGCACCACTGGGAATGCAGCTCAGAGAGGTATGGAAAAGCCTGAGAGAGATCTGTCAGAAAATGAGTGTCAGTGACTCCCTGGGCAGTCTAGACTGAATCTGGAAGACTACACAACCCCGCTCTACAATTTCACTTCAGTCACTAAACGAACCACTTAAATTTCACGGGAAATGTTAAAAACATAACTGAAGCACAGAGGAACTGAAATCTGATAAATGGAAACTAAAACAAGAAATGGCACTACGCATTACCCACACCAGGTCCAGGATATTTTTCTACTATAGATGAACATTTCCAGGACACTCCTCGTCCTGAACCTCACGCCTTGACTTTTATCTCATCTCATCGTGCAATTCGTTTTTACTAAAAGGGGGACATTTTGAGGCACGATTTTTTTTTTCCGTTTCCTAACAAGCCTGGGCCTGAACTATAAGCCAGAGAACTGGAGCGATCACGCTGGAATGCAATTAATCATTGTGAGCCGTAACAAAGCGGCTTCAATCCCCACGCAGCTAAGAGGACGGCATTGGTAATTATGACAGGAGCTTGCGCTAACGCAGCCAACAAAATGCATGTGTTTCTCATCAAGGGAGGGGGGGTGGGGGGGAGACCTGGGAGTGGGAGGGATGCTGCACTTCAGAACGCATAAGCTGGCTGCGTGGAGATGAAGAGGTGTGGAGCAACTGGGAATTCTCCGGCAGATCCGGTTATGCAGGGTCGGAAGTCGGAGCCGCGCATTATCACAACGCATAATGAATTTGCGGAGAAAAGCAGGCGGAGACCGACTCTTCTTCGCTCCCTCAAAGATGTTTATCTGGTCTCCTGACTCGTCCTTTTAATTTCGAATTCAAAAGGCTTCATTTCAGAGGTATCAAAGCGCCGTCGACTAAAGCTAGGTATTAGGCTTCCCCTCTGCACAAAGCTCACAATAGACCAGACAGCTTTATAACAATAATCTTAAATCCTCATATACAGTAGATATTCAAAGTCAGGTGGGCAGGTTTCTCAAACAGAGAAAAAAGCATACATGAATGGACTGCAACACTTCTTTGAAACTCTGTCTACAGAAAGGCTACATGAAAACTAGAGACTAGCCCACTTGGTTCATGTTTGTTGACTTGACACCTGGTGCCTACTCCCCTATTCAATATAGTCCACTTTGAAATCACCCTTTGTGAATGATCTGTATGTACTGTGCAATGTTTTATATGTATGAATATGATAGACATGGGGGCTTTTGGCTGCTTCTCACGGGCTGGAAAATGTGTGCAAATATCATGACCAATCTATTCTACATTTACATTTTACATTTAGTCATTTAGCAGACGCTTTTATCCAAAGCGACTTACAAAGATGTATACACATTTTTACATTTACACTGATGGCACACTGCACATCAGGAGCAATTAGGGGTTCAGTGTCTTGCTCAAGGACGCTTCGACAGGGAATCAAACTAGCAACCTTCTGATTACTAAACGACTTCTCTACCTCCTGTACCACTGTCGCCCCTACATTCTATTCTACTCCATAGCTTTTTTTAGTCACCCTATCCCTCCCAGATCTCTCTCTCTATATATCTCTTTCTCTCTCCATCTACACTTTTGGATTCGTGTCTTTCCCAACAGGATGAGATGTTGGAGTGGCAGTCATCTGCCCGCGTTGGCACCGCGGCCCCAGCTGTCACAGTGCAGAGCCTCGCCAAGGCAGATGCCCAGGGGGCACAACAGAGCCGGGAGCAAAGCTAGCTGCCAGCTGAGCCCCCAGACAGGGGCACAGAGCCAAGCTCACACATGTTTAATCTGCCACACACACACACACACACACACACACACACACACACACACACACACACACACACACACACACACACACACACACACACACACACACACACACACACACACACACACACTCTCACTCACAGGGACTGTTAGAAACATGGCACATCTTTTCCCTCTGCACAATAATCTAGCTTCTGGGTCACATTCGAGACCCCCAAGCCACGCTGCCATCCTTGTAACACAGGCCTCTCTTTCTCTTGTTTCTTGAAGGGGGAAAAATATCAAGGAGCAATTTGTCAGGAGGAGGCTATAAAAAGGGAAGTAATTGTGATATCAAGTTGCCACTGCAACAATAACAACAGGGTCCCTGTTATGAATCGCTGCATGCACACACACACACACACACACACACACACACACACACACACACACACACACACACACACACACACACACACACACACACACACACACACACACACGGGGCACAGGATGAGACGTGCCGTTGCAGGCATTTATTTCAAGGACATCACGAGGGCCGTGGCAATTACCGAGCGTGAAGGATGCTCGGCGCTCTCTTCCTGATGGTTCGTGCGGCGCTGCATCACAAGCAAGCTAATGACCCAGAAACTGACTAGGTGCGGCAGTCCCCCCCCCCCCCCCAAACATGCAAACATCAGAAATGGGAAAGCACACAGCCGTAAACATTACATTACCATGTGCTTACAGAACGAAAAGACAGAACCTCACGCTCGATATTAACTACACACGGTATATTTACTTTGAGTAAGTGATCATATGTTCAAATTTGAACTGCCATAAGGTGTGCCTCTAATCAAGAATGCGTTCCATGGCTACTTTAAGAATGTTTGAACTTACAAGAGCTTCTTGTCAAAAAAAGGAGATACTTTGTCAGTGTAGAACGTATACCATGTAGAAGCACAGAGACAGACCAGAGCAGTACTTGGCTTTAGAGCCAGGCTCAAATATAACTGAATGACACAATTCGAAACTTAGCTCGAAACTTGTCGATTAGCAAATGAAAAAAAATATATGGGAAGGAGTGTGCTTCCCCAAAATGAATATTTCGCAATGACTCATGTTCCATGATGCCCACATGAGTTTTCCCACAGAACCCAAATGAGCTTTCATTTCAGAGGAGACATTTGCATATTTCAGGTGGTACCATGCTCGTACGAACATTGACCAGGAAACAAAAAGAAGGTGTGTTTTACCTATCACCTGTGTGTGTTTGTGGGAAGATGGAGAAGGGTGTGTGTGTGTGTGTGTGGTTAAACCCCCCCCTGTCCCTCTCTGGTAAACTCCTGTGAGAACGCTGTGCCATTTCCACCTGAATAGCCTGGAGCCTGGCCAAAGTGGTCACGCACCCTGCGCAGACATGTTGGGTGGGGAGAGAGTGAGAGTGGAACAGAATGAGAGGGACACAGAGAGAAAGAGACAAAGAGAGAGAAAGAGAAAGAGAAAGAGAGAGTGATATTGAAGAAAGAAAGAAAGAAAGAAAAGAAAGAAGACAAACTGGGCTTGTCAGATCCTGTACGTTTATATGTCCTTCCCACTTTGATATGTGAGAAAATCACATTTGCTTGCGGTTAAGATTCCCTTCAAATTGCCCAATAAATGATTCAGAGGGAATTGTGACACACAGGAGTGTTGATGAATGAACATGATTACATGAGAGTGACGCGTGTTCTATGTAATCCCACGCACACGAAAAAAAAACAACTTGAGTCAGGACTTAAGAGAGAGAGAGAGAGAGAGAAGAGAAAGAAAAACTGTTTGCATAAGCACCAACTGAACTTGCAGTATGCCGAGTGTCATTTGCACTTCCTGGACTCCGTGCCAGAGGGGGGACGTTCCCACTCGGTGTCGACTTGCACCCTCGGAGTCCGACGGGGGACATGGTGGGACGCCACAAAACAGCCGAACCAGCTTATTACTGGCCAGGCCACCGGCCACAGAGGGGAGGCAGCAGCACTCCCCAGGGGAGAGGTGGTGGTGGTGTGTGTGTGTGTGTGTGTGTGTGTATGTGTGTGTGCGTGTCTGTGTGTGTGTTTGTGTGTGTGTGTGTCTGTGTGTGTCTGTGTGTGTCTGTGTGTGTCTGTGTGTGTCTGTGTCTGTGTGTGTGTCTCTGTGTGTGTGCTTGTGTCTGTGTGTGTCTGTGTGTGTCTGTGTGTGTCTGTGTGCGTGTGTGTCTGTGTGTGTGCGTGTGTGTCTGTGTGTGTGTGTGTGGTGTCTGTGTGTGTGTGTGTGTCTGTGTGTGTGTGTGTGTGTGTGTGTGTGTGTGTGTGTGTGTGTGTGTGTGGAGAAAGAGCGGAGGCCTAGGCCGGGGCAAAAGGCTGGAGCAAAAAATAGGCACTCTCCCCTGCCACCAGCACCAGTGGTACAGACACATCAGCGCTGACACCACAGCTATCCCAGCACCCCTCAGGCAAGGCACAGCTCTCCAGCCTCAGATTAGCTCGTCTCCACTGTCCCCGAAAAACCAGCAGCTCCCTCCCTTTCTTTGATTACGGTACCGAAATGTCCAAAATCCAAACGGGACTCTTTTTTTTACTTTTTTAACACAGGCTTTCCATTTTTTGATCATGTAATCATTCAGACATTGTTCTGAGAGTTGCCAAGAATGTTACGGAACATTCTTTTCAATTGGGGGGGGGGGGGGGGGGGGGGGTGGAGGGAGCGGCTACGGAACCGAAGAAAAGAGTGTGTGTGTCAGCGCTAATGCCAATGCTAACGCTAACAGGTGACAGTGAGCACGCCAGAGTCTGGTCCTCATTAGCTGGCAGCCATGGAGCGCCGGGGGCGATATACCCTCCTCCACACACACACACACACACACACACACACACACACACACACACACACACACACACACACACACACACACACACACACACACACACACACACACACACACACACACACACACACACACACACACACACACACACACACACACACACACACACACACACACACACACACAAACCTCACGAGACGGAGACGCTTTAATTGAGAGTATATGAGAGAGAGAGAGAGAGAGAGAGAGGAACCGAGGGGCCAACGGCCATCATTAGCAGCCGAGCCGATCGCTGGACTGTAACAGGCTTGGGCTCCCAGCAGTGCTCCATCAGCGCTGGCACCTCCATGCGGGAGCTCTGAGACCCGGGCTGGAGTGCTTTCCCTTCCCCTGCGGTGAGGTGGCCGTGTGGGGACTGGGAGGCCACCTGTGGAGATTCTGCACCTCAAAGCAGAGAGTGTGTGCACACATGTATACACAACAGTGTGTGTGGACACAAACTCACACACACCTTCTCTCTCTCTCTCTCTCTCTCATACACACACACACACACACACACACACACACACACACACACACACACACACACACACACACACACACACACACACACACACACACAAAGGCCAGGACACACGTATATTCTGTACACATTCTTTCACAGACATACACACACATATATGTCAGTGTATGGTGTAATTTACTCCTGGGCGCACATGTTCAAACAAACACATACATTGCAAATGCAAACACACACACACACACACACACACTACCCTGAGGGGGAGAAAAAGAGGGCTCCAGCAAACACTAATTTCTTCCTCGCCGTCCCTTTCTTCCTCTCTTTTATCCGTCTCCCTCCCTCTTTGCCGTCAGTGGCGTAATTGACTCTCTCCGACACATAAACGCTGCGTAATAAGCAGTGCTTCCCTCAGTGCCGTCTGCCCACAGCTGTGAGGGACACAGGAGGAGGGAGAGAGAGAGAGAGAGAGGGAGAGAGAGCAGAATAACTCACTGCTGGAGAACAAGAGAGTAGCAGAAGGGAAAAAGCAGAGGCAATGGACACTGCAGCCAGAGAGAGGACGAGCCTGGGAACGGGAAAAAGTTCACGGAAAAACCCAGAGAGAGAGGGCGAACGAGAGAGAGAGAGAGAGAGAGAGAGAGAGGAAGGTCGGAGGAAGAGACACATTCCATACACATCAGTCACCACGGAGGAAGCGGGCGAGATGACTTC
>NC_045170.1:11047943-11087943 GCF_900700415.2 Clupea harengus
TGCACAGAGGCCAAAAAAGTGCTAGAGAGGCTCTTATGCGTTAGCACCTCTCAAAAAACAAACAATAAACAAACAAACAAATAACATACATGACTGATATGCAAAGGAGTGTGCAGGGGAGGAAGGGTTGGGGCAGGTGTCTCCCAGCTGAGGCTCTGTACACAACCGCCATGGCAGCCCTGCGGACAGAGCATTCTGGGAGACAGGCTGGCACGCCACCCTTCACTGAATATGCCCCAAACCCCCGCCTCCCCTGAGCACCAGCGTTAATCACAAAAGCCACCAGCACCCCCCCCCCGTTATAACCCCCCCCCCCCCCCCCCCATAAGGGGATCCCGACACCAGGTCTCCACCGAGGCGTGAAATAATGACAAGCACATTGTCATCTGAGCGACCCCCTCGGTCCCTGGTGATGTCTGGCGTGATCGGGGGCTCGGCTATGCTACGCTAGGCTAACTCCAGAGCCAGGCCTTTGCTTCTCAGCTGGGTAATCCACTGGAGACAAAAAAAATAAACAGAGGTGGAATATTCCAGGCTACGAAAGTAAAGGCCATGCTACACTTTTGACCCACCCGTCCACTCAACCACTGTGCTAATTAGGACACACAGATGGCCGACTCTATGAACTGGGCATACCTTTATCTTTTACCTTTATGAACCTGGATTTTCCATTCCTGAATGTAACATCCAGTCTGGAGCCCATGTTCCCACCAAGGCACCTCTTTAAGCTACCCTCCATCCAAAATGGAGTGAAAAATAAAACGGATGGATGTCATTAACCTTTAGCCCTCGCAAGTTAGATCAAATCGGCTACCCTCTACCCACCCCAGCGTCTTTCTGTTCGAGCGCTCCATAGCTTCTTTTTCGAAGACTCCATTACCATCAGCACTTGCTCCAATGTCTGTGGAAGTCCTGCGACGCTAACAGCCGTTTGTAATTCCCAATGCTAGTGGCTTGAGTGAAACGTATTGCCCCTAATGTCTGCTACAGGCTCAAAAGGGCTAGCCCACGTGGCCTTGAGTTTTTTTTTTTTGAACACACAACTGACACTGGCCAAGCAACGACAGGACTATTCACCTAAAACGTTCAGTGTGCTTAGTAAGTTAATAAAAGCCCCTGCAATTGTTAACAGTGAGAGGCCGTTTTCACATTAACAGTAACACTAGGCAATATATTACATTTTGGAGGATGAATACATTTCCTCGCTGACAGAAAGTCCAGTGCGCCAGCTTTCCAGCACTTCTCTACACATTCGTTTTTCTTCTCTCTCTCCCGCTCTCCTTCCCTCCCTCCCTCCCTCCCTCTCTCTCTCTCTCTCTCTGTCCTTTTTTTCCTGATAACAATTGCAAATCTCATATCTAAAAATAATCCTCAGTGAGCAAGCAGCAAAGTAAAACAGCATCTTTAGAGAGCTATTGGATCCTTTTCTTCTTCTCTTCTTTTCTCTCTTCTTATTTTTAATCCCCTCTTCACTTCTCTCTACATGAAGAGTGAGTGAGTGAGTGAGTGTGAGAGAGAGATAGAGAGACAGAGACAGAGAGAGAGAGAGAGAGAGAGAGAGAGAGAGAGAGGGAGAGAGAATTGGTTTGCCTATGCTGCCCGAGGTTAGACGGTGATGGCGCCCCCTGTGGTAGGGCAGGTCCATTGTTTTAAGACACATGGGTCTGAATCACAGTTGTGAGGTTCTCTGACACTGAAGGACAGAATGTGTGTGCGAGTGTATGTGAGTGTGTGTGAGTACATGAGTGTATGAGTGGGTTTGGAGTGGAGTGGGGTTGGGTGGGGTAAAGGGGCACAATGAGATCTACCACACATTGTCACAAGACAGAGAGAGGACACACAACACACACACTCACTCACTCACTCACTCACTCACTCACTCACTCACTCACTCACTCACTCACTCACTCAAACACACTCAAATACAAACATGCACACTGAGAACAGGACGTTTCCACCCAAATATTTTACAAAGCAAGTCCCATCAATTCCAAAGAGATCACTGAATATAAGCAGTTTTGCTCCATAGAAGAGAGCAATGAAAGTCACACATTAAGCCAGAGACAGGGAGATAGAGAGAGAGAGAGAGAGAGAGAGAGAGAGAGAGAGAGAGGGAGGGAGAAAGAGAGAGATAAATAGACAGTGAACAATGGATATAGAATAAAAGAGATTCAGCGATGAATTTAACCAATTTGAGGTCAATGGTCCCTGTCCCACCTTTCAGAATGTGTGTGTGTGTGTGTGTGTGTGTGTGTGTGTGTGTGAGTGAGAGAGAGAGTTGTATGTGTGTATCTGTATGGATGTAGGATGTAGCATATACCTCTATGTTTGTGTGTGTAAGTGAGCATGAGTGTTTATGTGCCTACCCTTACGGGGCCGTATGCACCTCCACTCATGTGTGCGTGTGTGTGTGTGTGTGTGTGTGTGTGTGTGAGTGTGTGTTTGTACGGCAGCATGCTCAGCTGCACACACTGACAGATAGACAGACAGGACCGTGGTAGAGCGGAGGACTGCGGTCAGACAGATAGGAAAGCGATGGGGCAGTAAAGTGCACAGCGTAAAATATTCAACAGACCGCGGGAGGAGAGGTTGAAATGCAGAGGTCTGCACTTGTCTTGACAGGCTATGCAGTGTCCTTCCACAGGGTCGTCCATCAGGATCTGGACTCAGAGATCAGTCATCCAAGTCCCAGTGTCCCACTGTGGAAAAGGGGATTTGTGGGAAATGTAGTTTCTTCATGTTCAAGTCAATACACCTTGGACATCAGGCGGGAGTAGTGAGAGGCAGGGTATGTACCAGGTTAACCCTGGGATAAAGAGGGGAGAAGAGTGGGGGGAGAGTATTTGAGTCTGTCTTTAAGGTTCAGTAACTCAGGGGACGGGATACATTGTGAGGTTGATTAGTGAGGTTGATACTGAGGAGAGGAGGAAGAAGAGGAGGACTGGAGGAGGTTGGATAGATGTGATGAGGGGAGGAGGAGGAGGGCAGGTGTTCCGGAAGGGGACATGGTCTTGGTCTGGGGGTAGGTGAGGAGGAAGATTGTTCCAGGATCAGGTGATGGCCAGCGGGTTCTCCTGGAGGACTTGATGCGGGGTTCTCCTGGAGGACTTGATGCAGGTTACGGGGAACACTCCAGAGAACTCTCCAGAGAAGCTGTCAGGAAAGAGAGAGAAAGAGAGAGAATGTCAACCTTGCCAACCAGACTTTTTTACTTTCAAAACTTTATTGAACCATATGGATCAAGGAGTGAAACGAGAGAGACTGAGATAGGGAGAGAGAGAGAGAGAAAGAGAGAGAGAATGTCAACAATAAGAGACTTTTTTACTTTTGAACCCCTTTATTGAACCATATGGATTAGGAGTGAAACGAGAGAGAGAGAGAGAGAGAGAGAGAGAGAGAGAGGGAGGGAGGGAGGGAGGGAGGGAGGGAGAGAGAGAATCGAAGCACAAGATGGATGAAAAAATATAAAATATAAAAGATGACAGGCAAGAGATGAGGAAATGGCAGATGTGAGGGTGGGGGAGAAGAGAAAAAAAATTATAAAAAAAAAGAAGAAGAGAGGTGGTAAACAACAACAACAACAGTGCTGGACAGCATGGCAACCGAAGACCAAGTAGAAAAAAGACAGTGTAAAGAAATCAAATGTGATAGGAGGGAGAGAGTGAACAGAGGAGACGCAGCGGGAAGACAAGAGAAGGAAAGAGACAAGAGACACAGTAGACAGCATCCCCACAATCACTACGGCAAGCATCACCGAACTGTGGCCTGCAGTGCACATCGTTCTTTGTGGATCATCACATATGGAGCATCCTCTCCTCTCCTCTCCTCTCCTCTCTTAGATGGTCTGGACCATAAGCCCTGAGCCATCAGTGAAGGGGAGACGCCTGACATTTAGGAGCCTTGATATACGGCCGATGACACGCCGCACGGCACGGCACCCTAGATAGCTGACATTCACAGTCGCCCAACCCAGTCCGCAAGCGCACACTACAATGCCGGCCAAGACACCATGGGATTTCAGGCGGCAAAACAAACGCTTCAAGGACACCCAAGTACACGAGCTCCCCCATCGAGCAATCACACATGCACACATATGTGCACTTCTTGGAGCTGTATGATGTATATGAAACAAAATCAAAGCAAAAACAAAAGAGAGAAAAATAACTTGTGTGTGTGTTTTGTGCAAAAGTGTGTGGTGATAGAATGAGATCCCTGCTGATTATGACAGCATACGTACGTGCCATTTGAATTTCATTAGTGGAGAGAACCTTGACAAGCTGTCAGAGTACTGAACATCTTCACAAAGAGCCAAACAAAAACACACATGTATATGCAAACACATACACATACACACACACTCTCACACACTCTCTCTCACACACACACACACACACACACACACACACACACACACACACACACACACACACACACACACACACACACTCACACACTCTCTCACACACACACACACACACACACACACACACACACACACACACACACACACACACACAGCCCCTGGGGTTCTGTTCAATGATACATTGTCTTTTCTATTTCCAGTCAAGGTCATGATTTCTTTTCACCAATGTTTGTTTATTTATTTATTTATGTATGTATGTATCTTTCTTGTTGTATTGTTTTTGTTTTGCCAGCCCAGTGGGGGTCGGAGCATGCAGAACTATGCTGCTCCGTGAGAGAACACGCCGCAACACCAGTTCTAGCAGTGCATGCCTATGTGTCTGCCCAGCTCCCTCTCTCAGCCTCTCTACAAAGACAAATCATGAAAAAAGCTCAGAAAAATCGCTCCGAATACTTTGGCAGCGGGCATCGAGTCAAAAGCTTTGGCACGTCCTGACAGACACACCATGATCCGTCGAGGCAACATATGATTGCTGTTTCTTGAGGCTTGGCAGACAGACTGAAACCTCACCCCCCCCCCCCCCCCTTCTTTTCCAAATCTGATATTTCACTCTTTTTAACAACGCCTTTTTCGGTAAATCCTCTAAGGGTCATAAGCGTTCAACTACTGTGAGCTATTTCCCATTTTTTCTTTTTTTTTTCTTCTTTCCACCCAACTTCTTAGGCTTGCCCTCAATAAAACCTGGCATCAAGCAGAGAAAAGTGCCTTAAACGCTATCCTAGCCACTTTCACTCCCCTGACTCCTGCGCAGAGTGGAATTAAGGGGTGGGTGGGGGAAACGAGTGATTAAAAAAGGGGGGAAAAAGACGAGCGAAACCACACAGAGATTTCGAGGAGGAAGAGTGAGGCACTGGCTTGTCACTTGTCTCTGATGGCTCCCCGCGTTAACGCTCGCCATCTCACTCCCAAACAAAAGGGACCGGCGTGTTTATTAATGCAACCGCCTGCGCCTCGCACAATTTTCCACACAATAGGGACGAGGGGGGGGGGGGGAGAGGAGAGAGACAGGCATTAGACTCTTTCTATTTCGCCATGTGCGCAGCGGGTTTCTCCCCAGTGACTTGTGGTGAGGGAGAGATGATGAATTTGATTCAGATGCATTAGAGGGGAGAGAGGGAGAGGAAGAGAAAGAGAGGGAGAGAGAGGGAGAGAGAGTCTCAGAGACAGGTGCTCATGAGGTGAGTTCCTTAGAAAGACTCAACACAGAGAGAGAGAGTGAGAGAGAGAGAGGGAGAGAGAGAAGGGTAAAAGGAAGAGAGCTGGAGGCAAGCTATGCATTAGTAATCACCCTTCCTCCTTTTATTAAATCACCGGCACAGCACACACACACACAGTTGCTTCCATCCTACACACACACACACACACACACACACACACACACACACACACGCACACACCTACACACACACAAACACACATACACACACACACACAGTTGCTTCCATCCTACACACACACACACACACACACACATACACACACATACACACACCGCTCACACACAACCACACACTAAAGGTAGTGCTACACCTGTGATTGCTCCTTATGTCTGCATTCTAGCTCTCACAGCTATGCTAGTTGCAGTGCTTTCAGCACACAGCTTTACCTAGGAAGACCTATGGCTTGCGTTAGACTGCACACATTCTATGCAGAATGGATGTAAAAATGGACACACACAAACACACACAGACACACACACACACACACACACACACAGCTATCACATAAAGGGGAACGGGAGATTGTGCTGACTTCAGACAGTGCTGCGTCTGAGCTCGCAACACAACCCTTCCGTTCTAGCAGCTGAGTCTGGTTCACATCTGGCCCTGATCTGGCCCAGGCCCCCAACACACCTTAAAGCTGCTGCAATAACTGTACACAAGGCTGACTGACAGCACACGATTCGGAACAAGTAACCTGAACCCAAGGAGAAGAGAATGAATCACTCGCAGGTCACCCGTTCAGTTTGCTTTGAGTCAGCATAGACTCCCTGGCAAATCAAAGCTCCCAAACAAGGTTGTTTTGTTTACACAGTGCACAGACTTAGCGGGGCCACTTTTCCACTTTATAGGTTTAAATAGGTCATCCTGTTCTTTTCTTTCACTCTCTTAGACTCTTTTTTTCCTTCTCTCTCGCCTCTTTTTCGCTGCCTTCTTTTTACGAGATCCCTTTGCTTTTTTTTTTTGCGTTGCCCTCAATTTCCAAACAAACAAACTGCGAGTGGAAGTGTATTCTCGCGCGGAGCTCCTGATCAGCATAACCCGCTGAGGTTAAGCAAATAAGCCTTTTCATGCCAGGGGAGCTGCTTCACTCGTTCGGCCCAGCCGCTCATCACGCGCTCGCATATGCTCCGTTTGTGTGCATTCGTCTCTGTCTCCCTCTCTCGCTCTCTCTCTTTTTCTCTCGCTTCACCTCTTCCTCTCATCCCAGCGCTCCCCCTCGCTGCATGTGTGTGTGAATAACAAGCGAAGAAGGGAATAGAAACGAGGGATAACAGGAAAAGTGACGGATGGAGGGAGGGGGGGATCAGCAAACGAGTGTGGAGTTGGCAGAGAGGAGGATTCTCTCGTTGATGCTCCATGGCTTTTCCCTCTCTCTCTCTTTCTCTTTTCCCTCTCTCTTTTTCTTTTTTCCCTCTCTCTCTTTTTCTCATGTCCTTGAATATATTAGCGCTGCCTGCACAGAATAGCGAGCGAGTTTCGCTACAGACCTGATCAGGATGTAAATTGTACGCATGGATAGCGCGCCAGTGATTGTCTGTGTGTCCGGGTTAGGGGTTATGTGTTTACAAGTGTGTGTGGGGGTGTATGCAATGTGTGAGTGTGTGGGTTTGAGATGTTTATATATGGACTGAGCTGTGTGTGGGTGTATACATATAAATATATATATATGTGTATACATTTGCAGATTGCTCTCTTCCCATAACCTCATATGTTCCTCTTCTTCCTGTCTTTCATCGGTGTACTATTCATTACCATCAGCAAAATAAACCAAACGTCACGGCAGTACTGACCATGACACAGCAATAATGAAGAGCAGTACTGACCATGACACAGCAATAATGAAGAGTGAAAAGAGCCAGGGTTATGGCAGTATTGAGGAACCAGACCCTTAAAAAAGTACTTCTGTTTGCTTTGTGCTCTTCCCAAAACCACTTCTCCTTCTTCCTCCTCCTCTTCTTCTCTGTATTGTGGCTTAGCTCCAGGTGGTGAGATTGGGCTGAACCCCGCCGCTGTGACCTTGCAAGACCCACACACGACTTTGATAAATACCTGAGGAGCGGGGGCCACTCTCAAGAGCGCTCGTGTGTCATCATTAACCTCCCCCCCCACCGCCTATGATTAACTACCCGCCATTATGTCCTATTACGCACCGTTGTTTGGAGGGTAGACAAACAGCATAATAGGGCTGAGGGGAAAGTAGCAACCATTTGTACCTTTTTATCCAGAGGGGGTTAGTTTATGTTCCTCAACAAGAGATAGAGAAAAGGAGATAATGCTCTCTCTCTCTCTCTTTCTCTCTCTCTCTCTTCTCTTTCTCTTTCTTTCTCTCTCTTTCTCTCTCTGTCACTGTGACCTGGGGAACCTGCTGCCTTCAATGCTGAATGGTTCTGACTGTGTTTCTGATGTTTAATTGATTTAGCAAGGACAGTTTTCTCTGCTTAGGGGTTAACCTCGGTAATGCAGAGCACAGACAATGCAGAGAGAAAGACAGGGGAAGGGAGGGAGGGAGTGAGGGAGGAATGGAGTGAGAGAGGGAGGGAGGGAGCGAGGGAGTGAGAGAGAGTCAGACAGGCTAAAATAGCCTGGCATATGGTGGGGAATATCATAATATCTCCTCTGACAGGAAAAACATCAGCAGAAAGGACAGGGATTAGTGGAGATAGAGAGAAGAGAGAGAAAAGAGAGAAAAAAAGAGTGCTTGGGTGAGGATGTGAGAGATTGAAAGAGACGTGGATAGAGAAAGAGAGTGTGTGAAAGAGCGAGAGAGAGGGCGGAAGAAGAAGAGAGACGTGTGAGAGAGGACGAGGGAAAGACAGAATGAGAGGGAGAGAGAGAGAAAGAGAGAGAGAGCAGTCAGAGGAGGGTGTGAGGGGATGGCGTGCACTGTGGAGAGGGAGGGAGAGAGAGAGAGAGAGAGAGGGAGAGAGAGAGGGAAAGAGAGAGAGAGAGAGGGAGTGAGAGAGAGAGGTAGAAGATGGAGAGAGTGGTGTATTCCCCGGTGAGGTTGCTCCGGCTCCTCTCGGCTCCTGCTCTGTGGATTACTGCATTTACACTTCAGCTCAGAAATAGCTGCGCAATAATTTATTTAGCCCCAGCACGCCACGATGGCTGCCACTGTACTGTGCTCATAGACACAGACTTCCCCCGTCTTCTGCAGCGACACCCATCCACCCAGCTGTGTCTGCTGTCAAAGATGAATAATAAAATTAAGAATATGAAAATGTCTAAGCACCTGTTCCCTTGCCAAGATGGAGGAATATTAAAAACGTAATATGACAATATCTGACAGGATATTAAGCAGCGAGAGAATCTGTAGGCTGCGACAGACATGGGGACTCTACCCTTGAGTGTCCTTGCCTTTCCCTTACATCTTCCCCCATTTAAAAAAAATATAACAAAGTGTTTCGGGAGACTTGTGGAGAGACAAAAATCGATGGCCCTCAGGAGAAATGAAAATGTACCCAGCACAGTAACAGTCTGTGGCGCCTAATAATGGGCCTCTGTGATGAAGGCCAGGGTCGTCGGAAACTCGTAAAAGAAGATGCCCCGGCGGCCACATAATCACTGGGCCTCGTTATGGCTGTGGCTAGAGAAGAGGGAGTCTCGCAAGAGCCCTTCAGTGCGACGGCTCTATGCCGTCTCCTTTCACTCAAGCACGTCGGCCCACCGGTGAAAGGAGCTACGTATGAGCTCACCCAGCGCTCTCTCTCACTAACCTTGAACGCTTCGGAATGTTGAGCGTTTTCTGAATAATGACTCAATATTGCTGGTCAAACCCTTTGATACCACGAGTCACCTTGGAAACAATGCTCTTCATTTAGCCTCCAATGCTAACCATAGATGTCAGTGTAGGTGAAAAAATGAAATATTTTGTATCTGTCAAAGGCGAGTTAAAAGTCCTCGCATTAACAGCCATTCTTATAAGGAAGCTTTAAAAGCAGCGGTCTTGCTTTGTTGCATTATGGCCGGCTCTGCGATGTCCTTGCTGCTGTTCTTCTCCATAAACCTTGACCTTGTTATCTTACTTCCCACTGCCGCTATTCACTGGGCAAATGTGCTTCTATCTTCAGTAACCTCCTCTGCTCACGCTAACGGTTAAGTAAGACAAAACAGCCACTGTGGATTTAATAATTAAATTAATACAAATCCGGGAGCTATAGAGAGAGAGAGAGAGATAAACCTCCAGAGGTCTACCTTCATGAAACAGGTGCAATGTCTGAAGGGCACAAACAGCAGAGCTTCAAGGCTAACACTGGGAGTAGGTGGCACAATTTCATTAGCAGTCAGGTCCACTTTTCTGCGACGTAGAAAACTTTTTTTCCCCCGAGGTCGATTTATGTGGCTACTTATTCATTTGAATTCTTTTGGTGCAGCCCAGCCCTATCGTTTAGAACGGGTCCCAGGGCTTCTGTGGGTAAACAAACAATTAGCTTGGCAGAGGCGAGTTTACTTGCGTTGAGGCAGTGTGGGTGTTTGGTATTGGGCAAGGCTGAGCCTGACTCATTCTGCTTCAGAGGAATCATGTTTTGTCACGCCCCCCTCCTCCCCACCCCTCGTTGTTTGTTTTTAAGGTGACAGAGGTCACACGTAAGGATAAGTGTTGGCTTAATTACAAATTCTTGGATGCATACACAATAGGCAACTCCTGGGAGCGGGTAGATGTGTAAAGTAGGTGACAAGAGGAGAAGTTCCAATATGGCGCACGAGGTTGCTTGAACACCAGGATGTTGCATACAAATGTCCTTGTACAGCTGTTCAAACGAAATGCCTCTGAGGGCTGAATATATTTCTGGTAGAAGAAAGAGAAGAAGACAAATGTTAGATTCACAGTTGAGGATCTTTAGTTTGGGTGAATCTGTACTTTTCTTTCCCCGGGGGGTCAGAGGAAGTTCACACGCACATGGGAGCTGCTGGTCTGTCCCAAGTGCACTGAGCTGCACCTGAACATCCCGTGTGTGTGCCAGGACTCGCGCCCCACACACACACGCACACGCACACGCACACGCACACGCACACGCACACACACACACACACCCACCCATAGCGCCAAGGCAAACTGTCATCTATGTAGGTCGCTCTGGAGGGGGGCTTCATCTGAGCTATCTAAACGATAAATATTAATAACAGGAAGTGCATCTCCGCTCCGGGGAGCATGTTGCCAGGAAAACACTTTCCCCTCCCCTCACTGCCCCCCCCCCCCTCGACACAATCCAAAACACCCACCCAGCCTCCACCTCCTCATCATCAAGTGCATCAAGAGAGAAAGTGAGTGAGACCCATAAAGGAACACAACGATTTTCGATTCCCAGTAAAAGCCGTGGCTGTAAAAAAAAATCGATGAAAGAAATAGAGAAATTGAGGCTTGAGGCTTGAGGGGAGGGGAGTGGAGGGGAGGGGAGAGGCTGGAAGGGGTGTGTATTTGTTCTGCTGGTGACTAATTTGTTCACTTCTATGTGTTAGCTCCAGTGAAATGGGCCACACGTCCGAACGCCTACTCTGCACACACAAATGAAACAAACAAAGAGAAGACTAAACAGATCCAAGCGTGGCACCTAAATGTGAGGGACAAAATGTCAAAGACAGTGAGCGGAGGACAGACAGAACTAGGGGGAGGGAGAAGTACACAAACAAGAATTTAAAATAAGCCAACCTTCGGTGCACATCTGGACACTACTAGAGCATTGCTATTTTACCCCTGGAGTACATTCAGGGACAGAGCTTTGTAGCTCTTAAAAATACATAGTTGAATTTTACGATGCATACTGGGACTAGATATACCACATAGTGATGCATGTGTTAATGTGAGAGAATGATCCTCAGGTCATTGGTCATCAGGGTCTTAGCAGTGCCTGCCTCCAGTGCTCCTGTGGGGTGTGTATATTGGGGTATGGGTATTTCCCTCTGTAGAATGATTCAGTGGGGCTAATTTGGGGCAATTGGCTGTCCTATTAAAAGCAACATTACGTAACAATTTGACCTTAAACTAGCTAGCGCAGTATTCTCTGAATGGACACCATGGCAGAGGCGACAAAGAAACCAAGGCTTCTGGCGTTGTCTTTGCCAGTTCCATTTCCTTTACCTCGTCAACAAATACACGTGTACCACTGTCCATTAGGGCGTCTTAAAGTGAGATTCGTATTTACGACAGAAGGGCTGGCTCATTTCATACTGGGGAGAGCAAGGGAGAGCCAGAGAGCAGAGAACAACAGATCTAAGTTAAAGAGATCTCCCAGCTTGTAGAGAGGCTTGGGATTGCTAAAAGTTTGGTTGCCATATTTGGACCCTGGTGCTTAGTTTGAATTGTTGCCTAGTTTGACTCCTGCCACATTCTCCCCTCGCCATCAGCCGGTACTCAGTATTCACCCACTTCATTTGTCTGTGAGAAAATGAAGAAAACTTCTTAGCCCTTTAAAATGTTTCAATTTGAAAGTTTAAAAATATGCTTTTTAATCAGGCTTTCTTCATTTCCAGTCATTTTAATAGGCATTCACTATTTGTGTTCATTTAGGTCACTAGTCTGCAGGCGAAAAATGCAGGAGCGTGAAATTGGTCGAAGAGTGCACAATACCTTATTTAGGATTGAAACATAATTTACTTTCGACTTGGTAGGCCTGAGCCTTGACTTGAGTCTTGACTTGGCATTTGACTCAGTTAGGACCTGAGACTTACCTGTTACTTGCCAAACAATTACGTTGTACCACCTCTGATGCTGATACTGCACTTGCTTATGAGGTTACAATATGTAACTTCTGAAATTGTGTCCTAAGTTTTGACTTAAACATGTAGGCTATGGCACTTTTCAGAGGAAAAACAGTCTGCCAGTTGTTCTATTGGCACGAGGAAACACAAAGGGACTGACTATTTGGTGGATCCAAGTTTGCTAATTAAGTCTGTATCTAAATGTTTTTTAAGATATATCAGCATAAAGACTATCATCATCAAGAAGAACTAGAAATAGCTGATATTTACTACTCTTTAGAGTGTTAGATCTGTTCAAAAGGGTTCTTCTTCTGTTTCTCATTAGATTCATTTCTTTCATCTTTCATCAGAGAAAGGGCCACCCACTTCAACACTATAGTGTGTACAAAATGTGCAGTACAATGTTCTCAAGGCTCAGATTCAATTTAACAAATATGAAGTGGCTTCCTAGATGAGGACAAACCAACCATGAGGATATTCATCAGTTTGAAGGGGAAAGGGCAGAACTGACCAGATTCATGCATGTGTATGTTTCTCTAGTCCAGGGGTTCTCAAGGCTTCTGCACTAATAATCGTCTATCCACCCTTGCTCCAGATGAAATCAGTGCAATTGAATATAATTTAGGATGCTGTTGATTAGCTCAATCAGGTGTGTTTTGTTAATCAAGAGCGTCCCTGATGAGTTGAGTCAGGCGAGTGAGGTCAGTCAGCAGGAGAAGATGGAACACAGGCAGCTCAGGGGCCCAGTAGCAGGACTGAGAACCTCTGCTCGAGCACAGGCAGCACAGGGGGCCCAGTATCAGGACTGAGAGCCTCTGCTCGAGCACAGGCAGCTTAGGGGCCCAGTGGCAGGACTGAGAGCCTCTGCTCGAGCACAAGCAAACTCCCAGACCCCCCCATCCCCCCGTCCCCCCGATGCAGTCCAGACACCACAAGCACTGCTGTGTCTCAAACAGAACAAAAACTTCCACCCAGCAACCCAACGTGAGCTTCAGTCCACAGCAAACCTGGCTGAACCAGCCCAAGCCAACCCAATCTGCCACATTCCAGACTCCAAAGTTAGAGTTGGCACATGTAGGGAGACGCTCTTCTAGCTGGGCGCACATGCCACGGCAGTGCCCACATAACACCTGGAGTGTAATGACACCAATCACATGCCCGGCTTAGACAGACAGATGATTTCACCAACCCACATCATGTGTGAGTCACTAATAGTTTGGCGTGCGTGTGTGGTGTTATGTGTGTGTGCATGTGTGAAAATGGCCAAGGTAGTGTGAATGCGTGTGTGCAATATATTGCAATATTAGTTATTTTTCCCATTGTTCCAGCTCTATTCAATGCGTGAATCATCCTTCCATTTGCACGGAATGAATCTATTTGGGTTTCTGTATGCAAATAAATAAATAAATAAATAAGATGACGGCAACGGAGACAAATTCGTCTGAAACCTTGCAGCGGAAAATGACAGGATTTCATTCTTCATTAGGAACGAGGAAGGAGAATGAGTTTGTCTTCTCGGATCACTGAGGGCCAGGTGCTAGCTCGCTCTCTGCAGTCATTGTTTTCTGACAAGCCGAGTATGAAATCAAAAAACCTTCTAGAAAAAAAAAAAACATCCCTCAAAATAAGACACTCTGAATAACAATCAGAAATAGACAAACACAAAAACCTTTCAACAGCGGGGGGAAAAAAAACAGAAAACCAAACATTATTAGCATTAATGTAGGCAGCGAGGCATTACTGACAATGACAGCTTGAGTCCGTGGGGTGGACGGTGAGCGCTTAGAAATTGGCAGGCTGATCTGAGATGGTGGGCTTCAATTGAAGCGAAAGACGAGTGGTGGAGAGAGAAAGCGGGTGGGGGTGGGTGTGGTTGATAAGGCAGTTAAAAGGGGGCACAGAAGGAGAGGGGAAATGGAAAGCGAGAGTGGATAGTGGATGGGAGACAGAGACTGAAAGGGAAATAATAGAGGGGGAAGACAGCAAAATGATAATATGGGAGAACCTGGGAAGAGCGATAGAGCTCAGCATGACTGAAAGAGAGGGTGATTGAGATAGGCGAGAGAGTGATAGAGAGGAGAGGGGATGGGAGGGGGTGTCGTTGAAGAGGTGTATTGTCTCCATGTCTTTTTATCTCTGAAAGGGGCTGTTATTGACGTCGGCTCGGGCCCGTACGGTGCTTGTGACGGATCGCCTGTCGCTTGTCGTGTTAACAGCTCCTGGCTCAGTAATTGGCGCCACAGCTTGAGATCTTCATCAAGGTGGAGCGCAGGATGTGATGGAGTTGCCGCTACTTCAAACATTTAGAGAAACCACGCTCGCATTAACACTGTCTGTTTTCTCTCACTCTCTCTCTCTCTTTTCTCTCTCTCTCACTGTTTTCTCTCTTTCTCTCTCACTCTCTCATGCGCTCTTTGACTCCCTCTCTTTCTCCACCCCCGAAAAGCGGCTCAGTCGCTTCATCTGCCTTCCGTGCCCAACCTGCAATTACGGCACTCACTGCAAGCGTTCACACAACCTGTGGTCGAGAGACTGTTGTGTGCTCTCGTTAGGCGCGATCATCACTTAAAGCAAAAACCACATTCTTGAGAAAATAACATGTCAGGCCCCTTTCACACAGACACGGAGAAGGGTTGGCAGGGGGAGTTAGCGGGTGAGGGGGGGGGGCACTCCCTATCTGGTGTGCCAGTTTACCTGGGGGGACTGTCAGTTAGGGGAATGACTGTTTACCCCTCGTGTCAGTGATTAAAGAGTGCATGTGCCAGTCAAACACAGTTTACGCAACAAGTTGAAATTAAGACAGCGAAGAGTAAACAGAGGCCTGACATGTATGGCTGACACTGGGGTAAGCCCAGGTTCTGGGAACAGATTCCTGCCATTCCTGCCGTCACTCCCTACACCTCTATAAACAGGGAGGGGAAAGTACTGTCCTAAGAACTGTACTGTTTCTACAGGGAGCTGCAAAGCAACATTTTGTTGGTATAAATACACAAAGTCAATGGGATGTGCAAATAGCAACTGTGAAGTATGGAAGTAGCAAGGCTACCTAACCCCCAAATGAAAAAAAAGGCAAGGAAGAGTTTATACGCAGACATCTTGATAAATTGCAGATGCCAAGCTGAAATCCAGCTCTGGTCATGATGTCAGAGCATTCCTGAGAGCTCCGTGCATGTCGCGACTCCGCGGGACCCAGGCTCGCTCTGATTGGAGTTCTGTGGAGATCTGGGGACAAGCAATTCCTGGGTGAGTAAACGGGACCATCTGCCGCAGATGTTTCCCTGGCTGAACCACGTCAGCAAACTGAGGAGCTCAGGGAACAGAGACACGGCGCAAACTATGGCAGAGTCAGGGGAACCTCTGCACCTCTAAAAATATATCGGGCCAAAATGTCAGATCAGAAGCAACAAAATGTCTCACCAGAAGTAAGCTTTTTTCATTACTTTTGAACTGAAAGTGCCTTGCATACGATCTAAATGAAATGTAGATGACATTTTTAATAGGTCACTGGGGACAGTCACTTCCTGTGATTATTAAAAAACACTCTTCTTTTCCAACTTTGGCCAACCGGCTTGTAAGCAGTACTGTCAGGCAGAATCTGCCAATTAACTTGGTACATGCTGGGCACAACCAGTGCAAACGGAAAAAGTCAATGTTCACCACCGACTGCTTTTTCTATGCATTATACTCAACTGCATCAGTTGCTGAATGGTACAGAACAGGTTCAAGGTTCAAAGGTTAATAAACATCTACTGACATTGTTCAGTGATTTTAGTGTGATTCTCTGCAGCTGTTATTTCCACTGTGTGCCTGCTATGCTCTTTCCAGAGTCTGTTCAGAGACTGAAACCTACTGAAGTGAAACAGTGTGAACCCCTTTTCCAAGACAGTGAATTCCCTTCACTGGCAGCGAGTAATTCACACACAACATCTTACTGAGGAAGAAGAGAAAAAAGAAGAAGAAGAAGAAGAAGAAGAAGAAGAAGAAGAGGAGGAAGAAGGAGGAGGAGAATAAAATAAAAGAGTTCAAGTTCATTGCTCCGGCATTCATAAAACAGTGTTACAGAGGATGAGTTGAGTGAGTGAGTGGCGGAAAAGAAAGAGAGGAAGGATGTCTCATCTTCTTTGATGACAGCCAACATCTTGGTCTTCCTGGATCACAAACACACTCTGTTCCTGCTTCCGTGTCTCCGCACCACTGACATCGACATACCCTCAACATCAGCTTAAGGCGAGCAAGCTGCTTTTGCAAGCCGCAATTCAAGAAGAGTGCATTTATATGTAAAACCCTCAGTTGCCCCAAAGTATACATGCACAGCAGTTGTGCTTCGGGAATGTCAGTCTTCCGTGTAAATGTTGCAGAGAGAGAAAGAGAGAGCGAGAGCAAGAGAGAAAGAGAGAGAGAGAGAGAGAGAGGGAAAGAATGTATGAACAGACTATTTCTTTTTTCCCTTCAGAGCATATCAATTTTCAAATTCACATTCTGCTGCACATTTGTGACTGATAACCGTGCGGGAGATAAATATTGAGATCAGCCCGAGCGTCTTTTGACTGGGGAATTAAGTAGGTGCTTAGCATTCACTAAACATCTGCTTTCACCAATCACATTCCCCTTGCTCCGTTTGTCAGCAGTTCTCTCCCCAATACACACACACACCAACACACACACACACACACACACACACCCAACCACACACACATACACACATAAAAATGGTGCGATGGAAAAAGAAAGAAGAATGAGTGAGCCAGAGAGCGAATGGGGAAGGAGAAGGAACGAGAGAGAGTAGGGCATTGATATTCTGCTAATGGTGCTGAGAAGAAGACAAGGGTAATGGGGGTTAACAGGGGCCTTCACTTCTACTTTCTATCCAGGCTTCTCTTCTCTTAGGGCCCAGTGCTTCATCCCATCCCAGGCTACCCTCCTCCTCCTCCTCTCTATGATCCCCCCACTCTCCACCACCCCCGCAGAGGGTTGTATGGCCAGAGGGGATGTGGGGTCCGTGGGGTGGTGGTGGTGATGGTGGTGATGGTGGTGGGGGTCCACTTTCCGCTGCGCAAACATTTATAATTAAAAGCCATGTCAGGATTGCGTTGATCACATGGCCTTCACCTCTTCCCCGTTTTAATTGCATTTCCAGGGGGCAAGGGCAATGCCATGGATCAAAGGCCTCCTGATGCAAGACTCTCCCTCTCTCTCTCTCTCTCCCTCCCTCTCTCTCACACTCACTCACTCACTCCCTTCCTCTCTGAAGAGCCCACTCTCTATTCCTCTCCCAATCTGCCCCTTTCAACTCGTCCTCACCACATCCCTCATGCACTCTTTCTTTCTTTCACTCCATCTCTCTCTTCCTCCCAGATGCTCTGTCGTAGCAAATATTAGCAGTGTCCACATCCGTTGAATCTTCCCCTTGAGCCCCTTGCATTATACATGGAATATTTTTCACCACTCCTCCCATTCTACACATGGTTTTTGGTATTTTGCAGCGTAAGCTCGCATGTTCGACGGTACATTGTGTCTTCGAGTAATTTGCGACGTGCAGTCGGCCCTGCTGGATGTTTGCACGAATGAGAGATTAATAGCATATGGTTTCTCCTTCAAACGCACGGCCAATCTGGGTTCTTTCATTCCTTGTTGTCTCAGCTCGATTGTTGTGGTCACCGCCACAAAGGCAGCGGCAGCTTGAACTTATCTTCTGTGTCTTTTAGAAGGCGGAAGGAAGGGGAAATCAAAGCACCGGGGGAATCGCAGCGGGCAACAAACACCCAGCACCGCACTTTTCAAGTTGCCCCACTTCAAATAGCCTGCCGACAAATGCTAGAAGCGTTGCGCTGTCTGTCTCTGCGGATAGTCCCTGGCGTTACGCTAAGCTACGCTACTCCAGTTCCAATCGAATGTTTTTTTTTAATCTAAAACAGTGGCTCTCCGTCGGACTTGTTTTCAAACTGGAATGAGATAAGGGCCGGACTTGAGTATTTCAATTCATTGCTGCTGCTGCTTTGGTTTCATTTGAGATTTCTTGAGGAGACTGATATATCTTCTCTCTTTATTTCACCATCATGACATCCTTCATTAACTGAGAAAGTAGAAAAGATCAGAGAGATTGTGCAGTGTGATATTGATTTCTCTCCTGCATTTGATCCTCATAACCTCCATTGCAAGGGGAGAAGTATGCTAAGAAAATACCCTGATGATTGCTCCTTCATGAAAAAACATGAAAATCACTTCTTCTATGCTTTGACAGACAGAATCAAAATTGTTCTCTTTTAATGATGCCACAGGAATCTAATTAGAGGAAGATCGGTTTTTTTTTATGCGTGAGAAAAAAAAGCTTTATCTTGTACATCAAAGCCCTTGTCTTTTTAAAAAAGGTTCAAAGCTTGTAGTTAATAGTAATTTAAGAAAACTAACACAAAAAGGAACTCTAGGAGGGTCTGAAAGTGTGTTGTTGCTGTTAAAGCTTGAACTGAGATGATGCAAAGAAAGAGAAAGACAGAGAGAGAGAGGGAAAGAGTAGTAGAAAAGAGACCTCATCAGAGTGCTTTATAAGGTGAACTAACAAATCTCACCCTTGGAAAACCAACTGAGAAAAAGACAGCGAGACAGACAAACAAACGAGAGGAGAAAGAGGTGGTGGGGACATCCTATCCTACCGTATCCTGCCCTGCCCTACCCTACCCTACCCTACCCTATTCTTTCCCGAGCTCCCATTAAAGCCTTTTCCTCTCCAGAGGTCTGGCTGGCAGTCTCCGCAGGGGGAGGTTAATGGCTGAATGGAGGCTTATCTGCTGGGGGAGAGAGCTGCCCAGTGCAGGCCATAGGACTGAGCTGCATCAGCGGAGTCTGTCTGACCCGGGACGGACGGCTGACTCTCCTCTCCTCTCCGCTCTGCTCTGCCCTCTGTGACCCGGGACGGACGGCTGACTCTCCTCTCCTCTCCGCTCTGCTCTGCCCTCTGTGACCCGGGACGGACGGCTGACTCTCCACTCCGCTCCGCCCTCTCTGGTCAGACCGCTCCCCCCCCCCCCCCCCCCCCCGCACGCTCTGTTCTAAACCTGTCCACTGCAATCAAACGCAGTAGCGATCACATGCGCATTCACAGACATGCACATATACACTCATTTGCCTCAATTTATCCAGTGCAAAATCCACAACCACCCAGCAACCCACACAAGTTCGCCTCGAATACACACAATCACCCAACAACTCATACAGACACAACCACCCAAGAACATACACACTCACACACACACACACACAACCACCCAACGACTCACACATACCCTAACACACAGAGGAACTAACTGTTTCGTTGCGTCCCTGGGAAAGGACATACCTCATGACCAATCTCTGTAACAACGCTAAATCCACATTTATGGCCAAGCTCCTGCCATTCCCCCAACATAAAAACATTGATGCGAGACCACATAAAAGCTTCAGCCTCCGCTGCCCCCTCTTTGACCCCCAGAGCGCCCAACTTTCTAGACTTCTTTTCTTCTTTTCCCTTGCTTTCCCTTCCCTTTTCCCTTGCCCCCCCCCCCCCACCACCCACCTACCTCCTCCTCCTCCTCTTTCTCCAAAACCATTCAATTCTAATAATTACAGTCTCTCGAGGTCCAATTAAGCCATATAGCTGTTAAGGCTATGTGTTCCTCAGCGTGACTGATGGTTGTTCAAAGGGAGCTGGAACAGGTCCTGGGGAGATGCTTCCTGAGACCAGGTGTGGCCTCGTCTGGGCTTCAGCCGGTCTGGACAGGAGCAACTGATTCAGTTGCATTTCATACATGCGGCAAGCATGCGGCAAGCATGCGGCAGAGCTGCGCGTGTTCTGACTACCACTGCAAGCAGAGCGGCTTCCTGCATGTGAAAGCATGCAACAAAAGCTACACACTCGTACACACACACACAAACACACACACACGCTCATAAACAAACGCACAGCACTAAAACACAAACATACACAATCCGTCTCCTGAGGCTACAGAAAATAGAGAAAGTATACAAATGACACGCATATATAGACATACACACCGACGCACTCATAAACAAACAGACAGTCGTACACAAACCAGACCAGACTGTACTATCCATCTACTGTGGTTACAATAAATTCGGAGACTGAAAAGTCATGAGTTAGCCCAGAGGGTCAGATTTGATTGGGAGAGGTTTGGAAAGGTAAGGATTCGTGAGGGCATAACAATCGGTCAGGGCCTACCGAACATATCTCTGCATGACCTGTCTTTTTATGGGTTGCTCCTTACAGTTGCTATCTGTCTCGTTTCTTTTTCTTTCCAATGAATGTTGGGGTGAAATGTCTTGGAGTCAGTGTCAGATTGAGTCAGGCATGGTATGTGAGGGGAATGCGAGAGGCCCTTTTGGGCTGGAAGAACCGACACAAATGTGATTTATGGACAAGAGCAATGACTCAGACTTTGTGTCCACCAAAAATCAACCACATTCCGCAGCCAGGCACATCTTAACTTGATCATCACAAATTTGCGTCTAATTCAACTAAAACAAAAACAGCCCAATCAGAGCACACACAGTCTTTCAAAATGGCTTCCTCATTTAATACTTTTCAAGAGCTTTGACTGGAAAAAAAAAAACTTCTACTCCAGCTAAGGTAAGCACGTTTCACGTTTCACAGATGGCTTAAACATTTTCATTTCCCCGTTCTAAACACACGGGACACTCTCTTTTTCCCTGAGGCCCAACCAAAAGCAACTACATTTTCACTCTCGACAAATATGTCTCATACTCACACATACTCACAATCCACCTCCATCTTTGACACATTCATCTGGGGGTCCCTTTTGTTAATCCACAACAGACCGGTCTCCCTATTTCAAGTGAGTGAGTATAATGGCATTTTGGTTCTCTTTCGTATGAAATCGGGACGCCTTTGACAGCCAGTGCTCGGGCAGAAGTGGTCAGGGATCTGCGTTCAATATTTTTGTCAGATATATTGTAATTCTTGGGGGGGGGTGGGGGGGGGGGGGGTGAGAGCAGTGAAGGCGACGGCTGGGTTATTGCTTTGTATTTCCCCCGAGTGCCCATCCTGTTCCTTTAGCCTGAGCTGCTGAGAGAGAGAGACATGCTCATGACTCCAGACAGGAGGAGAGATATAGAGAAAGAGAGAGGGGTGAGAGTAGGATAATGATAAATCATGAGGAGAGTAACAGATTTGGTAGAAAAATAAGAGGTAGCTAGACAGAGGGCGAGAGACAGATAGAGAAAGAGAGAGGAAACCTTGGTGCTTAATGGTCTTGGCATCGTAAGGACAACAGAAATCACTTGGATGAGTTATACAAAAGAACACACACACACATACACACACACACATTGATTTATACCAAATGCAAGGACCAGTACACGTACACACACTGTATATATATAAAAAAAAACGTGCACGTGCACACAATCCCAGCCACACACATGAAAGCAGCCTTGGACACACACACACACACACACACACACACACACACACACACACACACACACACACACACACACACACATCTGTAATGGAATTTTAAATGTACCCAGCCCATTTTCCATGCATGGAAGCGATAGAACTGTTCTAATTTGGAAACGAATAGGGCACAGGGAAAATAGTGCACAGTGCTGCGTATGGCACTGTAATAGCCTTAATCCTCTCACCCCTCTCTCTCCTTTCTCTCTCTCTCTCTCTCTCTCCTTTCTCTCTTCTTTCTCTACTTCTTCTCCCTCATTTTCCTCCTCCCCCTTTCCCCCTCATTGCTCCACTCTCCATCTCTGTAGGTCATTCTTTCTCTTCTTTCTTTCTTTCTTTCTTTCTTTCCCTGTCTCATTTCCACTTGGCTAGAGAGAGAAACGACTGCTGGAGTTTGTCCTGTGAAGGCTGCCATCAAAAAACGAGGCCCATTTTAGGCAAAACGGATTAGGAGGGAAAGTGTTCAAAACAAACGAAGGAGAGAATGGCATTAAAAAAGAGGGATACAGCATTGTGAGGGTGTGATATGGCCATGCCTATGTCTCATCTCTAGTCATACATATACACATACAGAGTGCCTTCATGTACCTTTGATAGAGTGTGTGTTTCTCATCTAATTAGGATCACGTAGTTCTGAAGACCAGTCAGGTTGGCAATACTCTTTCATTATACACTCCATCATCCAATGATGTTTTGATCATGTAGAAGTCCTTTACATAAAATACACTTCAGAAATGTGAACCTAAAAGCCACAACTAACCCACCTGAGATATGGAGAGCTGTTTATACAGCACTAATAGGGTTCCTAGCAGTCAGTTTTATTAGCTAAAAGCTGTGAGCTCTTCAGAGCTTCGGAGAAAGTTTTTTTGTGCTGACAAAAAGTTCTACCTGCTGGAAAAGTTCGATGAAGGGCCTTTTAAGAAAATGGAACACACTCTATCTCTCTCTCTCTCTCTCTCTCTCTCTCTCTCTGTCTCTCTCTCTCTGTCTCATGTGAAAGTTAGACCAGGCTACGCGGCCAATCAAGATGACGAGATGCTTGGCAATTACTGCCAGGACTGGCTGTCAGCGCAGCAAACACAGCAAGCCAGTACCATGACGGAGGGAAAAAAAATAAAAACCCACATTTGATCGGGTAGCCCAGCAGCCAATCAGCCGTGGTGTAACTGCTGAGTGCCAGCTTGAATCTTAGTCAATGTTTGACGTGGAGCCTTCAAGGACCAGTGCTCCGCTGTTTGCTTTCATTATAAATCACATTCATTAATGCCAATCTGATGATGGATTCCCCATTAACGATTTATGATGGAGGGAGAGAGAGAGAGATAGAGAGAGAGAGAGAGAATGAAAGAAAGAACGAGGCAGAGGGAGAGATAGAGGGAGAAGACAAAAACAGAGAGAGCAGGGGAGAGATATGGATAAGGAATGAGGGAAAGAAAAAGACAGAGAGAGAGAGAGTTGGTGGTCGTGGTGGTGGTAGCTGTCTGACTCCTGTAGCTTAGAGCACAAAGCAGAGCACACAGCCTCTCCCACAAAAAAGGGCCTGAGAGAGATTTAGCTGGCCACTTGAAATACACTCACACTCTCTTGTGAGGCAGAGTATCCAGCGTGTGTATATCTGTGTGTGTGTGTGTGTGTGTGGGTTGGTATGTGTGTGAGTGTGTGTGTGTATGTGAGTGTGTCTAATGTTGATTCAGACTCCTCAGACGCTGTCACTTGTATCACACTCTCACTCTCTTGTGAGGCAGGGTATCCAGTGTGTGTGTGTGTGTGTGTGTTCCAGACACCTTAGAAACACTGCCACTTCCCACCAGACAGTGAGTCATGGCTCAGGACGTAGTTTCTCACAGACCTACAAAGACATGCGAGGGGGAAAGACAGAAATAGATGAGCAGTGTTTACGATGCCTCAGTGAAACCCCATTTCAGAGTTCCAACCTTCTAGAGTGGAGCCCATTAAAGCAGGTCGTATTATCTAACAGCATTTCTCTGGCCAGTCAAAACAGTATGAGAGAGAGAGAGTGAGAGGGGGTGAATGAGAGAGAGGTGGCGTTAATGAGAGAAAGAGAGAGAGAGGGTGAAAGAGAGAGAGATGGGGTAAATAAGAGAGAGAGGGGGCGAATGAAAGAGAGAGAGAATGAGAAGAGCTGCTCGCATTAAGTTCAAGTCACTTATGCTTGCCTACAGAGTGCTTGCTGGTTCTGCTCCCACCTACCTAAATGCTCTTGTAAGGGCAAATGTTACACCCAGGACGCTGCGCTCGTCTAGTGAGCGTCGTTTGGCACTGCCGTCTGACTATTCCAGACTATTCTCATTTGTAGTTCCACGTTGGTGGAACGAACTGCCTAGTACTACCAGAGCAGGGGCGTCCCTCTCTACCTTCAAGAAGCTTTTGAAGACCCAACTCTTCAGAGAGCACCTCCCTTCCTAACTGGCACCTGACTAGCGCTTAAATTGCACTTCAGCAGTTACATTCCTGCACTTCTTTTTCCTTTTTTCTAGGTCTTTGTTTTCTAATTCTCATGTAAAGTAGTATTTATTGTTACACCATGCTTTTTATTGCTCTTAGCTTGACTGTTCTCTCCCTTGTACGTCGCTTTGGACAAAAGCGTCTGCTAAATGACTACATGTAAATGAGCGAAAGAAAGAGTCTGAGATCAACCCGTGATGCTCCAGCTAATGTTTGTAATTCACCTTTTTTATAGGTGGTGTGTGTGTGTGTGTGTGTGTGTGTGTGTGTGTGTGTGTGTGTGTATGTGTGTGTGTGTATGTGTATGTGTGTGTGTTGTGTGGGAGTACCTTTTCATATTACGGTGACGTTATTACTGTGTGTTCTGTCTCTTTTGTGCCTCAATGTTATAATACCAATGAATGCATTCTTTTATTGTTCTTTGTGCTTTGGCAACACTGTATCTAAACAGTCATGTTAATAAAGCAATTTGAAGAACGACAGAGAGGGAGAGAGAGAGAGAGAGAGAGAGAGAGAGAGAGAAGGAGAGAGAGAGGGAGAGATGTAACACATTCCTCCATTACCACGTTATGAATCACACTGTCCTGAAGAGAACAAATTACAGTAAGTACACACTATTACCATAGAAAATAGATCCCAACTTCAAAAATCTGGACCATTCTCTTCTACTCTCCTTCTCCATTTGTCTCTCCCCCTCTCCCCCTCTCCCCCTCTCCATTTCTCCATTTCTCTCCCCGTTGTCTGAGAGTAATTATGGGACTGGGACAGAGCGATGTTTTTTAATTCCTCCATGTAGTTGATTTGGGGAGGGGGGTCGCCTTTGTTGATAATGGCCTGGGGTGAGCAGGGGGGGCTCAGCGCTGACCTGCTGTGGCCTGTGGTGGGTGGGGGGGGGGGAGTGAGGAGGGTGTTGGGGATGTCTGGGAAGATATCCGTGTCTCGGCGGGGGCGGCGAGATTAGATTTGTCGCGGTGGCAAGGGCCCTCACCTTAATAACACGGCTCTCCAAGCTTAATTAAAATGAAGGATAAAAAAGAAGAAGAAAATAAATAAATAAAAAAATAAAAGATAAAAATTAGTAAGTCCTGCTGAGTGTGTGTGTGTTGTCACTAATAAGAGAGCGATTCCATTGCATATGTATCTGTGTGAGAGTGTTTATGCTCCCTATAATTACGAGGTTTGTGTGTCTGTGTTTGTGTGGAAGGGGGCCGACCTTTCGCGGTGTCCCTGATGAGCATGAATCCTCATGCCCCCCCCCTGTTGTTCCCTCAACCCAGACCATGGCCCATAATTAGGTGGGGAATTACTGTATATGAGTAATAAACATGCGTCACGGGCAGTGCACATCACATGACCCCCCACCGTTAGGGGCTATATTTATACTTCTGCTTCGGTCAGCATGTGACAGAGTGAGGAGGGACATTAAGTCGGCTGCATCTTCGCCGAAGCGGAGAAAAATGGCATCGGTTTTGTCTGGAGTCTCAAATCCAATCCAACGCCACATTGTCACACCACTGCCATAATAGCGTTGCCTGTAAACATTAAAGTATTTTCCTTCCGATTAATACACTGACAAATATAGGTATATAGTGCATACTGCATACTGCTAATAGTGTGGAGATATCTGTAACCCAGTTGTCCTACTCTCTTCTCCAAAGACATTCCCTTGTGAAAAGGCTTTGTGTTAGCATGGGGAGGGGTGTTATCACATGCATGGTTCAAGGCCATTAGCCCTCCCATTGATACCTTTCGATGCAGCATGTCAACCACAAAGGTGCCTGTATCTAGCCCTGGACTCCTGAGTGTTAATTGGATGGTGTTTGTGTGTGAATGCATCCTCCCAATCCTAACTGATACTGTTTCAGTGTCTGATGCGCTCTGTGGAGCGTGCGGATGGCTTGTGCATGGGCTGCCAGTGTGAAGCGCGATGTGGAGCGTGAGAAGTGTTGTTCAGCCCGGTGTTGTTCAGCTGCAGCTTTGAAGCCCAGCTTGCACTCATCCCCCTCATGCGCTCAGCCAAAACACTGCACTCACCCGGACCTGCATACACTGAAGCCACACACAGACACACACGCACACGCACACGCACACGCGCACACGCACACGCGCACACGCACACACGCACACGCACACGCACACGCACACGCACACTGACAGGTATGCATATGGGCAAGCATATATCATTTTTAAAGCCATAGCTGCTTAACGATACAAGCAGTAATGCACGAACAAGCAAGAGCACCAAACAAATACCATCACACACACACACACACACACACACACACACACACACACACACACACACACACATAAAGCCACATGATATACATAAACACAGGGTGGGTGAGGAATTAATCACCCCATAAAACACAGATGGAACTGCGGCAAACATGGCAGGTGTTTTCTGAGGCATGGATAGCACTTGGCGATGACACGCCGCCCATTACCCACCGATGCTATTTCTCCGTACCGACCCCTCCGACGCCACTAAACGCCTCGCCCTCCACGCAGAATCCAATCGAGCGCGACCGGGCCTCGCCGGTCATTTCAAATTCCTGACAACGGCTCGTCGAGATCAATGGTAATACCAGTTATCCAGAGCCATTAACAACTGCATCTGTCGTCTTAGAGGACAGGCGAGGGGCGAGGGGGGGACTTTATCGAGAGGGAAACATACCATGACTGCTTAACAATCAGCAGTGATTCACTGACTTAATAAACTCCAGGCAGAGCCACTGGGGCTCTACAGAAGTGATGGAGCCAAAATGGCTGTCAATGGTCGAGAAGAGAGCATAAACCACTCTATTTGACAGAATTAGAGGTCACTCCATGGTCGCTAGCCACTGGTGTGATATGCGTATTACTTCCTGCTCAAGTTCTCCTACCATATAAAAACAGCCATATATATGGCACTTATGAGTGATATGAAATTACTCTGAATGGCTCTGAATACTGCATAACCAAACGTATGAGCCAAAATGGCTGTCATGGCCCCATGGGACCCAGGCAAATGTGTGGAGAAAGTGCTCGACTGCCAATGCCATATGCAGTGGACACAGAGGACACTCCATAGGTGTGAGACGCTGCCTACTTCCTGCGTACCTCCTCTGCCCATCCATCACCGGGCACCGTCCTGCTGCGGGCAGCCGCTCTCTGCCATCTGGGCGAGAGGCGCGTGGAGCCGTCAGCGATGACAGGTGAGGGAGAACAGCTGTGGCTCTCGCCACACATCCCTATCTGTCTCCTCCAGCAGAGCACTTCACTGGTGTATGACAAATGGCCATAAATAAGGAGAGAGAGAGAGAGAAACGGATAGATAGGAAGATGGATGGATGGATAAATAGATAGAGAGAGAGAGATAGATAGATAAATAGATAGATAGAGAGAGAGAGATGGATGGTTAGAGAGTGAGAGAGAAAGACCCATGAAATAATATCTCAATTGCATATACCCTCCAACCACACACTGTACACTGGCTTTATAGCTTGTTATTTGAAGTGCTAACTCACCCCACGCTCTTGTAATGTATTGTGTAAAACGAGGATAAAAGTGAAAATGGGAGAAATAAGTACTCGCAATGTGGACAATTAGGCATGGTAATTACATGGCAAAGTGACTGCGTGGCTTCTAGACTGGTGTGAGTAGTAAGGGAGAGTGTGTGTGTGTGTGTGTGGTGGAGGAATGGAGAGGACAGGAGGCCAGGGAGGAAGACACATGGAGATAAGAGAGAAAGAAAGAAAGAGAGAAAGAGAGAAAGAGAGAAAGAGAGACGGTAAGACAAAGAGGAAGTGAAGGTCTCTCAGCTGCCGAATCAAAGGGCCCTGGAAAGATCAATCACCCAGAATAGCTAAAAGACCTTTCAATGAACCGCCTTTAATCTCCGCCACAACGTTACAATCAAGCTGAGAGTTAGCGTCATCGAGGGGGCCCTAGGGTTTAATAACTACCCCTGTGAAGAGTGTAAATCTTTAATAGAGGGCAAACTAAGCCAGCAGCCATTTCCCCCTCGTCTCTCCCTCCCTCCCCCTCACTTTCTCAGTCGAACACACACACGTATATAAGTATTATGTATGCATATGTATACAAGAAGACGATAACTGACCACATAAGAGAAATGAACAAAAAGATGAAAATGAAAAAGGCAGCCAATGGCCACAGCAAACACACACAGGCACAAACACACACAGGCACTAACATACACACAGTGGCAGTAAGCTGCATATTCAGTTGTGTGTGGCACCAGTACTTGCCAGGTCACATAGATATGAACACAACTGCAAATACCATATAGTCACACACACACACACACACACACACACACACACACACACACACACACACACACACACACACACACACACACACACACACACACACACACACACACACACACACACACACACACACACACACACACACACACACACACACACACACACACACACACACACACACACTCACTCACACACACAGACACACACTCACAATTACACAGACACACATTCACACACACACCCAACACCCCAGTACATATAATTAAGCTACTCATACATGAGGTTAATTTGCATTTGAACCTCTCGCCAACTCTTGGGTGTAAATATTTATAATCTGATTAACTGTGAACCTCCGTGCTCTCTGCGGCGAAATGATGGGCTCAAAAAATAATCAACTCTTCATTACAATTTTACAAATACCTCTTCATTATTGAGAGCCTGTGTGAACATCGGGACCATGCTGAGCATCCGCTAATTGCTGCTTGACTAGCATTGGATGGTATGAGGATGGTAATTCACCCAGTATAAACTCCCCAGTGGGCTTCACTCATGTTGATATGGTGAAGTCTTGATGGGCCAGGTATAGAGATAAACCAATCATAGGAGAGAGCGGTTGAGAACACCTTCTATTAGCAAGTTCTTTCTGATTATTTGCATAAATTGTATGTGTGTAACAGAAATGTGAACATTTGTGAGTCTGTGTGTGTGTGTGTGTGTGTGTGTGTGTGTGTTCACTGAGGAGACCTGTATGTGTGTGTGTGTGTCTGTGTGTGTCTGTGTGTGTCTGTGTGTGTCTGTGTGTGTCTGTGTGTGTCTGTGTGTGTGTGTGGCTGTTGATCGAGTGAAAGCTACTGTGATTACTGCACCATTCATTAATGTACTAAATTAGACAAGGAGGAACAACATGTACACATTCATCTATCTCTCCACCAACCCCCCACCCCCTCTCCCTTCCTCCCTCCTCCTCCTCTTCCTCCATCGGACTTTCACTTTCATCGCCTCACAACAGTCACTTTTCATCACGTCCGCCACAATGCGATCCAGCAGCCCCGTGTCTCAGCAGCCAATTAAGCCGTGAGTGGTGAGCAACGGCAATTAGATTTAATGATGGATTGTTGATCGGAGCACCGGCTCCCTTCTGGCGCGGAGAAACAGGCCGGGAGGCGCAGGCGCATCAGTCGAAGAAACCGGCCCTGTGAACTCGGCCTCGCCGCAGTCAATAGGCCCCACTGGCATCGGAATCAGAGCCGCCTCAGAAAGGATAGCCGGCGGCTAAAGTTACAGATCAAATCAGGGGGGACTATTTGCCGCAGCACCACGAGAGCACGCCGTGAGTGAGTTTCGGAGTCGACATCTTTTATTCGTCTGCAACGAGGGAGTTCCAGCAAAGTCTTCAGCTTCACTCAGAAGTAGTTTATTACAGCTGTATTTTTTGTAAACCTAGAACTCAACTGAAATGGTAAAGCTGAATACAAAAGGTAGAATCTGGTATACTGGTGATGTGTTGTAACTCTCAAACTGATTAAGGTTAAGTGGCATAAACTGGTCGAGCTCAGGTAGCCAAAAGAGCTGGACAATGTGACAACTAGGTGGCATGTCACCTTTTATGTGAATTATTAGTTGATCCTTACAACCATCACAGCGTTGCCCTTAGGTCAAGGTCAAGGTCAAGGTCATTTAGTAAAAAGGTCATTTAGTAAAAAAAGCAAGGCTGGATCCTGAATCAAAGTTTCAGAAATGAATAAGGAGACTTGTAGCTACACTACACGGCAATGTTCCACTTGTGTGCTAATTCAGGGTGCACAGTCTTAGTTTAACGCACCCTTATGCAGATCTGTAAATCTGGGCCTGTAAAAAGTGTGACACAAATAAAGTTGAAGTGAATGGAATTTATGATCAGAGCATGGTTTTGGTGAACACCATAATGAAAGGATTGAACAATCGCTTCTTCCAGTGCAGCAGCCCAACATGTGGTATAAATCACAGCCCGCATTACATCACAGGCTCGGGGAATGCGAAAAATTAAACACGCGCGTGGAGTTTGGCGGTCTAAATATCATCAATCACGGACGACCTCCAGAAGAAACTCTTCCCGAATAATGGATAACCGTGGGGGCCCCCAATGGGGATCAGTGACAGCGACGCCATAAATCCCTCCCGTTCAAATAATCAGTAGTGACCTGGATTATATACATCATTTCCCTTGATCTGGCCTCAGACACACACCATTTCCTTTAACATCTTCTCCCTCCCTCCCTCCCTCCATCTGTCCTCCTCTCCTTCCATCCCTTCATCTCTGTAACGCCCTCCTGATAAGAATATGCTAACAGCCACTCTGTCATTTACCGATAATATGCAGTCAACTGAAGGGGAGATCCTATAGTAGCTTTGGTCAGAACCATTAATTCAACCGACAATTTCAAATCAGAGGTTTTCTAGAACCCTTTTTGGCAAGTAAAATCAAAGGAATACAGACTCCATCTTTGTTAAGGATCTACAGTGGTCCTTCAACTGTAAAGGCAGAGCTGCTGGTTATGCCCAGTGAAAAAAAGTCCTTGTCTAGAAAACTGATTTTGCTGGGGAGTTCCAAACATTGTGACCAAACACTGTGAAGCTGGCCTCATGACTCATGCATTTGTGTGCCTATGGGTGTAATCTTTGTGAGAATGTGTGTTTACATAGATGCATGGATCTTTCTTGGTGTATGCGTATGTGCATCCACAAATAGAGACAGTGCATAGTGTGTGTATCTGTGTGTGCCCAAATGTTTGCTTGAGTAAATTTGATGCTATTTGTATGCATCCCCATAATCCCATATCTGTCTCGTATCTCTGTGTACATTTCCTAAATAGTCTGTTTCTATTCTTTGTGTGCTGAAATTGTCAGTGTTTGGGGGACACTGTGTGTATGTGAGTGAATGTGCTTTCACACACTGTATGTGTACATGAATGACATTGCCTGTGCGTATATGTTCACATACAGGCAGACTGTGTGTGTGCGTGTGTGCGTGTGCGTGTGCGTGTGTGTGTTGGATGCATGCTGGTGCGCTACTGTCCACGTGTGTGTGTGTCTATGTGGTGTGTGTGTATGTGTTTGTGTGTGTGTGTGTGTATGTGTCTATGTTGTGTGTGTGTGTGATGCATGCTTGTGCGCTGATGTCCACGTGTGTGTGTGTGTGTGTGTGTGTGTGTGTGTGTGTGTGTGCCCTGGCGTCTGGGCGCTAGAGTGTCTGAGTGGTGGGGTTAGCAGTGGGCTCTCTGGACGCTGGTAGACAGAGTGGAACCGGGCCGATGCCTTTTTAATGGGCTGCCTCTCGGCCTAAACTGATGAGCGTGGCTCCGTGGGGGTGGGAGTGGGGGTGGGGGTGGGGGTGGGAGGGTGAAGGAACCCTGAAGCTCGCCTCGCTCGCTCAGTCCAGCCATTCATCCTCTAACTCCAGCCCTAGTCCCCCCACCCCCACCCCCACCCACCTCCTCTCTCTGCTGCCTCCATTATCGACCCGCCATGCAGTTTGGACAAATCGCTCCGCCACTGCCCCTGACTCCCATACTCCTCCTCGCCACGACCACTCTGGAAATGGCCACACTGGAACATGGCCATGTGCTCTTTTAACCCTAGTCAGCAGGGTAAAGCACGTACGTATGTATGTACGTATGTATGTATGTATGTATGGCTGGCTGTACACTCTTGTTTTGGAGTCTGTGCCTGTGGCTCTATTCCCATGTATTATTGAACCTGCTGAGAAAACTGTCGATGCAACGTTCTGCATTCCAAGTCTGAAGTCCATACACCATGCACTATAAAAAAACGGACAGATTTCTTCTATCAATGAATCCCAACTGTAAAGATGTCTAAACAGTGTAACATTGTACCAATGTGAGTGTAACATTGTACTAATGTGAATGCCTTCCTGCTTTATATGAAGTGTTCTTCTTACAACGTATTTAAGTCTGCAATTAATATCACTATGGACTTTTAACAAACAAACAAACACTAACCCTACTCCCAACTCCAACAAGATCAAGTACATCTTATAGGGACATATCCTTATACAAGTGCACTGCATTTATATGCACTTATACTTCATACTTAACATGTTAACTAAGGACAAATATTTTGAAGGGAGGCTATTCATTAATCTGTAACTGTATTGTAATGCCTGTACACAATACAAGGTATGTTGACCAAAGACACAGAATCGATTTACCTTTGAAATGCTCTATCTTATGGTCATTCCACTCTCATTAGAGATATAGAGAAGCTGACTCACACTGAGGCTCAAGGTTGAGGGTAGTTTATTACAGCTCTGCCGACGCCAGATCAAAGTTTTACCTCTGATCAGGTAATGAACAGTGATAAAGATTAACAGCCCTTCATCATCTTTTATACCGCAAAAGAGGACGGAACACACATATACATCGAGTATCATTTTTGTTTACATTTCCATTATAATTGGTTACATCTCTCACAGAACTCCAACCTTAATCAGATATCTCTTCTTAGAATGGATTATATATTGATAATTAACACACGTCACAATGGGACATTACTCCCATGTCGGCAGGTGTGTCCCATCTCAACAGCGTGTTCTTTCCCCCCTTTCTCCTGGGTCGCCTCCTCTCTGGTCAGCGTGTCTCTGGCATCGAGCATATCATGGCCTTTGTACAGACTAGAAAACTGCACTTCAGGTAACCTCAGCCCCTCCTTTCTCCTCACAAAGCGGGGTGTGTGTGTGTGTGTGTGTGTGTTAGTTCTGTTCAGACAGTTGGGCTCATGACACCACTTTATCAGAAAATTCCGCAACACCCCATATGGAATGTTTCAGATGCAAGAGCTCTCATTGACACCTTCAAGATCTAGACAAAGCCCCCTCTTCTAAGAGAGATATGTTGAGAGGCTTCCTTTTCAGTTGTCATTTCTGAATGCGTTCATCTGTGACCAAAGAAGAAGAGGAATGTTATTTATGCACAGGCAGGTAAGGGAAGCACCCGACTCTTGCTGTTACCTTGGTAGCGAAGCATGCCCAGCAACCAATAACAGCATGCCATTGTCAGGGTGAGGAGTCATCACCTCTAGAACACGTGGATGAGATGTGTGCATGTGTGACTGAAAGGTGTGTGCATGTGTGTATGAGAGTTTGTGAGCTTAGGGCTGTGTCGATTGCATGTTTGTGTGTATCTGAATGTGTGATCTGTGTGAGAGACTGAGAGCTTTGTGCGTTTCTTTTCATTCCTTTCCAGTCTGTCTTCTCTTTCTGGAACATTCTCGTTCTCCTCTGCTTCACTAAGCAACACGAGCATGCCTCACACATGCCTCGCTAACCCTCTCTCCAGTGTCCTTCAGAGAAGAAAGACTGAGGGAGAGAGAGAGATGGATTGAGCAAGAGAAGGCAAGGGAGAGAGAGAGAGAGAAAGAAAGCACAGACTGGGTCAAATGGGTTAGGAGGTGGTGAATACTTCATTGTATTCTTGTTGTTGCCTTCTTGTTCTGCCTGCTTTTTTTGGTTGTTTATTGTTTTGTTCTTGTTGTTCTCCAGACTACATCTGGATGCAGCACACTAACTCTGACCTTGGCATTCACCAGGCCTTTCCTCTCCCAGACTTGCAGGGGGGGGGGGGGCTTCGCGGAGAACAAAACCAGCCGACTGTCGTCCTCCTACCAATGAGCCATCTGGATGGCCGGGCACGCTCTAATTGGTAACCATAGCGAGCAAGCGCAGCGCTTCCTTAAATGTCATGGAGAAGTTTAGCCCCTCGGGCCTCTCAAGGGACGTCTCCGGCACCAAGTTCCGCAGCGTTGCAGTGTTGATGGGGAATATTTTTGTACCTTGACCCGAGCAAGCTAATGGGGCGATTAAGAAAGAGCAAGACCGAGAAAGAAAGAGCTAAAAAGAGCATCATAATATTTCATTAGCTCAGTTTTGTGCCCCAAGAGACAAATAAAGAGTCCCCAAACAGTCCTCCTGACGAGGAAAAAAAAATATAATAACATGCAATTTGGCGCATTTTTTATTATTTATGTCACCAATGAAGCCATCAACCATGCGTGGAGGACCCGCGCGCTCACCACGGTTCGCCACGTGGCACAGCTCTTAAGTGCTTCCCCACCGCTTCTCGCCGTGGCTGGAAGTTAAGTAATGGCTGATATTATGGCTCAGTAGCTTTCGCGCTCATAATGACCCATAACCTTTTGTGATACGAGTTAGAAATGAGATTCTCCAGTGTGCAAACCCATTTAATACATCTGAGCACTAAATTGAAGCGGAGGTCTCCATTAAATGCAGTATCGCCATACGGCTTAAATTTATTAACAAATTAGATTAAAGCTACTGTCTCACTCTTTTTTTCTTCTTCTTCTCTCCTATCTCGTGCCCCTTTTCTTGGTGAAAGCTTAATCACAACTCGGGAGATCCAGAGCGCAGATAGCGTCCTCGGTGGGATCTCCCCAGGAGGAAGTGTGGAAAAAATAAAAAGTGAATCTGACCTTCTTGGCAAGGGTGAGTCAGTCCTCAGCATGTTCCAGACAAATGCGCAAACACACACACACAGACACACACACTCACACCAAGATAATCACACCAGTTGCCACTTTTTTGCCCAGAGGGGCGGACACACACAACACACACACACACATATATAAATCTATTAATTTTATCTGCACATCTACCAATGCTTTCTACCGTCTGCCAGTACACAAACACTTGTGGTTCTTCCTAATTACTGTTGACTGGCAGTCCAGCTCGTCGATGGACGCTGTGCCAAACAGATGCCCATGCCTGAGCCGGGCATGAGCTGGCATGACCACACATCCAGCAAGCATGCAAAAATAAAACACACACACACAGTGTCTTTAGAGCCTTGCTGTGACCAGCTAGCCAGACCACACAGAGCAGACAGGAAACAATGGCATCAAGCAGGGGACAGAAAAGGACCCTACACTGGGTACAGGTGGCAAGACTTTCAATGGTGTCCAAGTCAAGCTAGGCAGCGGGCTAACTACGGTGGCTTTGTATATATAGATGTGTGTGTGCGTGTGAGACACTGTGTGTGTGTGTGTGTGTGCGTGTGTGTGTGTGTGTGTGTGTGTGTGTGTGTGTCTCTAATTTCCACTCGGGCTCCTGTTTTCATTACCGTTATAAAAGAACACCTATTTTTGGGTCATATATTGTTTGTTTCATTTTCAATCTCTCTTTCTTTTTTTCCTCATCGCAGCGCCAAGCTAATTAATGTATCCATGGATACGACGCGGAGACGTCATCTAAAACTAAAATGACCTTACAGAAATACATGTTCTGCCAAGCCATCTGTTCTACTAATTTGGCCGCGATGAAAAATAAGGAGGCAAATTACTGCCTTTGGGCGTATTTGATCATCTTGTCTCATACAAGATCCAAGATCAAACATCACTGTTACAGCGCTAACAGACTTACTTTTTCTTCATCAAGTGCGGTGAGAGGCGATTGCATAAATGTCTTGCGAATACATAGGATGTATCTTGAGCCAGTTAATTTCACTCATCGGGTTGCTGATTGATATACCACTGTGCGCAGACACACATAAAACACAGATCCTGAGATGTCTTACGGTCTGATACGAGCTTGTAACGCACAATCACCCCCAATCACATAAACCTAATCTACCTCCTCAGACCTCCTCGGGAGCACGTGTATAATACAGCCATGGGGGATCGGATCAGGATCACCGCTTAAACCCTGTAGAAAGGTGGACTTCCGTAAACAGTGCGTGCTAATCCTCAACTAAAGCGATGAGTTCAGTTGAACCTCGAGGAGCAAAAAAATCAATTCGCTGTACCTAACGTGCCAACAAGCACCGGGCAGACGGAGTGGCTCTTTGCGTCGGCTAAAAGCCTCGCTCCACCCTCTCGGTCCACCCTCTCCCGCTGGACCCTGCTGCTTTGAGAGTATGGATAGCACAGAGAGGGAGGCTTGGCTTCTGTGATAAAGAGAACCAGGCTACTTCATGCCAATCCCCATGGCATGTCGGACGAGCGGCACCTAATTATTCTCCCTCCTATGGCCCACTGAGTTTTAAAGGTTAATTACTGTCTGTCTGGGTAATGCTGCCTGGTCACAATAATTACTGCTCTGTCTTTCTCGCACTCTCGCTTTCTTCTTTTTCATTCTTGCTCGTTCTCTCTCTCTTCTCTCTATCCCCCACCATGAGTGGGCCTCTTAAGTTCTCTCTGAGGAACTCAGACACCTATGGCTATCCCGCTCACATTCTCTCTCTCTCTCTCTCTCTCCTTCTCTCTCTCTTTCTCTCGCTCACACACACACTCTGTTTCTCTCACTTCCTCTCCCTCCTTCTCTCTTCCAACACTCTCAGTCAGTCGATCAGTTTCTCTCTCACGCTGTCTTTCTGTGAGTCAGTTTCTCTCTTTCTCAGAAGTCACTGCTTCACTGCCATTCTTTAACTTTAACTCTCTCTCAACAATCAATCAGTTTCTCTCTCTCTCAATGTCTTTCTTTCTTTTCATCTCTCTCGCTCTCTCTTTGCCTGCAGTGTCAGCTAACAGCCTTGGCGTCCCTCTGGAAATCAGGCCTTTTTTCCTGTGCTGCTGGTCTGCCTGTCGTCTCCCATTGTGTCAGCCGGAGCAGGAGAACCACACAAGAGCTCCCCTCTGCACCGCAGCACCACGCACGTCACCCCTGCCCAACATAAGCGCTCCTGGCAGGGAGGAGGGCAGCGGAGCGATGAAGAAAAAACAACAACAACAACAACAACTACCCCCCCCCCCTCCCCCGACTCACTCACTCACTCACTCGTTTTCCCGCCCGTGTTCCCTTGTTTGCTCGCTCTCTCTTTCTGTCCTCTCTGTCTGTCTTTCTCCGCTATGCTGTTGGGTTTCGGTCCAGTTGTCTCCGGTCATCTCATCTTTCTCTCCTCTCCTTCCATCCTCCCTTTCCCTCTTCTTTCCTTTCCCCACTCTCTTCACTCCAGTGGTTCAGACAAAGCATCAGTGCAAAGCCAACCCTGGATGCCAAAAAAGGTTACCTCCTATGGTCGCGATAAACGAGTCATTACGGCCCACTGTGTCTGTGATTGCATCCAATTCCACAGGTGCAGTAAATGACTAGTGCATGTTGCTCATGGCCAGGTGATGGTATGGTGGGGTGTAGGGGGATATACACAATTGTGAGGAACCTCTGCGTCTGTGTGTAGTATGTGTTAGCCGTGTGTGTGTGTGTGTGTGTGTGTGTGTGTGTGTGTGTGTGTGTGTGTGTGTGTGTGTTACCTTGCGTGAGCAGCTGAAGGGTGCGGACCTCCTCGCGCACGCGCAGCTGCAGGACCTGCTGGAGGATGTGTTGCCGCTGCGACTCCTGCATGATGCCCATCCGTTCCAGCTTCCTGTCCGTCAGCCTCATCAGAGCACGGCCTAGACAAACACAGACACACACAGACAGACAGACACAGACACACACACACAGAGAGGACACCATCAAATACAGGTATTTAGTTGTTCTCCTAATACCACTTTGCACAGATCACATCAGGCTTACAGAAGCATACAACAGCAGCAGCAGCAACATCATAAGTCAATAGAAGAGAGGTCATCTGGCATCAGTAAGCAGAACCATCCTTTTATCCAATCAATGCAGGGAGAAGCGCAAGGCCAAACACTGCACTTCTAATATAATCCTCTTCAGAAACATGTCTTTATCCCCTTAATATAAACACATAGCCTACGCTGATGCCAGAGAATGTGTGAGTGAGGCTAAAGTTTTTTTGGTTTTGTGAATCACCTCTCCATTGCTTAGAAAATATCTTCACAGACTTCTGTATGCTAAACTCCCTCTATATTAGAGAAAGGAGAGAGCTCCTCCAAGCAGTAAAAAAGAAGTAAGTCTCTCTCTCTTCCTCTCTATCCCTCTCTTTTGGGCCCTATTTTAAGAAGAAGAATTCGGAGAGTAGTGGAAAAACTGCTACTGATTATATTGTGTTAAGTGGAGGCTAATTTCTCCCTTAGCTCATATCCTCAGTGACGAGCGAGTAAACAGCCTCTCTTGACTGACTCCAGATCTGGGGTCTTAGCAACTTTTGTTACCTCAGTATGTGTTAGCCAGAAGTCGTGTTTAACTAAGACTCTCTCGGAAAAACAAGCAACAAACAACACATTTTCCAAACCCTGCTGGGATCTCTGTGGGACAACATGCAGAGTGGAAATGATGGAGAGAGAGAGAGAGAGAGAGATATACAGGGTGAAAAAAAAACCCTATGGGCAATCACTAGAGTGGCAGTGAATCAGGCATCTCATTTGCCGTCCTTGTTTTTCAACAAAATGTTGTATTCTGAAGATGGAGGACAATCATGGCAGAGAAAAACACAGGCAAAAAAAATAAGTAGGAATTATAAGAAGTAGGAATTAGCAATTACCAGACAAACCCTGTTGCAATGTATTAAGCCATTGCCGCAAAGTGTATATAGACCCATTAAAAAGGGAAAAAGGTAGTGATATGATGGAGGATTGGACAGGGAAGGAGTCAGAATGACAGTAAGTGAGAAAGAGACAGGAATCCAAGACAAGATACATAATCTTTACACTGACTATTCTGGCACTCCATTGATGCATCATCTGCATAGCAACAGCAACATGTTCTACTGCATCTTGGCAACCGTAATGCGCACATGACGTTGATTGACATCTGTTGCTCAATGCAGGGAAGCAGGGAAGGAGTGTGGTGATTGGGTTCCCTAGGATTAGTCAATATCAGCAGGGCAAACGCCATCATCACATGGAACATTCTATAGCATTACAGTAGCAGCAGACTGCAGGAGCACCAGCCAGAAGTCAGCCAGAAGTCAGCCAATCACTCAAGGATTCAACTGATGATTCATCTGCCTATTACTTTTGAAGCAAAATTCACCAAGCATTTGATTGTTCACATTAGCTGGGTCTAGACAATGATGAGAGAGGCTAGTCTTTTTACGGTGTGATGAGGTGATCGATGCAATGCAATGGTAATGCTGCTTGGTATAAGAAGAACTGCAGGTTTCTACTCGCTCTGTGAGTCTCTCTCTCTTTCTCTCTCTTTTTCTCTCTCTTCCCATCCTCCTGATTCAGTCATGACTCATTGGCTTTTGATTCCACTATTCAAAGCCATAATTAATAAATACCTTCGAGTCAAACCACAAGTAATAAGCCACGGCAACGCCGCTCCACCGTGGCTTGGCAACGAAGAGAAGAGAGAAATGAAGCACAGCTCATGGGAGAGAACAGGTGAGAGGGAGAGCGGATGAAAGGATAGCGTGAGAAAAGAGGAGTGGAGATGAGAGAGAGGAGGAACAGACGAGGTGAGGAGGATAGACACATGGAGATGAGGGGTGAGGAGAGGCGTGAAGAGAAAAGACGGGGATTGGAGCGCCGAGTCGACGGTGACAAAAGCGACCGGGCAGCGCCGGTGACTCGTGCTGTCTTACAAACGGGC